>NC_141695.1:858152202-858708728 GCF_964263255.1 Lissotriton vulgaris
GCCTAGCGGACAACTTCTTAGAGAAGTGCGCTGTACTCCAAGCTCCAAAAACGCTGAAGAATTTACAATCCATTCTAGGTTTTCTGAATTTCAGAAGAACTTACATCCTAAATTATGCAGAGAGGGTTAAACCTCTCTACGAACTAATAAAACCTGATTTTAAACAAATCAATTGGACTCAAAAACACACAGAAATTTTGAGATCACTGCAAACAGACATGTTAGCAAAAACAAAATTGGATACACATGACAACACGATCGATCTTGTAATCCGAGTCATCCCAGGAAGATGCGGATTCACATACCTAACCTCTAATGAGGGAGAAAAGGTACCAATTTCAATTAAATCTCACTTGTACACACAAGCAGAAAAAACATTCAGTCACACAGAAAGAACTGTGAACGCAGTGCAAATCGCATTAGCAAATGAACGAGAACTAGCACACGGCAAAAGGATTAACATCCTCACAGCGGAATCCGCCTTCGAAGCGTTATTCAGCCCAGTAAACATGCCTACAGTGTCACTGGATCCGAAATGGATACAGTGCATAGATTCTCTAGGAGCGGAAGACGTGAAATACTATTTCGCCCCACAATTTGAAGAACTGAATGATTTAGAATATGAAGAAGAATATCCTCTGCCAATCGAAATTCTGCCTCTCCCACAATATGCCTGTATAATCTATACAGATAGCTCTGTACAGCATTTCAACGTAGAGAGAAAATCCTACGACGCAGCATGTGCGATCATTAAATGTCGTTGACTGTGCGGTAAAATCAGACCGAAAGTAACAAAAACTGAATCTGTAAGAAAGTGTTCGATTCAGAGAACTGAAATTAGATGTTTAAAGATGGCGCTTGAAAATGCAGAACGCGAATTCCCGACACTTATAGTGTGCGATTCTCATTTTTGCGTCAACTCTTACAACAATAAACTGCAGAGTTGGATTGAAAATGACTACAAAGATGACACAGGTGCCACAATAAAGCATAAATTGCTCTGGAACGAGGTAGCTCTTTTAAGTAAAGAACTACAAAAGACTCACGTGATTCACGTACAGAGTCTTCAACGTGATGGCGTTCACGTTGCAGGGAATTCATTGGCTAATACAGCCACCGCGGAAGCAACTAAACCGGCTTCCGTAGCCACAAAAAAGCGTACAGATAAATATATTGATGGGGAAACCATGCTGGCAGTAAAAACGACCGTAAAAGGCGACTGTGCAGCACTACCCGTAAACTATCCACTCAATTATGCATACATAATCGATGCAAACTCCGTTCCTTTTGCTCGAATCCCTGGAGTGGGGGATAGAGTAATTCCAAACACGAACAGGAGAATATTTTTAATAGCAGACGCACATATGGGTTTGGGTCTGAGACACCAAACAATTAAGGTTTCTCTGACTGAATTACAATCAGTATACTGGTGGCCGGGAATGAGTGTAGAACACCAAATATATGCAAACAACTGTGAAAACTGCAATAGGGATCGCAGTAGTGAACCATGCTACCGGCTACCGATTAGAAACAGCGTAACGCTGCCTGCACCCCAACCTGCGTCCTATTAATCAGTTAAGGCTAAACACACTTAGAAAATGAGGCCCCAAGCGCTCGGCTGACGCTAGAACGATTATAAAAGATTTGCGAGTCTTTATCGGCACATACGCAATTACCACGTTCCATTCTGACCAGGGTCCTGCTTTCAGCTCTCGAGCCTATAAGGATGCCATGGCCAGCATGGGAATTGGGTTGCGGTATTCTTGTCCGTCGCACCCCGAAGGGAATAGTGTGGTAGAAAAGAAAAAACCGTGACATAAAGCAATCTATAACAGCGAAGGTATTAGGTTCAGGCGCTGGGTGGGTCAAACATTTAATAAGTGTCCAGACTAGTCTTAACAACATGCCAAGAAATTCTCTAAAAGGTTTCAGCCCATACGAACTATTGTTCGGAATTAGAATGCGAGTTCAGGACCTCGATAGTCAGATGTCAGTGGTACAAGAAGAAACAAAGCACTTTGATGTAAAGGATCGTTTGGCTGTTTTACAGGAACTGAATGAAACAAGAAAATCATTAAGCAACATAAAGTTAAAGCAACAGCCAAGTACCACTGACGAGGCACCACCCGCAACAGCCCCAGCAAGGCCTGTCTGGATTCCAAAGATTGGGGATCTAGTCAGAGAAAAGATCGCGGTTAAGAAGGAATTTGGGCCTTCTTACAGAAAAGCAGTACCTGTCTTGGCAGTCACCGGAACAAGATCAGTTGTGCTACCGCCCCTTGCTGGTAAAAAGGAGAACAGAGTCGTGTCTATCGATCTGGTAAAACCACAAGCATGTGGCCTATAATCAACAGTAGGCCCAGTGGACTCCCAAGAAACAACAGAATACCCAAACTTGCAACAATCCAAGAGGTTCAAACTGAAAGACTAATCACATTCGATCAGCCTGCAGTGCACAATGAAGGACTATGCAATAATGCCATGGAACTCGTGCCTCTTGAAACACAGATTGAAACAGTTCGTCAAGAAACAACACCAGTCTACAATGATGTGGCATCAGAAAGTGCTACCAAGAGACAGATTGAAAGAACAATCCCATCAATTGACAGAACTGCCTCTGGTTATTTCATCAACTTCGACAACTTCTCTGAAGATTTGAACGACCCCGAAGTGATGCCAGAAACAAAAAAGTATTCCAAAGAAAGTACAACAGGACTCCTTCAACAAATCAAAGAACTATATCTGGATTCACCGTTGATTGAGCATTGGATTATCTCAGGGGTATTCATACTCCTATTATGCCTAATTTTAGTTTTAATTTTAGGGAAGTTTATTACAATTGAATGGACACAGCAAGTCAGAACATCAACCTAGTCCTGAAACCACACAGATCATCCCACGTGAAGAAAAGAGAACTGTCAACAGTAAATGTCACAGCAATTCCAATACCTGGTGGGGTAGTATGGGAGAAAACAGACTATGAGATATATGGTCCGGTCGAAATCCTGAAGTATCCTCATCAACTAAAGGTTTCCTTAAGTGACTTTGTGACTCCTAGTACAATCTCTGATGATTGGGACTTTGCAAGTATTAATGACATGATGTCTGATTTAGTAATGTCAGCTAGATTCACAGATCATGATTATTTACAAGGTTCATCTAGTTATGAGCAGTTATTCTGTTACACCCACTATGGGGATCATTACTTGCATAAATCTGCACAGCCTAGAAATGCTTTTATGTATAATCAATGGGAACATTGTTCTACACCACCTAAAAGCAGTTCTAAAGCATTTTTTGAGAAATTCAAATACTTCTCAGGGTTTAACACCAGTGATGCAGAAACGTTTTATTAAACTGTTAGATAAAACAGTAAATGTAAATGTAAATGTATAGGCATTTATATAGCGCACTACTTACCCGTAGGGTCCCAAGGCGCTTCGACCGCTGCAAAACCCTTCCTGGCTTCCCTGAGAGATGGTCCCTTAATGGGTATCTCCAGGGTGAGACCAGGCATCCCCGGCGGTCTGGTGGGGCCGTTAGTGAAGATGAGGCAAGCTAATGCCCAGAGTTGCCGAGTGTGATCGCTGATCAGAGTGGGCACCGAGGCGAGAGAATTATCGAGTCCGCTGACCCTGGTCCAGAAACCTGCCGCGCCGGGAATCGAACCCTGGTCCCGGGCCGTCCTCTGCTCTCGGGTCTGCCGCCTCTAACCAGTGAGCCACACTACTTCACTAAGGAATGAAAACAATGCTGACAAATTCTAAATTGATATATTCAGAAGCATTTTATGACAAAATGATGACATTTGGTTTTGATTATTGGAAAAATAATATTGAAACGAAAACGATTTGGGGTACAAAAGATTGGCAGGTGCAAGGCATAGAAGCACTATTTAGAACCTGCATGATACCAGAACAAATGTTATTTTTGAATGACACAATACACCAAACATCTTGTCTTGGCCTAGCTAAGAACAAAGACCTTAAAACACTGTCTATACCAAAACCAATACCTGAAAATGTAACCGCAGATATTGAGTTAGGCGTGTCACAAATTTTACATTTCAACAGAACACATCCTGATTGGAAAAAGTGGTTAATCTGGCCTATAGACACAAATAGCTGTCAAGATAGATTCCTGAATAAAACACAGGGTTTAAAAATGACCAGATTAGACTCAAGATATTCCCAGAGACAACATCCAGGGATTATAACAACATACAGTGTAGGGAAACTCTGCCTCGAATGGCTAACTACATCCACACTGGCTGAAATTAAGCAACACTTGTCTTTACTAAAAGATGGTGCTGATTTGCGCGATTTCATTCTTGGACCACGCAAACAGCGTCAAAAGCGTTTCATAGCGACCAGTATCTATGCTGCTTACAACGAGGCTTGGAAAGTAAAGCAAATTGAAACTGCTGAAAAAATACGAGAAATTGATCGTATTAATTTGGAGAAATCACTTTCTGTAGTAGACAATGGGTTAATGACTCTGTCTTCCAGAATATATTCGTTGGACAATATTGTATCCTCTGCCTTTGATGTGATAGACAGAGATTTGCTAATGTTACAACATGGCCAGTCTCAATTACGCTCTATTATAGAATTAGGCTGGACGCTGCAAAATCTTCGTTCAGGCTATGTGCCTTGGCGTTTAATCAACACAACGTCATTATTTTCCAGTTTTAACCTTACTGATAAACAGAACAGTTTGGCACAGAAAGGAGCAGACTATACAATCCTGAGCATCGAAAAACTCGAGAGATTACCATTGACAATGTCAGAGAGTCCTGTCATTGAATGGATAATACACGGAATTATCACAATTCCGATAACAACTTTCCGATTTAAAAAGTGCCTTGAGTACATACCTGCTGGCCAGTATGAACAATTGGGTAAAGGATATGTAAAATCTATATGGAAATTACCATACACTCATTCTTGCTATAGTGACAGCGACAAAAATGTATTTCTTAGTGGTGATAACTGTAAACATTCACTAAGCGGTATACTTTTGTGTCAGGGTATTAATTTACACGGAGCATGTGATGGAAATTCAAACAACCTTTCATGCCACCAGCTAGTCACACCTGCAACTCAGATAGAGCCCTTCTTTATGCAACTTTCGAACGGGAGTTACATTCTTAGAACGGATCACAGATGTTGTGGCCTCGTGCCAGGGAAAAGTTATCTAGTAGAAGTAACATCCATGGTCAAATGCTGTATGCAAGCATTGTTTCCGAGTGGGCCTGCAGACTCAGTGACTCCCATCTGGCCTCGTCTGAATCTCTATTCTATACGAATTGATACATTAAGCAAAATGAAATCTGTACTTTTACAGACAACAGTGCCTATAACGTCATCTAAAGAGACGTATGATCTTCTAGTTGCAAGGACAGCTACTGAAGTTCATGACCTTTTATCAACAAATTGCCCCGTGCATTTCGTAGAAATGTTCAGCCAACTCCTTAACATGTCTAGTGCAACAAACATCCCAGGCATATTTAAGACAGTCTTTACGGGACTGCTAACACCCTTCCAGGCAATTTTGGGAATCTTTCCTAATTTTGTGCACTCCATTTTTGGCGGCATACCATTATTTTTGGGACTCGTCGCAGGGATTCTAGTTTTGACCCTCCTGCTACGTTATGGCAAGCCTCAGCTCAGACATAGCTCCCATGGGAATGGAAGAGACAATCCTAGCAATGCGCTACCGGGACAGGATAACTAACGTCCTTGGATTGGCCAGCCTGAGAGATCTAAACATGACCTGGTTCCTTTCATTCAGACCAATATGGCAAAATTGCATTTTACCTGTGCTGAGATGTATGCTTTGCGGAGATGAATGCGTGTTGGACATCTGTCTTTCACTTCCATCAGCAGTACCAATGGACGTCAATACTTTGCTCAGACCAATAACGGCTCACGCATTGTGTTGTCCCCAGCGGCTACCAATCCTGATGACGGCATTTGTGGAGACTCCTGTACTACAGCCAAGTGGTAACAGTGGAGCGAGTGACAAAAGCAACATCACCCAGGTACAACGTTCTGTGAGCATTGCTGGTCCTGCCTTCGATGACAGCAATCATTCTCACACCTGCCAAGTTACAGCGCTATCTAATTTGGTTGAACTATCACCTGAATTTGTAGACCAATTCTTTGCGAGCCTGTCTGATACGATGTTCTCACCCGTACAGAAACAATAACTTTTAGAAGCTTTTCCGACACACAGCGTTCCCATGAACTCTGAATTCGGCCTTCAGTTTTGATCAACAAAAACTGCCAAGAGCTTTGGAAATCTATTTTCTTTGAATTGGACAATTTTTCTAATATTGACCCCTTTTTTGGCACAAACAATTGTTTGCTTAACGTAAAAACTATTCTTAGAGAACAGAAGCTTCACACTTCTATTTCTAAACACATCTAGAGACATAACAATACTACACCAGCCTCTAGCTCACGTGTTATTACAATGCATTTTTATGTGATGATTTATCTCGCATTTCTTCTGTCAGAGATACTTCATGTGTAATTCTTTTTGCATAATCGTTCATTGATTTCATATGCAATAATTATTTGAATGATTTCTATGCTTTTAAAAAAACGTACAGTACCTAAATCCATGTATTACAAGTACGCCTATTTCGAATGCATTTATGTATTTTGGGGTGGGCAATGTTACACATGCATCTAATTGCTTTAGTTTTAGTAATTTTGATGGACATTAACCCGTGGAGTGGGTGTTGCGTGTTTATCTAGGTTCCTGATCGATACTGTGACCTTCTGCCCCTATTCGGCTATAAACCCATTTATTCCCTATATTGGCATAACCGTTCAAGTGCGATTTTCTGAAAAGTCATCTCTGGCCTCACACGAACAGAGGCACATTCCAGCATAGTTCTCTCTGCCACTTCCTTTGCGACCAATTAGTGCAATGACAGAGCAGTAGTCACTATCTGATATTCCTAGATAACACTCCGAGTTCTTCAACAAGATAAAAACTTAGCAAACCTGGAAATCCCCGCTTGCTATGTTTTGATTAGTAATGGAACTCTAATGAGCAACTGATAACTATCACTTCCTAGTGACATCTTTAATTGACGTCTTATGTCCAGCAAACTTGCGTCAAACCCGGCACCTGTGAGGTATAAATATTACCAACGTTGCCTTAAGCAATGAGAGCTGTAAGCTGTGAGCTGTGAGCTGCAAGACCCCGTGTTGGTAAATCTAGCACTCTGTCGCTGCAGCCTGCTATCCTGTGGTGGTGAAGCTGCTAATACCATTATCGCCGCTACAGAGCGAACTATGGTGCAGTACGCTTAAGGAGCTGAACAGCCGTCCCTCTGCGAAGACATCCAGCAGATTCCAGCTGCCCGCGGACGCTGTCCCCCCTCCTTCCTCGATGCGCTGAAGAGAAGCCGCTGCCTTTCTCGTGCAGAGAAATCCAGTCCCGGCGCTTCCGGTTTACCCTCGCGGGTGACTGGGATATCGAGAGAGACCCCTGAAGGAGATACCAATCCTCCATCATTCTATTCAGAGGTATGGTGTTGACTAAACCCTTAGACGAGAATTCTTGAAACAAACCTTGGCAAAACCAACTTAACTTAAGCTACTTACTTACTCCCCTTTTCACGTGTTAGGCTTAGGTCAGGCACACTGGGGTAGGCTTAGTTAGAAGCACCAGTTGAGTATGTTAGCCTAATGTATATATGACTGTATATATGTTTTATTACTTTTAACCATTGTATGGCTAAGAAACCATATCAATGCTTTTACAGTTCTATTTCGCAATACTTATCTTACTGTACGTACTTTTTATAATAACAATTATTGCAATTGTGGCAATACATTTCTCTTGTACGAGAAGAAAGACTGTTCAATAAATGTTAACCCTTTATTGACAAACGCCCGTCTCTCTATTCTCTACATCTCGTGAAAGTAAACTGCACTAGACTGACTGAGTGAAATACATGTCTATTGTTTCACACGACCCTAGAGATTGACTCTTGATCTGAGGAGCAAAGTTGTCATGTTGCACGGTTGTTGGAAAACTGAATCCCTTCTTGTCTGTGCCAAGGAAGCTGATCACTTCCTATGCAGAGAAGAAAGTTTCCAGTGACCTCTGAGCTAGTTGGTAACACAACCCAATTAAGTTTAGCATAGTCAGTGGAGGCCTGGAATATCCGCAGTTCCACGTCGATACTACTGTTTATGTTATTCCAATGCGCAGGGCCTAGTGGGAAACTAGGAACTACACTACAATACCAAGAACACCTTTTGCCGGTGTGTTGTGAGCTGATTAACCTGTCTTTGGCTACGGCCACAGTACCTGGTCCATGGAAGCATGCCAACGTTGTCCCACTGCTGAAGAAACCTTCTTTGGATGCATCTAAACCTGAAAATTATTGCCCCATTTCTTCGCTGCCTTTTGTGGCTTAGGCCACCGAATCCTATGTTAATTTCATCCTAACAAAATACGTAGAATCCAACGAGATATTAGACTCTTCACAGAATGGTTTTAGATCGCATCACAGTACCGGGTCTGCCCTGTTGGTGGTTACAGAACACCACCGGAGCTCTCTAGATGAGGGAAACACCTCAGCCATGATCCTGCTCGACCTTAGTGCCGCATTCAACACAGTGTCTCATGAGATCCTGCTGCGGCGCCTACAGGAGATAGGTATCGGAGACGCTATACTAGCCTGGATCACATCATTTTTGGATGGCAGATCATTTCAGGTTATCGCACCCTCTTACTGCTATCAGGAATACGCCATCCGTCATGGAGAACCTCAGGGATCGACGCTGAGCCCAATGTTTTTAATATCTATATACAACTCCTTGCGGTGGTGGCGAAATACATTAGTACCTTATGCTGATGACACTCAGCTGGTAATCTCCTCTAACAACAAGAATTTGATCACATTTCATGAGGATATTGTAGAAATAAATAAAATCTTCAATCCTTCTTTTCTTCTTCTTTATTTTATGCCACAGCATCCCAGCACAATGGTCGTCCCTTCACCACAAAGAGCAACCTTCTTCTGCCACTAAAATCCTTCCCCACATTCCAAGTTCTACTTACTGAACTCTACACATCTCCATTGCAACACAATTATTAATGAAGTTCAAACATAAGTAAAACATAGAAAATACATTCAACCAAATGACACAAATAGACATGAACTACAATGTGAATAAAATAACACATCATATAATAATAAAGAAATGCAACATAATCAACCACTGTTGGATGAATGTTGATTCACTTTACAAATATTACCATAACTCCATGTAGAACCATCAACAGAACAACCACATTGTGTCACTTCCTTTACCTTTTGTGGTACAGTAAATTTGCTCTCCCCTTTGCACACGATCCCACCTTTCCTTACTACCATCCAATTGCTTTCTTTTAACCATTGTGTCTTCACTCTTTTGGTTTGATCATAGTACATCTTGGAAATCTGGGACTCTATTTTTGATGATCTGAGGAACCACACATATCTCATGAGAATCACACAACCACACTGGACATTCTTTTCTACCAGGTTCTCTCCCTTTCAGTGAAACAAAGGGAGATACTCCAGTTACAGAGTGTGGGGTTATTCTATGTGCCCAGATAATTTTTCTTAGCTTTTTTCTTCATGGAAGTTGATTAGACAATGAACGTTGATTACAGTCCACCACCATTCTATCGACCCTTTCAACTAATCCATTGGCTTGTGGTCTAAATTATGCAACCCTCTCATGAGTAATTCCCATCCGTTCAAGATAATTAGTCATTTCTCGGGAAACAAATTGGACACCATTATCTGAGACAAGAGTCTTAGGGATTTCCTCATCCATAAAGACTCTTTCCAAGAATTCAATCACATTAGCAGTGGTAGTCTGTTCAAAAGTTTCTAAAAGAAACCATTTAGTATGATAATCAACAACAATCAGGATACATCTATTCTTTACCCCCAGTTTAGCCACAGGAACGATAAAGTCGATGGCTACTCTTTCCCATGGTCTGATGGGAAATTCAGAACATTCCAGGGGTGGTTGTCTGACAACTTTGGTTTTGTCACTATTCGCACATGCTACACACATTCTAATAACAGCTTCACAAATTCCAACAGGAGGTACAATTTGACTTCTCCTCAACACCTTATTCCCCACAACACTCAACTCATCCCTTAATTAATAAAATTCCTTAAGATCACTATTAAGAACATCATCTTCACTAGGCCCGGGCGGTAAATTCCGTTCTGCTCGCGGAATTTGGGTAATTTTGCGTTCCGCGGAGAACACGGAATTGCCCAAACTTCTGCGATCCGCGGCTTCGCTGAATTTTTTGCTTGTTCACGCTTTCAAAATGCGTGTTCGCAAGATATTTCCCCCTGAGCACGCAAACAGCATTCGCGAACAGGAAAAAAGCACCGCGAACGGGCAGAACAAGCAATTCCGTGTGTTTGCAGAACTTTTGCGTGCTCGCAGAGATTTTGTACCGTTTTGCTGTGCTTTGCGTAGCGCTACTAGACAAATTCCGCCCATCCCTAAACTTCTCACCAACCATGAACTATCCTATTCCTCACCTTTGTCAATACAAGATCACCATTCGTCGCTAACTCCCACTCCTCTGAACCCGGGGCCATTCCGCTGTCATTACAGTCTGCAATCACTTCACCTTCTTCAGTTTTATCATCATTGCCTGAAACTTTGTCGATCTTCAAAACGCATTGCTCTCTGGGACTCTGGAATTCTGGGAGTCTAAAAAGAAAAAAAAAGGAATTAGAGGAATTGACCTTATCAAAGTTTGAGCAACTACCTTAGCACCAAAAAACATTGTAATTTTGGTCAATTTTTTAAATTTCTTATTTTGATTAGTTATATTAATTTGTTAATTTAGATTGTTGTTTTAGGTTATTATTTTAAGTTTATTGCAGGTTTGACAGACCAAGCTATGGCATCACCACCACCATCTTTCCGGTCTGACCCTCTTCCCCTCGTCTCCACTCTGCCATGTGTCTCTGGTCCTAGCTCTGGGACACCTCGTGGCTGGGGCAGCCATGTGCTTTACAAATCTATTAAAATTAACATTAATCCACCACTCTCCAATTTATGACATTCTACTCCACAACACTCCACTCTACTCCAAAACACTCCACTCAACTCATGACACTCCACTCTATTTAAAAAAACTCCATTCTTTGCGAATCCACTCTATGACACTCCTCTCCACGCCACTCTCCTCATCACCACTAACTGTTAGCCAGGCTGAACAACAGCCACACTGGTGTACAATGTGGCTAAAACACGTTGGCAAAGACAACAGCTCTTGCATAGGAGTGACCTATTGGGTTTGCTAATGCTTATATAATGTTTGAGGTACTTCAGGACTAATCCTTAATAACTTTTTCCACAAAAAGTACACAGTTTGAATTTCCTTTATTTTTGCACATGTTGGGCATTCTGAAGATAACCAGGGTTTGTGGATTTCCATGGAGAGAGTAGAGAAAATAGACAAAATATAGCAACATTTGTTTTTGTTCTTTTGAAAAATGGGAAAAGGTGCTGCCCAGCAAACTAAATGTATTTTTCTAAAAAATTGTATCAACAAAACATTTGCTGTGATGACATCTCCATATTCCCAGCCTTCAGGAACAAGCAGAATTGTAAAAAAACATGTTTTACTACAGTATTTGCATTTTTGCAAGGAAGATTCAATTTTTCATTCCTTCGTCCTTTCAACCTGCTTGTAGTTTGTGGTTCAGTCAAATATGAAACCCATGGGTAAACCCAGAAAGCTATACATTTCTGAAAGCTAGAAAGAATTAAGAATTCACCAAGAGGCCATTTTGTAGAGCTCTCATGCTTTCTCAATGAAACTCAGTGCCTCATTACAATGCCGATCGGACTAACATGACTGCTGTGGCCCGGTTCTGACTGCCGAGGCCGAAAACTTTCCCCCCACCGTATTATGATGCAGCCGCTTCTACCTTGGTGGTCTCCTCTACGATGGTGTACAAACCCTCGAATATGTCGCTGCAAGTGTGTGCAGAATTACAGGCAACATATACTATGTACACATATGCATGAAATATGTGTGGATATGCCTTGTGCACCATGTACCCCATTCCTTGAGTGTGGCGATCTGTGCACATTCCAGTCAACAGGGACTCACGTACTTACCTGCATTTTGGTGCCACTGGGTTGTAGCCTTTGGGGTTCAGCTGTCGCGGTGTAGAAGGGACCTGGAGAAATGGATCCACACTGGAGTCTGTTGGGGCGAAGCTAAATTGGGTGAGTATGCACCCTAAATCCATTGTTTTGGACAGCTCAAGGCAGGCGATAAGACTGCCACGGTCAGGTCATTGGAAACACACATCGTAATCCAGACAGCATTCAGAGATCCCTGTACTGCCCTATGGATGCTGTTATTCTCGGCGGACAAAAGGGTGTCGGAGTCTGTGGTCTTTCAGCGGTCGTCGGTATATAGGAGGCGTGAATCATAATCCGCCAGTCAGACCAACCGCTTATGATGAGACCGTTGCAGTCAGACCGCCTCTGACAGGATCGTGGAAGCTGGTCTGACAGGCATTGTAATCAGGCCCTAATTTTTTAAATCAAAAACATAGTACACAAAATAGGAAAAAATATGCAAAATTTTCATTTGCACTTTTTAGCCTCGATGGCCGATATACTAAAGCAATATACATTTACATCCATCTGACCAGCTGGTCAGTGGCATATATAGTGTTTATTGGTTGTCCAAAAACATGAAACACCCAGAGCCAAAAACTGAGCTGCAGCTTACAATCATTTTTTATTGTATACTGACTGTGCGTCAATTTATATGGTAAAACCTAATGAATAAAAAATTGGTTTGAAGGACACCTATGCATGTTTTAAATGTGCATGCCAGAATACTAAGTTTAGCAATAACGGTGATTTTCACTACTTTGAATTTGGGTTTTCCCATACTACATGTGATTCAGAGGACATTTTGTAAAATCATTTTTTTGTCAGTAGCTCACATTTGGAAGCCAAACAAGGAGAGAAATGCTATTGAATATAACAAATGTTCTACTATTTTTTGTTTTCACACTTCTCCCAGAAAACATAATACCCCACTTGAGTTACTCGGCCTAGCACAAGCAACAGGAAAGGCTTCAAAAAGCAACGTAGAGACCACACCATTAAAATTAACCCACTTTGGGAACCCTACTAAGCTCAGGCATTTCTGCAAACTAGGGGGCTCATTTACAAGCCCCTTGAACTGCCAGCGCGTCACTTTTGATATGGGAAAATGTGACGTGGGTGCATTGGGCTTGGAACTAAGCCCCTAGGTACCCAAGTGAGTTAAAGATAGTGTGACTTGTGCGGATTCCACTAGGTTTTCTTACCCAGAATGCCAGTGAACCTCAAGCCTTTGATAAAATCACACATTTTCCACACATTTCTAGGGGAGAAACTTCCAGTATCGATGTTAGAGCGAAAAATTCCTACCACTTAGTGTTCCCACAGTATCCAAATAAAAATGGCACCCTACATGTGTGGCTGGCCTATAGCTCACCAATGACTGTAAAAACCATTAGGGTAATCCAAGTCATTAAGGTTTCTCCTGCTTACATTTCATGTGGTTTACAATAATTCTTCCATAAGAGTATTTGCCTTTTCCAGGGTTTTGTTTTTAAGTAGTTTATTTCACTAAGCATACCAATGTTGTATTGTGCGTACTGTCAGCTGAGGTACTTGTAGGTGTCTGGTTGATTCAGGTTTTGGGTGGGTGTGTTTGTAAAGGTCCCAGCTGAGGCCTTTGGAGCTGTGGATGAAAGTAGTGCAAGGTTCTCTTTAGCGGTGTGAGGAATTTGCATCATTTGCTTTTCATAATTATATGACGTTTCTAGAAAAGAACATAATAGGTGTATTTACGTGAAATGCAAATCTGTAATGTAGCTCTATATTTTAGCACAAAATGCTCCTCGCATAAATGTTTGACACAAGAACACATTTTGTGGTACAAAAATAGGATAAAAAACACAAGTGGCATGAGCAACAGTCGTTGTGTTTTAGCCATTGTGTTTTTTCCTTGTGCTTTCTGTAACATTTTATTGTGAAGAGTGAGTAATTACATGACATGTGGTGATGGGATGATTTTGGGAATTTTGTGTAACAAGCATAGCATGACATTTCCAAAATTACACAAATTATGCTGTCATATATATTTTGTCCGGGTCTAATTCTCACAGCACCTGCCAGTGGTTCATATAGGTAGGTGTGCAAATTACATACTCATCCAATACTCCCCCATGCTCTGGCCACAGTTAGCAGCTCTCAGGCCAGGGGCTCACAGCCCATGCACAGAGTTAGAGGGGGGTCCCATGGAGCTTGTGGGCCCCGCACAGCATGGGCTGCAGGGGCTATTGCTAAGCCACTGTTTTACAGGGAGGCGGCAGAGGGAAATGGTGTGAAGAGAGGAACACGAGTGATTGCTACACTCAAGGCCACCAACCCTTCCACAGACCTCAGTAATGTTTAACTTGTGATCTCATATTTAACATTTTGATTCTGAATATTCACAACAATATCTTCATTGCTGCTTATTTATCTGATATGGCTAACAATCCAGTTGCAGCCGGCGTTAATTGTGGGTGGGGGTCGCGTGGGGAGGTGGGGTGGTAAATGTAATAATAATACATTTTAAAAACATACCTGCCCGCTGGCATCCCACGTTTGCTCGGCTCCTGCTTCTGTTCTTCTTCCTACGGCAGGAACAGGGGGCATGCAGCCTCCCTCCCCTAAGCCAATCACAACACTGCAATGGCAGTGTTCTGATTGGTCGGGACGGCGCCCAGCAGGCGCCCATGGGGAGGCCATTTTCTCCATGTAGGCTGCATTGCAGCCTGCATTGAGAAAGGACAGAGTGTGCATGACTGGTTTGGGCGGTCCCAGAGGGCCGACCAAACCAGTCAGGCTTACTCAGGAGTGGGCACACCACTCCTCCCCTGGCCAGTCCTGCTTGTAGAGTAGCCCCGCCTACCCGCATCTAAACACCTCTGCTTTCTCGCAGTGCGACAAGCAGAAACACAAAATTGTAGTTTTACCATTTTATGTTTCTGCTTCTCGCACTGCGAGAAAGCAGTGGGGTGATGCTCCTCCACCCTGGTGGAGGAGCTGCCCCTGTAACAAGCACTGGCAAAGTCAACAGGGCTGACTTGATTTATGGGCATACCCATTACTGTGTGTCATAAGGCCCGCTGTATGAAGCACAGGATTTTAATTTACATGTTTTCAGCCCCACCATTAAATGCATAAGCCACATACACACACAATTATTTAATTCCATTTAAAGCCCAGCCCTGCGACTCATTTGTGTTTCTAAAAACCTCAACCACGTCAAATTCATCAAATGAATCACCCCATTAGTAACTTGTGACTTAACATTAGTTTGCTTTGCTCATTTGACTCTCTATCATACCCCTTGATTTTTAATTGACAATATTGTTCACAGTGCTGCTGTTCCACAAATTATGTATTTAACTGTATTCTGTGACATCTTAGAGCACCTGTGGAGACCAGAGCAATTTCTGTACTTGCAATATATCCTAGCAAATGTTTGCCTTATTTATGTCAGTATAGTTGAGTGTGTGTATGTCTATATTCACTGAAAAAAGACAAAGGTTACAGGTACGTTATAGTTAGGCTGACTTTTTACAAGTACAACACCAGAGAAATTCAGCAGTTATAGTTACCTGAGCTAACTATAACTTGTGCCCCCACAATGCACTGCCTATGACCTCACATATTACATCACTCATAACATGGTCAGTGACATCACTGATGAGATCTCAAAGGACATCACTGATGACATCATCCAGTGACAGTAACTGTTTTAAAAATGTTTATGAGTGTTAAATATATATACCACAATGTATTGATGAATCAGTGGGTGTATGAGGGCCTGTGTGGATGATTCAGTGGGCGTGTGACAGACTGTATAACTCAGTGATTAGGTGTCATAACGAATGTATGGGTGAGTGACTAGGTAAAGTGAATGTCTGTATCAGTCTGTCAGTTGGTGTCGAAGTGGCTGTACAGGTTGGTGAGTGAGTATGTGAATGGCTATATGGGTGATTGATTGGTTGTCTGAGTACCCGTATAGGTGTATGAATGTCTGTGTGGGTAGGTGAGGGGGTATGACTGCTTGCATGGATGAGTGAGTGGGTCAGTCAGTGGCTGCATGGGTTTGTGAGTGTGTCTGTGTGGGGCTTTTTGGATGACTGAGTGTGTATATGATTGTGTCGGTGAGTGAATGGATGTGTCAGTGGTATATGGGTGAGTAACTGCATATATGGAAGGCAGTATAGGTGAGTGTTGGAGTATATAAGTGACTGTGTGTGTGGGATTGTGAGAGTGGCTGTATGGGTGAGTGTGTACTTGTGTCACTGACAGTATAGGGGAGTAAGTATGTGTTAGTATCTGTATGAATAAGTGAGTGGGTGTGTGCATAACTGTATAGGTGAGTAAGTGGCTATATGATTGACTCTATGGGTGACTGAGTAGGTGAGTGAGTAGCTCTATGTGTGACTGACAGTGTATGAGTAACTGAATGGGTGACTGAGTGGATGTGTGTGTAGACCTATGAATCAGTAAGCGGGTATGTAAGTACTCATATGGGTGTGTCAATGGTTTTGAGAATGCTAGTGTGGAAGTTGGAGTGGGTATATGAAAGGTTATATTGGGGTGTGAGTGGGTTCGTCAAAGTTTCTTTGGATAATGTCATCAGTGATGTCACTGACCATGTCATGAGTGATGTAATATGTGAGGTCATAAGCAGTGCATTGCGTAGGTGCAAGTTAAAGTTACCTCAGCTAACTATAACTGCTGAAATTCTCTGGCTGTGTACAAGTGAAATGTCAGCTTAAATATAACGTCCCTGTGACCTTTGTTATTTTCTGTGAATTTTTAATGCTAATTCCTAACTATAATGTCCATGTAACCTTTGAGATTTTTTTTAGTGCATTTCTGAGGTTTTTTAAATTCTATTTCTTAATTTTAACGTCCATTTTCTTTAAGCAAGCCTCTTAGATTTTTGTATTTTCTTTCTATAATTGTATATTGTATATTATATTTATGTTATATACCACTATTTTTTTGATTTGGTATGTGTTTATCAGAAAGCACATTAATAGCTGGTTTTATTTTGAAGAATTTTTGGAGTCAGCACAACATTGTCACATTTACTGTGAAGAATCTGTGATCAGCAAATGTATTTCACATACTGACAAATACACTTAAATACATTTTTTAAATCAAATCCACCCAAGAGGCCAAAATGTACATTTTCTTGTCAATCATTTTTATTAATGTTTAAAATGTGCAATAACATCAAGAAATCACAAAACAAAGCAGACATTCAATGACCACTACCACATTAAAAAATGTTAACTTAAAAAAATCCTTCTAATTATTACAATACACACATTACTAACCACATCAGTGCTTTAAAAAGATATTTGTTCACATATTTTTCTAGTAAATTTTTTAAAAAACAGTTAAAAGCCTACTTAGTTTTCGCGATTACACAGAGTCACAACGGCTCTGGTAACCGCGACATTCTTGCTTTTTTAGGGGTTCAAAACACATTTATGCACACATATTACAGTATTTTAGACACAAGGGATGTTTTACTGCACTATTTAAAGTCATCATTTTTTAGGGAGTTTGCATAAAATAACCATTTATACCGATTTTCAGTGTTTCACAGTGACGCCAGGTGTTGTGATAACGCCGGTAACCACGAACACCGCAAATGACAAAACAAATGCAGCCATTCAAAAGCCACCGCCACATAAAAAAATTACAACTACAAAATGGATTATAACCAATACACTTAACACATAACTATTTAAATGACAGAATAATAGCATGTACAACTCCCTTAATATCTCCATAACACAGTGCATAACTGTTAGACTTGGCCCTTTATGCAGGGTCATCCCTGAACTTTTTGCCTTCCTCCTGGTATTTTTTCTGACCTGGTGTTGATGGTTTTAGGACTCTGGGCACTTTATCACTGTCCAGTGTAAAGAGCATGTGCTCTCTAAGGTAAACGTGATAAGATTGGTCGGCTGGGGCTCAACCGTCTCTAAAGCGCACCATCTTAGAGCGTCAAACGCCGCAAAACAGTGCCGCTGTGTGGGATATATATATAAGGATGCGGAACCTCTGGTGAACCTAATTAATCTGGAGAATACTAACAGGGAAGACGACATTGAATTGACAACATTTTGTGAACAACTAGGCTCTGGCCTAAATCCAAATTTTATCCTCAATTACACCCTGGAATAAGATAGATATCTTTCAGGAAGCGGTAACACAAGATATCTATAAAATCAAACCAACACACTACAAAGACGATTTTTCTAAGGAAGAAAGAACCACAATTTGGAATCTTAATCAAGATGACCAAATAGTAATCAAAATCGCAGACAAAGGCGGGAATATTGTTATTTGGGACAGAAAGGATTATGCCAGGTAGGCACACTCTCAGTTGAATAACCTTGAATATTATTCCAAACTAAAATTAAATCCAATCCTGGATTTAAAAAAAACATGGAACACTCAATTGTAAAAATGGCAAAATATGAATCTCTTAGATTCGGATAAGTTAAATATTTGAGCACAGAATCCCCAATCACGGCAACAACAACAATTTATTTCCTGCCTAAAATTCATAAGCATGCCACCAAGCACCCAGGACGCCCCATAATTGCAGCCAATGGATCTCTGATGGAAGTAGCCTCGAATTATGCGGATCACCTTTTGTACAGAATTTAACCTCGTACATAAAAGACACAAGTGATTTTTTATGACATATCCAAGACATCCCATGGCAAAGTTCCTATAAGTTGATAACTACGGATGTAGTCTCCCTTTATTTTAACATTGAAAACCAGATTGGATTGACAGCTTGCAGATACTTTCTAAGCAAACACAATATTCAATATCAAAAGCATAACGAAATGTTAATTCAAATGATTGAAAACTACTTAACAAAAAATGTCTTCCTATTTGGCGATGAATTGTACATACAATAAAAAGGGACAGCGATGGGATTTTCCTTCAGTCAGGAATTTAAACAATATTTTGAAATATTGAATAACACAGAGGCAAATTTGCATTTTACTTATGAGATCAACTCTGAAAAGAGTAACCTTTTTGGATACTGAAGTTTATGTAAAAAATGGGAGATTACATACAACTTTACATCGTAAAAAAACAGCGACAAACGCAATTTCGCATGCACAGAGTTTCCACCAAAACTCATTGATCCAGAATATTCCTTGGGGGGAATTTTTACGCATCAAAAGGATATGCTCAGAAAATGGAATGGCAAAAACACAGGGATCAAACAGCGAAAAAATTCAAAGGCAGGGGATATAAAGATGAAATAATAACTCGATGCTAGAGAAGAGCAGAACCAAAAACAAGAGATGATATCATCAAAAAAAAAGTAGTGACTCAAGACGAACCCAAAATTCGTTTGATAATAAGTAACACAGTCTCAGGAGGCTATATATATGGAAATCATTAATGTTAATTCTGCGAATCTACATTGAACAGCACATATAAGTGGTCAAAAAATTGGATTTCTAGATGTACAATTGTTCATAGGGAATAACAGAATTGCGTATTAACTTTACAGGAAAACAACGGCCGGCAATTCTATAATGCCTGCCAGTAGCTTTCACCCCAGACAATCCAAATATAGTATACCATATGGCAGTGATTTGGAAAGATGTCAATAGGAAGTCAAACAGAGATTCTTGGCCTGAGGATACTCTGTCAAGATCATCAATCAACCTATTGCCAAGGCTAACCAGAAGAGTAGGCAAGCTATTCTATTTGGGGGTAGCTCAAACAAAAAAAAAGAAAACAAAAACAAAAAAGAAAATGAGAGTAAAGATGAAACCAATGTGAGATTAATATTAATTCAACAAACAGGGGCAAAAGATAAGATCTATCTTCAGAAAACAGTGGCCTATATGTAAATGTAAATGTACAGGAATTTATATAGCGCAAATCACCAAGCGGTTTCTGGTATTCCCCTGTGAGATAACCCCGGCATGGTATCCGCAAGGTGAAAGCCAGGCATCCCGCCGCGAGGGGCCGTTGTGGAGATTAAGCAAGGTATTGCCCAGAGTCGCTGAGTGTGAACCCGTGCATCAAGTAGGTACCGGAGCGAGAATTGTTGAGTCCATGGACATTTTAGGACTCAAGACCCCGCTGAGCCAAATTGAACCCTGGTCCCGGGCTGACCTCTGCTTCCATGTCTGCCTCCTCTAACCAGTGAGCCACACTTCTCCACCCACACGCCTATAATATTATGTGATCCTGTTATAGGTTCGAGACTTCCTAGAAAACCCACTATAACCTTTAGTAAAGCTCCATCAATGAGCAATACACTGGTGAGAAGCAGCCCAGAAGTAATGAAACAGATAGCTGGCTCTCTTCTAGAAAAATATTTTACAAATGCTGCTCGTGCATCGCATGCCAATTTGGAATTCATATGTTCCAATATCTCACTGTAACTGATGATAGACCTGTAAAAATAGCAAGCCTGTATACATTGTGAAACCGAAATTGCAGTGTATGTTCTGGAATGTACATGCAAACGACGTTGCATAGGAAGTACAAAATATGTAAATGTAAATGTACAGGAATTTATATAGCGCAAATCACCAAGCGGTTTCTGGTATTCCCCTGTGAGATAACCCCGGCATGGTATCCGCAAGGTGAAAGCCAGGCATCCCGCCGCGATTTCTAGATGTACAATTGTTCATAGGGAATAACAGAATTGCGTATTAACTTTACAGGAAAACAACGGCCGGCAATTCTATAATGCCTGCCAGTAGCTTTCACCCCAGACAATCCAAATATAGTATACCATATGGCAGTGATTTGGAAAGATGTCAATAGGAAGTCAAACAGAGATTCTTGGCCTGAGGATACTCTGTCAAGATCATCAATCAACCTATTTCCAAGGCTAACCAGAAGAGTAGTGTAGTTCCTAGTTTCCCACTAGGCCCTGCGCATTGGAATAACATAAACAGTAGTATCGACGTGGAACTGCGGATATTCCAGGCCTCCACTGACTATGCTAAACTTAATTGGGTTGTGTTACCAACTAGCTCAGAGGTCACTGGAAACTTTCTTCTCTGCATAGGAAGTGATCAGCTTCCTTGGCACAGACAAGAAGGGATTCAGTTTTTCAACAACCGTGCAACATGACAACTTTGCTCCTCAGATCAAGAGTCGATCTCTAGGGTCGTGTGAAACAATAGACATGTATTTCACTCAGTCAGTCTAGTGCAGTTTACTTTCACGAGATGTAGAGAATAGAGAGACGGGCGTTTGTCAATAAAAGGTTAACATTTATTGAACAGTCTTTCTTCTCGTACAAGAGAAATGTATTGCCACAATTGCAATAATTCTTATTATAAAAAGTACGTACAGTAAGATAAGTATTGCGAAATAGAACTGTAAAAGCATTGATATAGATTCTTAGCCATACAATGGTTAAAAGTAATAAAACATATATACAGTCATATATACATTAGGTTAACATACTCAACTGGTGCTTCTAACTAAGCCTATCCCAGTGTGCCTGACCTAAGCCTAACACGTGAAAAGGGGAGTAAGTAAGTAGCTTAAGTTAAGTTGGTTTTGCCAAGGTTTGTTTCAAGAATTCTCGTCTAAGGGTTTAGTCAACACCATACCTCTGAATAGAATGATGGAGGATTGGTATCTCCTTCAGGGGTCTCTCTCGATATCCCAGTCACCCGCGAGGGTAAACCGGAAGCGCCGGGACTGGATTTCTCTGCACGAGAAAGGCAGCGGCTTCTCTTCAGCGCGTCGAGGAAGGAGGGGGGACAGCGTCCGCGGGCAGCTGGAATCTGCTGGATGTCTTCGCAGAGGGACGGCTGTTCAGCTCCTTAAGCGTACTGCACCATAGTTCGCGCTTTAGCGGCGATAATGGTATCAGCAGCTTCACCACCACAGGATAGCAGGCTGCAGCGACAGAGTGCTAGATTTACCAACACGGGGTCGTGCAGGCAGCTGGCTTCAGTAGCTCGTACAACAGGCATTGCTTAAGGCAACGTTGGTAATATTTATACCTGACAGGTGCCGGGTTTGACGCAAGTTTGCTGGACATAAGACGTCAATTAAAGATGTCACTAGGAAGTGATAGTTATCAGTTGCTCATTAGAGTTCCATTACTAATCAAAACATAGCAAGCGGGGATTTCCAGGTTTGCTAAGTTTTTATCTTGTTGAAGAACTCGGAGTGTTATCTAGGAATATCAGATAGTGACTACTGCTCTGTCATTGCACTAATTGGTCGCAAAGGAAGTGGCAGAGAGAACTATGCTGGAATGTGGCTCTGTTCGTGTGAGGCCAGAGATGACTTTTCAGAAAATCGCACTTGAAAGATTATGCCAATATAGGGAATAAATGGATTTATAGCCGAATAGGGGCATAAGGTCACAGTATCGATCAGGAACCTAGATAAACATGCAACACCCTCTCCACGGGTTAATGTCCATCAAAATTACTAAAACTAAAGCAATTAGATGCATGTGTAACATTGCCCACCCCAAAATACATAAATGCATTCGAAATAGGCGTACTTGTAATACATGGAATTTAGGTACTGTACGTTTTTTTAAAAGCATAAAAATCATTCAAAAAATTATTGCATATGAAATCATTGAACGATTATGCATAAAGAATTACACATGAAGTATCTCTGACAGAAGAAATGCGAGATAAATCATCACATAAAAATGCATTGTAATAACATGTGTGCTAGAGGCTGGTGTAATGTTGTTATGTCTCTAGATGTGTTTAGAAATAGAAGTATGAAGCTTCTGTTCTCTAAGAATAGTTTTTACGTTAAGCAAAGAATTGTTCGTGCCAAAAAAGGTCAATGTTAGAAAAATTGTCCAATTCAAAGAAAATAGATTTCCAAAGCTCTTGGCAGTTTTTGTTGAACAAAACTGAAGGCCGAATTCAGAGTTCATGGGAACGCTGTGTGTCGGAAAAGCTTCTCAAAAAGTTATTATTTCTCTACGGGTGAGAACATCGTATCAGACAGGCTCGCAAAGAATTGGTCTACAAATTCAGGTGATAGTTCAACCAAATTAGATAGCGCTGTAACTTGGCAGGTGTGAGAATGATTGCTGTCATCGAAGGCAGGACCAGCAATGCTCACAGAACGTTGTACCTGGATGATGTTGCTTTTGTCACTCGCTCCACTGTTACCACTTGGCTGTAGTACAGGAGTCTCCACAAATGCCGTCATCAGGATTGGTAGCCGCTGGGGACAACACAATGCGTGAGCCGTTATTGGACTGAGCAAAGTATCGACGTCCATTGGTACTGCTGATGGAAGTGAAAGACAGATGTCCAACACGCATTCATCGCCGCAAAGCATACACCGTAGCACAGGTAAAATGCAATTTTGCCATATCGGTCTGAATGAAAGGAACCAGGTCATGTTTAGATCTCTCAGCCTGGCCAATCCAAGGACGTTAGTTATCCTGTCCCGGTAGCGCATTGCTAGGATTGTCTCTTCCATTCCCATGGGAGCTATGTCTGAGCCGAGGCTTGCCATAATCGAAGCAGGAGGGTCAAAAATAGAATCCCTGCGACGAGTCCCAAAAATAATGGTATGCCGCCAAAAATGGAGTGCACAAAATTAGGAAAGATTCCCAAAATTGCCTGGAAGGGTGTTAGCAGTCCCGTAAAGACTGTCTTAAATATGCCTGGGATGCTTGTTGCACTAGACATGTTAAGGAGTTGGCTGAACATTTCTACGAAATGCACGGGGCAATTTGTTGATAAAAGGTCATGAACTTCAGTAGCTGTCCTTGCAACTAGAAGATCATACGTCTCTTTTGATGACGTTATAGGCACTGTTGTCTGTAAAAGTACAGATTTAACTTTGCTTAAAGTATCAATTCGTATAGAATAGAGATTCAGACGAGGCCAGATGGGAGTCACTGAGTCTGGAGGCCCACTCGGGAACAATGCTTGCATACAGCATTTGACCATGGATGTTACTTCTACTAGACAACTTTTCCCTGGCGCGAGGCCACAACATCTGTGATCCGTTCTAAGAATGTAACTCCCGTTTGCGAGTTGCATAAAGAAGGGCTCTATCTGAGTTGCAGGTGTGACTAGCTGGTGGCATGAAAGGTTGTTTGAATTTCCATCACATGCTCCGTGTAAATTAATACCCTGACACAAAAGTATACCGCTTAGTGAATGTTTACAGTTCTCACCACTAAGAAATATATTTTTGTCGCTGTCACTATAGCAAGAATGAGTGTATGGTAATTTCCATTCAGATTTTACATATCCCTTACCCAATTGTTCATATTGGCCAGCAGGTATGTACTCAAGGCACTTTTTAAACCGGAAAGTTGTTATCGGAATTGTGATAATTCCGTGTATTATCCATTCAATGACAGGACTCTCTGACATTGTCAATGGTAATCTCTCGAGTTTTTCGATGCTCAGGATTGTATAGTCTGCTCCTTTCTGTGCCAAACTTATCTGTTTATCAGTAAGGTTAAAACTGGAAAATAATGACGTTGTGTTGATTAAACGCCAAGGCACATAGCCTGAACGAAGATTTTGCAGCGTCCAGCCTAATTCTATAATAGAGCGTAATTGAGACTGGCCATGTTGTAACATAAGCAAATCTCTGTCTATCACATCAAAGGCAGAGGATACAATATTGTCCAACGAATATATTCTGGAAGACAGAGTCGTTAACCCATTGTCTACCACAGAAAGTGATTTCTCCAAATTAATACGATCAATTTCTCGTATTTTTTCAGCAGTTTCAATTTGCTTTACTTTCCAAGCCTCGTTGTAAGCAGCATAGATACTGGTCGCTATGAAACGCTTTTGACGCTGTTTGCGTGGTCCAAGAATGAAATCGCGCAAATCAGCACCATCTTTTAATAAAGACAAGTGTTGCTTAATTTCAGCCAGTGTGGACGAAGTTAGCCATTCGAGGCAGAGTTTCCCTACACTGTATGTTGTTATAATCCCTGGATGTTGTCTCTGGGAGTATCTAGGGTCTAATCTGGTCATTTTTAAACCCTGTGTTTTATTCAGGAATCTATCTTGACAGCTATTTGTGTCTGTAGGCCAGATTAACCACTTTTTCCAATCAGGATGTGTTCTGTTGAAATTTAAAATTTGTGACACGCCTAACTCAATATCTGCAGTTGCATTTTCAGGTATTGGCTTTGGTATAGACGGTGTTTTAAGGTCTTTGATCTTAGCTAGGCCAAGACAAGATGTTTGGTGTATTGTGTCATTTAAAAACAACATTTGTTCTGGTATCATGCAGGTTCTAAATAGTGCTTCTATGCCTTGCACCTGCCAATCTTTTGTACCCCAAATCGTTTTCGTTTCAATATTATTTTTCCAATAATCAAAACCAAATGTCATCATTTTGTCATAAAATGCTTCTGAATATATCAATTTAGAATTTGTCAGCATTGTTTTCATTCCTGTTTTATCTAACAGTTTGTAATAAAACGTTTCTGCATCACTGGTGTTAAACCCTGAGAAGTATTTGAATTTCTCAAAAAATGCTTTAGAACTGCTTTTAGGAGGTGTAGAACAATGTTCCCATTGATTATACATAAAAACATTTCTAGGCTGTGCAGATTTATGCAAGTAATGATCCCCATAGTGGGTGTAACAGAATAATTGCTCATAACTAGATGAACCTTGTAAATAATCATGATCTGTGAATCTAGCTGACATTACTAAATCAGACATCATGTCATTAATACTGTTAAAGTCCCAATCATCAGAGAATGTACTTGGTGTCACAAAGTCACTTAAGGAAACCTTTAGTTGATGAGGATACTTCAGGATTTCGACCGGACCATATATCTCATAGTCTGTTTTCTCCCATACTACCCCACCAGGTATTGGAATTGCTGTGACATTTACTGTTGACAGTTCTCTTTTCTTCACGTGGGATGATCTGTGTTGTTTCAGGACTAGGTTGATGTTCTGACTTGCTGTGTCCATTCAATTGTAATGAACTTTCCTAAAATTAAAACTAAAATTAGGCAGAGTAGGAGTATGAATACCCCTGAAATAATCCAATGCTCAATCAACGGTGAATCCAGATATAGTTCTTTGATTTGTTGAAGGAGTCCTGTTGTATTTTCTTTAGAATACTTTTTTGTTTCTGGCATCACTTCGGGGTCGTTTTGATCTTCAGAGAAGTTGTCGAAGTTGATGAAATAACCAGAGGCAGTTCTGTCAATTGATGGGATTGTTCTTTCAATCTTTCTCTCGGTAGCACTTTCTGTTGCCACATCATTGTAGACTGGTGTTGTTTCTTGACGAACTGTTTCAATCTGTGTTTCAAGAGGCACGAGTTCCATGGCATTATTGCATAGTCCTTCATTGTGCACTGCAGGCTGATCGAATGTGATTAGTCTTTCAGTTTGAACCTCTTGGATTGTTGCAAGTTTGGGTATTCTGTTGTTTCTTGGGAGTCCACTGGGCCTACTGTTGATTATAGGCCACATGCTTGTGGTTTTACCAGATCGATAGACACGACTCTGTTCTCCTTTTTACCAGCAAGGGGCGGTAGCACAACTGATCTTGTTCCGGTGACTGCCAAGACAGGTACTGCTTTTCTGTAAGAAGGCCCAAATTCCTTCTTAACCGCGATCTTTTCTCTGACTAGATCCCCAATCTTTGGAATCCAGACAGGCCTTGCTGGGGCTGTTGCGGGTGGTGCCTCGTCAGTGGTACTTGGCTGTTGCTTTAACTTTATGTTGCTTAATGATTTTCTTGTTTCATTCAGTTCCTGTAAAACAGCCAAACGATCCTTTACATCAAAGTGCTTTGTTTCTTCTTGTACCACTGACATCTGACTATCGAGGTCCTGAACCCGCATTCTAATTCCGAACAATAGTTCGTATGGGCTGAAACCTTTTAGAGAATTTCTTGGCATGTTGTTAAGACTAGTCTGGACACTTATTAAATGTTTGACCCACCCAGCGCCTGAACCTAATACCTTCGCTGTTATAGATTGCTTTATGTCACGGTTTTTTCTTTCTACCACACTGTTCCCTTCCGGGGTATGACGGACAAGAATACCGCAACCCAATTCCCATGCTAGCCATGGCCTCCCTATACGCTCGAGAGCTAAAAGCAGGACCCTGGTCAGAATGGAACGTGGTAATTGCGTATGTGCCGATAAAGACTCGCAAATCTTTTATAACCGTTCTAGCGTCAGCCGAGCGCTGGGGGCCTCATTTTTTAAGTGCTTTTCGTCTTAATGGTGTACACTGGGACGCGCTTCTCTTCTTTGATTGCGCAGATAGACCGCCTTATGCTGTCTAGAAGGGATCCTGAAACTACACTGGCCTGTTCATTTCTGCGATCTCGGTTGCAGTTTTCACAATTTTGAGCAAAACATTGAATATCTATACTCATTCCTGGCCACCAGTACTCTGATTGTAATTCTTTCAGAGAGGCTTTGATTGTTTGGTGTCTCAGACCCAACCCCATGTGCGCTTCCAGTAAGAGGAAGCCCCTCCTGCTCCTGTTTGGAATTACTCTGTCCCCCACTCCAGGGATTCGAGCAAAAGGAACGGAGTTTACATCGATTATGTATGCATAATTGAGTGGATAGTTCACGGGTAGTGCTGCACAGTCGCCTTTTACGGTCGTTCTTACTGCCAGCATGGTTTCCCCGTCTATGTATTTATCTGTACGCTTTTTTGTGGCTACGGAAGCCGGTTTAGTTGCTTCCGCCGTGGCTGTATTAGCCAATGAATTCCCTGCAACGTGAACGCCATCACGTCGAAGACTCTGTGCGTGAATCACGTGAGTCTTTTGTAGTTCTTTACTTAAAAGAGCTACTTGTTCCCAAAGCATTTTATGCTTTATTGTGGCACCTGTGTCA
Source organism: Lissotriton vulgaris (assembly GCF_964263255.1). Lineage (NCBI taxonomy): Eukaryota > Metazoa > Chordata > Amphibia > Caudata > Salamandridae > Lissotriton > Lissotriton vulgaris. Next base: position 858,180,219 of record NC_141695.1, read on the forward strand.
TCTTTGTAGTCGTTTTCGATCCAACTCTGCAGTTTATTGTTGTAAGAGTTGACGCAAAAATGAGAATCGCACACTATAAGTGTCGGGAATTCACGTTCTGCATTTTCGAGCGCCATCTTTAAAGATCTGATTTCAGTTCTTTGAACCGAACAGTACTTTACTGATTCAGTTTTTGTTACTTTCGGTCTGATTTTACCGCACAGCCAACGACATTTAATGATCGCACATGCTGCGTCGTAGGATTTTCTCTCTACGTTGAAATGCTGTACAGAGCTATCTGTATAGATTATACAGGCATATTGTGGGAGAGGCAGAATTTCGATTGGCAGAGGATATTCTTCTTCATACTCTAAATCATTCAGTTCTTCGTATTGCGGGGCGAAATAGTATTTTACGTCTTCCGCTCCTAGAGAATCTATACACTGTATCCATTTCGGATCCAGTGACACTGTAGGCAGGTTTACTGGGCTGAATAGCGCTTCGAAGGCGGATTCCGCTGTGAGGATGTTAATCCTTTTGCCGTGTGCTAGTTCTCGTTCATTTGCTAATGCGATTTGCACTGCGTTCACAGTTCTTTCTGTGTGACTGAATGTTTTTTCTGCTTGTTCGTACAAGTGAGATTTAATTGAAATTGGTACCTTTTCTCCCTCATTAGAGGTTAGGTACGTGAATCCACATCTTCCTGGGATGACTCGGATTACAAGATCACGTGTGTTGTCACGTGTGTCTAATTTTGTTTTTGCTAGCATGTCTGTTTGCAGTGATCTCAAAATTTCTGTGTGTTTTTGAGTCCAATTGATTTGTTTAAAATCAGGTTTTGTTAGTTCGTAGAGAGGTTTAACCCTCTCTGCGTAATTTAGAATGTAAGTTCTTCCGAAATTCAGAAAACCTAGAATGGATTGTAAATTCTTCAGCGTTTTTGGAGCTTGGAGTACAGCGCACTTCTCTAAGAAGTTGTCCGCTAGGCTTTTCCCTTCACTTGATAATTCGTACCCTAAAAATAGTACTGTCAGATGGGCAATTCGGGACTTTTTAAAGTTGAATTTGTAACCCTCTGCTGCGAACCCAAGTATAATGGTGTTCACTCTTTTCAAGTGAGTATCCAAGTCGTCGTCTGTGAGATAAATATCATCTACGTAAGATAATGCTTCATCATCATAGATTTGTAGTAACTCTGTTACCCTAGCTGAGAATAGTCCTGGGCTGTTCTTGAACCCCTGTGGGAGACAGACCCAAATGCGGAGAAAGCGGTCAAATATCTGCTTTCTGGTGCAATGTTTTGACAAAAGAAACCATTAGATATGTCTAATGTCGTTTTATATTTTTTCCTAACTATGTTATTCATTAGGGCTGCACTATGCGAGTTTTGTACTGCAAAAGTTTTGCAACATGTATTAAGGTGTCTGTAGTCCAAAACTAGACGATATGAATTGTCTGGCTTGGAGACAGGAAACAAAGGATTGTTCATTTGAGAGGTGCATGTTTCAATCACCCCCTGGTATTCAAGTTGATCTAAGATCTCCCTGACCTGTTTTTTAGCTTCTTGCTTTATGGGATACTGCCGTTGGGCAGTTGGTTCACTTTTTAACTGGATTTTGTGAGGAGGAGAGTCCTCATCCCATCCTACATGATTTTTATATAATGCAGGTGCCTGGGCTACTGCCCATTTCCTTGCATATGTATATTTTTTGTGAATCGGTATGTGATTCGAGCAGGCAGGCATAATCACTTCTTCGCCACGAGGGCACTCCCTGACAAACTCTGGGGGCCAATCTTTTTCAGCTAACAGAATATCATAGCCTTTTGAGAGCTTATCCCAAAATAGACCCTTAATTTTCCTAGTCTTATCACCCTCCATACGCAATGTTATTTCGTATATTTTATGGGGCTCGCTAAGTCTGGCGTCGGCAGTTTCAACCTGAATGTATTCATTCGTGTCCACTGTCTCCAGATGACTCATCAAGTTCTTGCGCGCTATACTGATTTCTGCTGCACTGTCCAACATTGTCAATGCCCACTCCCCGTTTTTCAACTGTGTCCTCAGTATTCTCGGCATGGTTGATTACTCTAATACTGGCTACCTTCTTTTTAGGAAATTGAGATTTTTTACTCTGAGCAGGTTCCTTGTCTTTGGACTTGGTGTGCTCTCTTGGGTCTGACCGTCCTCTTCTTTCCGAATTCTGTGGAAGAGATCGAGAGGGACGTGTATCAATACTTTGATATCTATCAGGTTTTTTCAGATTATCCCTATTTCTAAAGTTATATCTTTTCTCAGAGGGCTCCCTCTGGGGAGACTGGCGTTCTCGAGTCGGAGTTCTTTCCCTCCGTCGAGGAGACCTTCCTCTGGACTGGAAAACTTTTTCCTTGGGAGTGGATTGTTTATTTCCATCCCAGCTCTTTTTAGGAGTGTTTAAATTATTTTTAATAAATAATTTTTCAGGACTTTCGAGCAGTTGGGGTTTTACTGGTTTCCCACCCAAGCTGTCTCTACCTAATTCTTCATAGCATTTTTCTATGATTTTTGCAAGCTCAACAGGATCTTTTATATCTGTTTCCCTCACCTTCTGGCGAATCGCCACAGATGCTGCTTCTCCTCTAATGTTGGCTAATAATATAGCCGAGACCTGCTTGAAGTCTTTCAGTAATTTCATACCTAGATTTAAAGCGGGCTCTGGACCGAATTCATTTTGAATCTGTTTTAGCACTTCTGGTATTACCGCCATAGACGGAACACCGTGTGTTTTTGTGTAAATGGAAGCAAAGACTGTACCCCAAGTGTCGCAGTCCTCCACGTGTGGTGCGATTCCCATAGGAAGGCAGATGGTCAAGATTCTGTGTTTCTCAATAGGGGTAGTATCAGGAAATACTGCCTCTATTTGAGTGATTTTCTGTGCTAACCAGAAAGGAATTTGTTCCCGTTTTACGGGTGTTTTACCAAGACATGACTGTATGTTCTGTGGTGTAATTTTATTTGTGTAATATTTATACCTGACAGGTGCCGGGTTTGACGCAAGTATCAGACAGGCTCGCAAAGAATTGGTCTACAAATTCAGGTGATAGTTCAACCAAATTAGATAGCGCTGTAACTTGGCAGGTGTGAGAATGATTGCTGTCATCGAAGGCAGGACCAGCAATGCTCACAGAACGTTGTATCTGGATGATGTTGCTTTTGTCACTCGCTCCACTGTTACCACTTGGCTGTAGTACAGGAGTCTCCACAAATGCCGTCATCAGGATTGGTAGCCGCTGGGGACAACACAATGCGTGAGCCGTTATTGGACTGAGCAAAGTATCGACGTCCATTGGTAATGCTGATGGAAGTGAAAGACAGATGTCCAACACGCATTCATCGCCGCAAAGCATACACCGTAGCACAGGTAAAATGCAATTTTGCCATATCGGTCTGAATGAAAGGAACCAGGTCATGTTTAGATCTCTCAGCCTGGCCAATCCAAGGACGTTAGTTATCCTGTCCCGGTAGCGCATTGCTAGGATTGTCTCTTCCATTCCCATGGGAGCTATGTCTGAGCCGAGGCTTGCCATAATCGAAGCAGGAGGGTCAAAAATAGAATCCCTGCGACGAGTCCCAAAAATAATGGTATGCCGCCAAAAATGGAGTGCACAAAATTAGGAAAGATTCCCAAAATTGCCTGGAAGGGTGTTAGCAGTCCCGTAAAGACTGTCTTAAATATGCCTGGGATGCTTGTTGCACTAGACATGTTAAGGAGTTGGCTGAACATTTCTACGAAATGCACGGGGCAATTTGTTGATAAAAGGTCATGAACTTCAGTAGCTGTCCTTGCAACTAGAAGATCATACGTCTCTTTTGATGACGTTATAGGCACTGTTGTCTGTAAAAGTACAGATTTAACTTTGCTTAAAGTATCAATTCGTATAGAATAGAGATTCAGACGAGGCCAGATGGGAGTCACTGAGTCTGGAGGCCCACTCGGGAACAATGCTTGCATACAGCATTTGACCATGGATGTTACTTCTACTAGACAACTTTTCCCTGGCGCGAGGCCACAACATCTGTGATCCGTTCTAAGAATGTAACTCCCGTTTGCGAGTTGCATAAAGAAGGGCTCTATCTGAGTTGCAGGTGTGACTAGCTGGTGGCATGAAAGGTTGTTTGAATTTCCATCACATGCTCCGTGTAAATTAATACCCTGACACAAAAGTATACCGCTTAGTGAATGTTTACAGTTCTCACCACTAAGAAATATATTTTTGTCGCTGTCACTATAGCAAGAATGAGTGTATGGTAATTTCCATTCAGATTTTACATATCCCTTACCCAATTGTTCATATTGGCCAGCAGGTATGTACTCAAGGCACTTTTTAAACCGGAAAGTTGTTATCGGAATTGTGATAATTCCGTGTATTATCCATTCAATGACAGGACTCTCTGACATTGTCAATGGTAATCTCTCGAGTTTTTCGATGCTCAGGATTGTATAGTCTGCTCCTTTCTGTGCCAAACTTATCTGTTTATCAGTAAGGTTAAAACTGGAAAATAATGACGTTGTGTTGATTAAACGCCAAGGCACATAGCCTGAACGAAGATTTTGCAGCGTCCAGCCTAATTCTATAATAGAGCGTAATTGAGACTGGCCATGTTGTAACATAAGCAAATCTCTGTCTATCACATCAAAGGCAGAGGATACAATATTGTCCAACGAATATATTCTGGAAGACAGAGTCGTTAACCCATTGTCTACCACAGAAAGTGATTTCTCCAAATTAATACGATCAATTTCTCGTATTTTTTCAGCAGTTTCAATTTGCTTTACTTTCCAAGCCTCGTTGTAAGCAGCATAGATACTGGTCGCTATGAAACGCTTTTGACGCTGTTTGCGTGGTCCAAGAATGAAATCGCGCAAATCAGCACCATCTTTTAATAAAGACAAGTGTTGCTTAATTTCAGCCAGTGTGGACGAAGTTAGCCATTCGAGGCAGAGTTTCCCTACACTGTATGTTGTTATAATCCCTGGATGTTGTCTCTGGGAGTATCTAGGGTCTAATCTGGTCATTTTTAAACCCTGTGTTTTATTCAGGAATCTATCTTGACAGCTATTTGTGTCTGTAGGCCAGATTAACCACTTTTTCCAATCAGGATGTGTTCTGTTGAAATTTAAAATTTGTGACACGCCTAACTCAATATCTGCAGTTGCATTTTCAGGTATTGGCTTTGGTATAGACGGTGTTTTAAGGTCTTTGATCTTAGCTAGGCCAAGACAAGATGTTTGGTGTATTGTGTCATTTAAAAACAACATTTGTTCTGGTATCATGCAGGTTCTAAATAGTGCTTCTATGCCTTGCACCTGCCAATCTTTTGTACCCCAAATCGTTTTCGTTTCAATATTATTTTTCCAATAATCAAAACCAAATGTCATCATTTTGTCATAAAATGCTTCTGAATATATCAATTTAGAATTTGTCAGCATTGTTTTCATTCCTGTTTTATCTAACAGTTTGTAATAAAACGTTTCTGCATCACTGGTGTTAAACCCTGAGAAGTATTTGAATTTCTCAAAAAATGCTTTAGAACTGCTTTTAGGAGGTGTAGAACAATGTTCCCATTGATTATACATAAAAACATTTCTAGGCTGTGCAGATTTATGCAAGTAATGATCCCCATAGTGGGTGTAACAGAATAATTGCTCATAACTAGATGAACCTTGTAAATAATCATGATCTGTGAATCTAGCTGACATTACTAAATCAGACATCATGTCATTAATACTGTTAAAGTCCCAATCATCAGAGAATGTACTTGGTGTCACAAAGTCACTTAAGGAAACCTTTAGTTGATGAGGATACTTCAGGATTTCGACCGGACCATATATCTCATAGTCTGTTTTCTCCCATACTACCCCACCAGGTATTGGAATTGCTGTGACATTTACTGTTGACAGTTCTCTTTTCTTCACGTGGGATGATCTGTGTTGTTTCAGGACTAGGTTGATGTTCTGACTTGCTGTGTCCATTCAATTGTAATGAACTTTCCTAAAATTAAAACTAAAATTAGGCAGAGTAGGAGTATGAATACCCCTGAAATAATCCAATGCTCAATCAACGGTGAATCCAGATATAGTTCTTTGATTTGTTGAAGGAGTCCTGTTGTATTTTCTTTAGAATACTTTTTTGTTTCTGGCATCACTTCGGGGTCGTTTTGATCTTCAGAGAAGTTGTCGAAGTTGATGAAATAACCAGAGGCAGTTCTGTCAATTGATGGGATTGTTCTTTCAATCTTTCTCTCGGTAGCACTTTCTGTTGCCACATCATTGTAGACTGGTGTTGTTTCTTGACGAACTGTTTCAATCTGTGTTTCAAGAGGCACGAGTTCCATGGCATTATTGCATAGTCCTTCATTGTGCACTGCAGGCTGATCGAATGTGATTAGTCTTTCAGTTTGAACCTCTTGGATTGTTGCAAGTTTGGGTATTCTGTTGTTTCTTGGGAGTCCACTGGGCCTACTGTTGATTATAGGCCACATGCTTGTGGTTTTACCAGATCGATAGACACGACTCTGTTCTCCTTTTTACCAGCAAGGGGCGGTAGCACAACTGATCTTGTTCCGGTGACTGCCAAGACAGGTACTGCTTTTCTGTAAGAAGGCCCAAATTCCTTCTTAACCGCGATCTTTTCTCTGACTAGATCCCCAATCTTTGGAATCCAGACAGGCCTTGCTGGGGCTGTTGCGGGTGGTGCCTCGTCAGTGGTACTTGGCTGTTGCTTTAACTTTATGTTGCTTAATGATTTTCTTGTTTCATTCAGTTCCTGTAAAACAGCCAAACGATCCTTTACATCAAAGTGCTTTGTTTCTTCTTGTACCACTGACATCTGACTATCGAGGTCCTGAACCCGCATTCTAATTCCGAACAATAGTTCGTATGGGCTGAAACCTTTTAGAGAATTTCTTGGCATGTTGTTAAGACTAGTCTGGACACTTATTAAATGTTTGACCCACCCAGCGCCTGAACCTAATACCTTCGCTGTTATAGATTGCTTTATGTCACGGTTTTTTCTTTCTACCACACTGTTCCCTTCCGGGGTATGACGGACAAGAATACCGCAACCCAATTCCCATGCTAGCCATGGCCTCCCTATACGCTCGAGAGCTAAAAGCAGGACCCTGGTCAGAATGGAACGTGGTAATTGCGTATGTGCCGATAAAGACTCGCAAATCTTTTATAACCGTTCTAGCGTCAGCCGAGCGCTGGGGGCCTCATTTTTTAAGTGCTTTTCGTCTTAATGGTGTACACTGGGACGCGCTTCTCTTCTTTGATTGCGCAGATAGACCGCCTTATGCTGTCTAGAAGGGATCCTGAAACTACACTGGCCTGTTCATTTCTGCGATCTCGGTTGCAGTTTTCACAATTTTGAGCAAAACATTGAATATCTATACTCATTCCTGGCCACCAGTACTCTGATTGTAATTCTTTCAGAGAGGCTTTGATTGTTTGGTGTCTCAGACCCAACCCCATGTGCGCTTCCAGTAAGAGGAAGCCCCTCCTGCTCCTGTTTGGAATTACTCTGTCCCCCACTTCAGGGATTCGAGCAAAAGGAACGGAGTTTGCATCGATTATGTATGCATAATTGAGTGGATAGTTCACGGGTAGTGCTGCACAGTCGCCTTTTACGGTCGTTCTTACTGCCAGCATGGTTTCCCCGTCTATGTATTTATCTGTACGCTTTTTTGTGGCTACGGAAGCCGGTTTAGTTGCTTCCGCCGTGGCTGTATTAGCCAATGAATTCCCTGCAACGTGAACGCCATCACGTCGAAGACTCTGTGCGTGAATCACGTGAGTCTTTTGTAGTTCTTTACTTAAAAGAGCTACTTGTTCCCAAAGCATTTTATGCTTTATTGTGGCACCTGTGTCATCTTTGTAGTCGTTTTCGATCCAACTCTGCAGTTTATTGTTGTAAGAGTTGACGCAAAAATGAGAATCGCACACTATAAGTGTCGGGAATTCACGTTCTGCATTTTCGAGCGCCATCTTTAAAGATCTGATTTCAGTTCTTTGAACCGAACAGTACTTTACTGATTCAGTTTTTGTTACTTTCGGTCTGATTTTACCGCACAGCCAACGACATTTAATGATCGCACATGCTGCGTCGTAGGATTTTCTCTCTACGTTGAAATGCTGTACAGAGCTATCTGTATAGATTATACAGGCATATTGTGGGAGAGGCAGAATTTCGATTGGCAGAGGATATTCTTCTTCATACTCTAAATCATTCAGTTCTTCGTATTGCGGGGCGAAATAGTATTTTACGTCTTCCGCTCCTAGAGAATCTATAGACTGTATCCATTTCGGATCCAGTGACACTGTAGGCAGGTTTACTGGGCTGAATAGCGCTTCGAAGGCGGATTCCGCTGTGAGGATGTTAATCCTTTTGCCGTGTGCTAGTTCTCGTTCATTTGCTAATGCGATTTGCACTGCGTTCACAGTTCTTTCTGTGTGACTGAATGTTTTTTCTGCTTGTGTGTACAAGTGAGATTTAATTGAAATTGGTACCTTTTCTCCCTCATTAGAGGTTAGGTACGTGAATCCGCATCTTCCTGGGATGACTCGGATTACAAGATCACGTGTGTTGTCACGTGTGTCTAATTTTGTTTTTGCTAGCATGTCTGTTTGCAGTGATCTCAAAATTTCTGTGTGTTTTTGAGTCCAATTGATTTGTTTAAAATCAGGTTTTATTAGTTCGTAGAGAGGTTTAACCCTCTCTGCGTAATATAGAATGTAAGTTCTTCCGAAATTCAGAAAACCTAGAATGGATTGTAAATTCTTCAGCGTTTTTGGAGCTTGGAGTACAGCGCACTTCTCTAAGAAGTTGTCCGCTAGGCTTTTCCCTTCACTTGATAATTCGTACCCTAAAAATAGTACTGTCAGATGGGCAATTCGGGACTTTTTAAAGTTGAATTTGTAACCCTCTGCTGCGAACCCAAGTATAATGGTGTTCACTCTTTTCAAGTGAGTATCCAAGTCGTCGTCTGTGAGATAAATATCATCTACGTAAGATAATGCTTCATCATCATAGATTTGTAGTAACTCTGTTACCCTAGCTGAGAATAGTCCTGGGCTGTTCTTGAACCCCTGTGGGAGTCGACAGAATTTTTTCTGCGACCCAAATGTGGAGAAAGCGGTCAAATATCTGCTTTCTGGTGCAATGTTTTGACAAAAGAAACCATTAGATATGTCTAATGTCGTTTTATATTTTTTCCTAACTATGTTATTCATTAGGGCTGCACTATGCGAGTTTTGTACTGCAAAAGTTTTGCAACATGTATTAAGGTGTCTGTAGTCCAAAACTAGACGATATGAATTGTCTGGCTTGGAGACAGGAAACAAAGGATTGTTCATTTGAGAGGTGCATGTTTCAATCACCCCCTGGTATTCAAGTTGATCTAAGATCTCCCTGACCTGTTTTTTAGCTTCTTGCTTTATGGGATACTGCCGTTGGGCAGTTGGTTCACTTTTTAACTGGATTTTGTGAGGAGGAGAGTCCTCATCCCATCCTACATGATTTTTATATAATGCAGGTGCCTGGGCTACTGCCCATTTCCTTGCATATGTATATTTTTTGTGAATCGGTATGTGATTCGAGCAGGCAGGCATAATCACTTCTTCGCCACGAGGGCACTCCCTGACAAACTCTGGGGGCCAATCTTTTTCAGCTAACAGAATATCATAGCCTTTTGAGAGCTTATCCCAAAATAGACCCTTAATTTTCCTAGTCTTATCACCCTCCATACGCAATGTTATTTCGTATATTTTATGGGGCTCGCTAAGTCTGGCGTCGGCAGTTTCAACCTGAATGTATTCATTCGTGTCCACTGTCTCCAGATGACTCATCAAGTTCTTGCGCGCTATACTGATTTCTGCTGCACTGTCCAACATTGTCAATGCCCACTCCCCGTTTTTCAACTGTGTCCTCAGTATTCTCGGCATGGTTGATTACTCTAATACTGGCTACCTTCTTTTTAGGAAATTGAGATTTTTTACTCTGAGCAGGTTCCTTGTCTTTGGACTTGGTGTGCTCTCTTGGGTCTGACCGTCCTCTTCTTTCCGAATTCTGTGGAAGAGATCGAGAGGGACGTGTATCAATACTTTGATATCTATCAGGTTTTTTCAGATTATCCCTATTTCTAAAGTTATATCTTTTCTCAGAGGGCTCCCTCTGGGGAGACTGGCGTTCTCGACTCGGAGTTCTTTCCCTCCGTCGAGGAGACCTTCCTCTGGACTGGAAAACTTTTTCCTTGGGAGTGGATTGTTTATTTCCATCCCAGCTCTTTTTAGGAGTGTTTAAATTATTTTTAATAAATAATTTTTCAGGACTTTCGAGCAGTTGGGGTTTTACTGGTTTCCCACCCAAGGTGTCTCTACCTAATTCTTCATAGCATTTTTCTATGATTTTTGCAAGCTCAACAGGATCTTTTATATCTGTTTCCCTCACCTTCTGGCGAATCGCCACAGATGCTGCTTCTCCTCTAATGTTGGCTAATAATATAGCCGAGACCTGCTTGAACTCTTTCAGTAATTTCATACCTAGATTTAAAGCGGGCTCTGGACCGAATTCATTTTGAATCTGTTTTAGCACTTCTGGTATTACCGCCATAGACGGAACACCGTGTGTTTTTGTGTAAATGGAAGCAAAGACTGTACCCCAAGTGTCGCAGTCCTCCACGTGTGGTGCGATTCCCATAGGAAGGCAGATGGTCAAGATTCTGTGTTTCTCAATAGGGGTAGTATCAGGAAATACTGCCTCTATTTGAGTGATTTTCTGTGCTAACCAGAAAGGAATTTGTTCCCGTTTTACGGGTGTTTTACCAAGACATGACTGTATGTTCTGTGGTGTAATTTTATTTGTGTTCCCCTGATGAGGGGTCAGCTGGTGTGAATTAACAGCTGGCTGGACTGTTGCAGTCCGCATTACATATTGGACTAATTGCCTATGTAGTTTTATTAATGTGTTTAGCTGTACTAACAGCTCTTCTCTTGACATTCTTACAATGTCAGGATGTGGTGTGTAGCTGGCTAGAACCGGCCACGTGGCTCCTGGTCTACCTAGTGGACCGAGCCTGGTAATGTGATCAGTATGTTTTAGGGCGCCATTAAACCAGAGCAGGTGCTCTTGAAATTTAAGTGGAATTTCAATCTCCTCGAAAGGAGCGTACTCTTCCGGAGGTTTCTCTATTTTGTAATAGTGAAACTCTTGTGTTGTAGCATTTGCCGCTGGAAAGTTTATCCATGAATAGAATACCTCTGTCTGCCGATACTCGTGAGCCTCTATCACGAAAATTACTGTACCACCTTGAGGTGTCAGTCCGTTTTCTATAAGTTTTAACGTTATAGATCTTCTTAAGTGGACCGGGATGATTATAGCATCCGGGTCTGCTTGTTCGGGACCTTGCTGAGTCGCATCTACTGCGGCCCCAGAGGTTCCGTTATTTTCTGGCATTGTAAAAATGCAAGGTTTGCAGAGTAGGTCTCCAAGGAGACAAAGATTAGGTGCACAATATTTTGGAACACTGTATCCTTCAACGTTGAATAAACCAGAGCTTTACATAGGAATCTCTTCCTACTAAGGTCGGGCGGATTTTAACCTTTCACCCACTCCAGACGTCTATTGGAGTATTTACGGGAGAAAGGGGTCTGTGTGAAATATGCACGACTGAGTTACTCTAAAAGTCGTGCGTTAGTTTATCGCCTTACCAAACGTTGGGCGCCATGTAGTGTAGTTCCTAGTTTCCCACTAGGCCCTGCGCATTGGAATAACATAAACAGTAGTATCGACGTGGAACTGCGGATATTCCAGGCCTCCACTGACTATGCTAAACTTAATTGGGTTGTGTTACCAACTAGCTCAGAGGTCACTGGAAACTTTCTTCTCTGCATAGGAAGTGATCAGCTTCCTTGGCACAGACAAGAAGGGATTCAGTTTTCCAACAACCGTGCAACATGACAACTTTGCTCCTCAGATCAAGAGTCGATCTCTAGGGTCGTGTGAAACAATAGACATGTATTTCACTCAGTCAGTCTAGTGCAGTTTACTTTCACGAGATGTAGAGAATAGAGAGACGGGCGTTTGTCAATAAAAGGTTAACATTTATTGAACAGTCTTTCTTCTCGTACAAGAGAAATGTATTGCCACAATTGCAATAATTGTTATTATAAAAAGTACGTACAGTAAGATAAGTATTGCGAAATAGAACTGTAAAAGCATTGATATGGTTTCTTAGCCATACAATGGTTAAAAGTAATAAAACATATATACAGTCATATATACATTAGGCTAACATACTCAACTGGTGCTTCTAACTAAGCCTACCCCAGTGTGCCTGACCTAAGCCTAACACGTGAAAAGGGGAGTAAGTAAGTAGCTTAAGTTAAGTTGGTTTTGCCAAGGTTTGTTTCAAGAATTCTCGTCTAAGGGTTTAGTCAACACCATACCTCTGAATAGAATGATGGAGGATTGGTATCTCCTTCAGGGGTCTCTCTCGATATCCCAGTCACCCGCGAGGGTAAACCGGAAGCGCCGGGACTGGATTTCTCTGCACGAGAAAGGCAGCGGCTTCTCTTCAGCGCGTCGAGGAAGGAGGGGGGACAGCGTCCGCGGGCAGCTGGAATCTGCTGGATGTCTTCGCAGAGGGACGGCTGTTCAGCTCCTTAAGCGTACTGCACCATAGTTCGCGCTTTAGCGGCGATAATGGTATCAGCAGCTTCACCACCACAGGATAGCAGGCTGCAGCGACAGAGTGCTAGATTTACCAACACGGGGTCGTGCAGGCAGCTGGCTTCAGTAGCTCGTACAACAGGCATTGCTTAAGGCAATGTTGGTAATATTTATACCTGACAGGTGCCGGGTTTGACGCAAGTTTGCTGGACATAAGACGTCAATTAAAGATGTCACTAGGAAGTGATAGTTATCAGTTGCTCATTAGAGTTCCATTACTAATCAAAACATAGCAAGCGGGGATTTCCAGGTTTGCTAAGTTTTTTATCTTGTTGAAGAACTCGGAGTGTTATCTAGGAATATCAGATAGTGACTACTGCTCTGTCATTGCACTAATTGGTCGCAAAGGAAGTGGCAGAGAGAACTATGCTGGAATGTGGCTCTGTTCGTGTGAGGCCAGAGATGACTTTTCAGAAAATCGCACTTGATGCCAATATAGGGAATAAATGGATTTATAGCCGAATAGGGGCATAAGGTCACAGTATCGATCAGGAACCTAGATAAACACGCAACAGGGAATAACAGAATTGCGTATTAACTTTACAGGAAAACAACGGCCGGCAATTCTATAATGCCTGCCAGTAGCTTTCACCCCAGACAATCCAAATATAGTATACCATATGGCAGTGATTTGGAAAGATGTCAATAGGAAGTCAAACAGAGATTCTTGGCCTGAGGATACTCTGTCAAGATCATCAATCAACCTATTGCCAAGGCTAACCAGAAGAGTAGGCAAGCTATTCTATTTGGGGGTAGCTCAAACAAAAAAAAAGAAAACAAAAACAAAAAAGAAAATGAGAGTAAAGATGAAACCAATGTGAGATTAATATTAATTCAACAAACAGGGGCAAAAGATAAGATCTATCTTCAGAAAACAGTGGCCTATATGTAAATGTAAATGTACAGGAATTTATATAGCGCAAATCACCAAGCGGTTTCTGGTATTCCCCTGTGAGATATCCCCGGCATGGTATCCGCAAGGTGAAAGCCAGGCATCCCGCCGCGAGGGGCCGTTGTGGAGATTAAGCAAGGTATTGCCCAGAGTCGCTGAGTGTGAACCCGTGCATCAAGTAGGTACCGGAGCGAGAATTGTTGAGTCCATGGACATTTTAGGACTCAAGACCCCGCTGAGCCAAATTGAACCCTGGTCCCGGGCTGACCTCTGCTTCCAGGTCTGCCTCCTCTAACCAGTGAGCCACACTTCTCCACCCACACGCCTATAATATTATGTGATCCTGTTATAGGTTCGAGACTTCCTAGAAAACCCACTATAACCTTTAGTAAAGCTCCATCAATGAGCAATGCACTGGTGAGAAGCAGCCCAGAAGTAATGAAACAGATAGCTGGCTCTCTTCTAGAAAAATATTTTACAAATGCTGCTCGTGCAGCGCATGCCAATTTGGAATTCATATGTTCCAATATCTCACTGTAACTGATGATAGACCTGTAAAAATAGAAAGCCTGTATACATTGTGAAACCGAAATTGCAGTGTATGTTCTGGAATGTACATGCAAACGACGTTGCATAGGAAGTACAAAATTACAGGTCCATTTAAGAATATTGCAACATCTTAGAACTATTGTTAATTCTGATTCCACTTATTCGGCAAAATGAGAACTATTGCTCAGACAGTTGGAGACCCGATATATATTACATTTAAATACAAAATCACCAAACGCTTTAAATATCAGAGAGGATCCTCATAATAATTTCCTCTAGGGCTTTCAAACCATTTTTAAATATTTGTATTCCAGAATCAGGGAGTGATGTCACGTATAACAGGTTTTTTTTTCAACACAGTCTAGTGGTATTTGTGACATTTATGCAGCAATAAATGTTTTTGTACTTTTGCACATTTTTGGGGGTATTGAGATGGCAATGACAGATATGAAACGGTTGAACTGGTGAACGGTTACAAAGCTTGCACACATTTGCACAGTAGCTATTGTATCACTATTTAATATGAAATTAATTAAAATATTAGAGACTAAATATTTTATAATAACAAATTCAGACTTATAAAATAGGGAATATATGTATAGCTACAAATGAAATTGTAAATATTAAGCCCACCAAGGGCACAATTTCGGTTCAATACAGTGACAAAACAATATCTTGTCAACAAATGACAACACACAAATAATTCCAAACATGCGGAATTGTCTGTCCTTTACATATTCATAAAATTGTTGTAATGTCTCATATTTATATTTATTTTTACGTATTTATGTGCATATATTTATAGTGATCTTTATTTATAAATAAATTGCCCTAATTTAAAAAACGGGATATTTGACACAATGCAAGTCGGTTTTCAAGAAACTGTTTCCATGATTGCATAGTTTTATTTATTTTATTTATGCGATTTTATATAGCGCGAACTTTACCCGAAGGTGTCAGAGCGCTTTACATAGGACCCAGTTTCAAACATAAGGACTGACGGTACAAAGAGAATTAGCAAATTTTTTGACTTAAATAAGAACCAGTTGAAAACATACGGACTTAGGATTACATGCGTTATAAAAAAGGTACAAACAGAAAAAAATTGCAAATGTACAAGAGATAAAGTCACACAAGGAGGAGATACAAATGGATAAACTCTAGGCATATACTAGTGAAATCTCTATCTACTTAGTGGGGGGATACACATGGATATACTCTAAGAGTCACATAGGAAAGGTAGAGAGCAGAGCGGACTCCTGCATAAACTAGTGATTAGAGTTATCTCTATATACATAGGGATGGGGTAAGACTGGATATACTCTAAGAGTCACATAGAAATGGAAGAGAGCACAACGGTCTACTGCATATACTAGTGATTAGAGTTATCTCTATATACATAGGGAGGGGATACACATGGATATACTCTAAGAGTCACATAGAAATGGAAGAGAGCGCACCGGTCTACTGCATATACTAGTGATTAGAGTTATCTCTATATACATAGGGAGGGGATACACCTGGATATACTCTAAGAGTCACCTAGAAATGGAAGAGAGCACAACGGTCTACTGCATATACTAGTGATTAAAGTTATCTCTATATACATAGGGAGGGGATACACATGGATATACTCTAAGAGTCACATAGAAATGGAAGAGAGCACAACGGTCTACTGCATATACTAGTGATTAGAGTTATCTCTATATACATAGGGAGGGGATAAGACTGGATATACAGTCACAGCACCAAGGGAGGGACAGAGAAGGGCAGGAAAGTGAGACAGACCAGAGAGGGAAGCAGATAGTAACAAGTAAGAGAGCGAGGACTGTGTCAGAGGCATCAGGAGAGACAATAGAGAGGTCACTAGGACAGAGGGGGGAGGTCAGAGATCACTAAAAAGGCAGAGGAGAAAGGTAGAAGAAGTGAGTCATAAAAAGAAAATGGCGGGGAACACAGAGGACCAGGTCTGAAAGTCCAGGAAGAGGGCTGCCATAGCCAGCAAGTCCGGGGGGAGAAAGGCAGTCCGCAGCAACGGCCGTGTGTCCACCATCGCGTGTCCACCATGTCCTTGCTGCAGAGAGAGAAACTCCAGCCCGGTTTGTCCCCGGAAGCGCGTGGTCCGCTGCTCACCTCTGTCCCGACAGTGCTGCACGCCCCCAGGAGTCCCCAGACACTCAGGATCGGCTCCGTCGGCCGCCTTCAACACTGGACGCCACCCTGGAGCCAGGCGACTGTTGCCGATCGGGGGCCACCTCGTGCCTCAATGTGGTGTTGGGGGCAGCAACCGACTCCCCAGCTCCCAGATCGCCGCCGATGGATGGGCGGCGCCACGACCACGCTCGGTGTGATCGCGGGCTGTGGAGCGACGAGGCAGAGACCAGGACAGCCAAAATGGCGGGCCGTCACCGATCGCCGCCACCCGCCTCTGCGTGTGCCCTCCAGAACTCGCCAGGGAATGGCACTGCCGGAGCGCCGCCACTCCTCCGCTGCGGCCGCAAACAAGTGCCCCCGTGCTGCTCCTGGTGCACAACTCGAGGCATCGGTCCAGACTCCCAGAGCCCCGGCGGGCGCCATCTTGCCACCGGGAGCATGCAGTCCAACTCTCCCCGTTCTGCTGTTGGGAGCGCACCCAGGCATGCCCTCGCGGCATCTCCCAGCGCTGCATGCGCTCCGACACCCGGCCGATGCCAGTACAGGTCGGGGCGACGCCAGGAAGCGGGCAGCATGAGAGCCCGATCGCGGAGCCCCAGCAGGACACGTCTGCCTGCTGAGGCTCCTCCTCCTCATAGTCTGTTATGGGTTACCATTGATCACATGTGTGCTATAAAATGAAATGTTTGGATCGCTGCGCGTATGTGAAAAAGGCCAGGCTTTGCCGAAATCCGTCATAGTGAACAGGTTGCAATAATACATGCGTGATAATAATAGAGTCTCCGTACCAGGTTTGATTCGAAATCTTCATGACGGATCCGTGTGGATATATATATCCCTGTGGCCAACCCCCTTAAGGTAGCCAAACCCTGCACAGCACAGAAACTTTGGTCATGCACAGCGGGGGATGGCCATAGCACCTGGCCTGTGACTAGGTTCCCCAGGTTCCCCGGGAAACCCTGCAAATGCGTGGTGGGGGTTAGCCACAAGGCTTGGCTCATGGGCAGTCCCTGTGGCTAGCCCCCTAAATGCAGCAAAACCCACGGAGCACACGGCCTTCTGCCTTGCTGGTAAGGGGTTGGCCACAGGGCTTGGCCATGGGGATCCCATCCTCCTGGGTCTTTTTTATTCTTTAAAGTGAAGGGGATACCATGTGCCCCCCACCCCCTGAGCCTATTATGGCCCTGGTAACACCATCCCCAGGACCATACATATTTGAATGGGGGTGCTGTGTGACCCCCCACCCTGAGCCTTATTAGGAGGCCCGATTCCCCAGGGCCACTACTTAAAATAAAACTGGAGGTGATATCTCGCATTACATAAAGGTGCGTAGCCTGGTGCCCACCCACGGCACCCGCCATACACTTTTTGTCCCAGCCGGCTCCACGCAAGAAGCAAGAGCTGCCACCACTCCCACCGGCAGGGAGCACCTACCTGTACTTTGGCGATGCAGAGTTTAAATAAGTTGGTTCCCTTGGCAGGGGTTCCTTGGCTAAAAGCAGCACAGGAAGGGAGGCTGCATGCCCCCTTGCCTTAAAACATAATTTGGACCCCAGGACATGGGGTCCCTGAGGCCAAAAACAGCTTGGGTAGGGAGGCCACATGCCCTCCTCAAATATTTGGGCACTGGGGAATCAGGTCCTCAGTGCTAATACAACATAGGGAGTGGGGCCACGGTCTCCCCCCCCCTTAAAACATAAAAAGCATAATCTCCCTGGGCCCTGGCCCTCCCTGAATGGGTTTGAAAATGAAGCACAGGAAACTGTGCTTTGTGTTTTTTATAACAGTTTGCAGCGGATACACGAATCCTCCGCAAATTCATGGCAAAATTACAAATATATATTTTTGGCCCCAGGAGGCTGTCCTCTGGGACCCCACCACCAGCCCTAGAGGGTCAGGGTATTCCTACCCTGACCCCTTGTGTCTTTTTGCTTACATTTTCTTATTACTCAGGACTGAGTCTCACCTTCCCTCAACCTCAGAACATCTAGCCAGCTTCCATGCAGTAGTAGCAGGAATATGGGTAGTACTAACAACGTATATTAGTCTAACTTGGGAAGAGCGATACTTGGCAGGGCACAGTCATAGCTTGGAAGGCCAGGGTAGTGGGTTTCCTGCACTGGGCTTTGCAGCACTGTCCCATGGCTACGAGGTCCTGGGGAGGGTCCAGCTATTCATTCATAGATACCCTTTTGACTAGCATACCTGCTGCCCTAGTACCAGGAAAACCTAAGATCATCCGCTTCTACTTATTTATGCTTTTCCAGCTGTCCCACCACTAAAGCAACCTTAGATCTATTCCTACAACGCCCATTCTCTGCCAGTTCCATCCTAACACGATCCAATCTGCATGCTTGCTCCATCCCTTCACTACCCAAGCTTCCTGACTGCTCCACCCTATATGACCCACAATTCATATCTTTCCACATTTCCCCTCGGCATCAGATTCATGGCTGTGCTTAGTCTATTTTGTAACACATACCCACTTTACAGTGTTATTTAGTAAACAGCGCTGTGACAATATGTTCGATGCATGCCAGGCTTACTGAGTTCCTATCTGAGGACTGGCTTGTGCTCTCTGGGGCCCACTGCTCTTTTATTGCGGTACCTAAGGAATTTGTTTCTTGACTCAGTTACCTCTGTGCAGTTTAGTTTGACTAAAGATAGGGGCACCTACCATGTATAGCAGGTTTACTGTCAATGCATAGAATTTCTGTAATAGTACATGAATATGTTGCCTTGTCAACAGAGTTTTTACCGAACAAATGTATGCATTTTCTAGATATCAGTGATGTCCTTGATAGCTGGCCGTGCATTCAATATTTTACTGTGCTGTCCATAAGTACCAGAGATCTTTGTGTCTGTAGTGCAGTGTCCTCTCTTAAAGATGAGTGTAGAGTGTAACAGTACTTTGTGACCAACTGGCACATGCATCAATGTTGCATTTTGCGATTCCTGAATTGCGAAAAATAAGGAATCGCAATTAAGGAATTGCAAACTGCAATGCATCAAGAAATCGCTATAAAAATAGCGTTTTCTTAAAATTCCTTATCTGCGATTCTCTAATTGAGAATCGCAATTAAGGAATACCTCCCCATCCATTCCTATGGGCCTAGAGGCCCATAGGAATGAATGGAAAGACATTCTAAATTTGCAATTCACCATTGGAAATTCGCAAAATAAGAATGCAATTTCTGTGTGTATTTTTCAAAGTCTTCGCAAATTAACATAAAGGTCAACTTCATGGGAATTTGCTCCCCTTATTTGCGAATTCGCAAATTTTTAGAGTTTGATGCATTGCATTTAAGGAATCTCAATTTAAGATTCCTTAAATGCAATTGCAATTTAAGAAATCGTAATTTTGCGATTTCTTAAATTGCGAAAATTACAAAAATGTTAATGCATCCCAAAATGGGCATTGCATTCGCAAATGGACAAATTTTGCGATTCGCACCATTTGCAAATGCAATTTCCTTTGATGCATGTTCCCCCACGTGTATAGTCTGCCTCACTATATAAGATGCGTGCAGAATGTGTCTCATTTTGGAGGGTGAATGCAATGTATGCCTCCACACTCCCTAGAGGGTGTTTGAAATATGTCTCACTCTAGCCTCACTCTTGGGGTCCATCAATCTATGGGGACGGTTATTGAGAACTCTCCCATATGGAAAGGGGCGACCATTCGGTCCCCCCGAACGTATGGTGGAGTACCACGATCCCCCCGGGAAGCCATCTTGGGCGGGAGGCGAGTCTCGGCTGGTATGCCCGAAGCGGCGTAGCCGGGGCGCGCCTTTTTCCCGCTCTAGAATGGGCTGTCCTAGACGCCGACGCGGCCGGCCACGCCCTCGGAGGCAGGCGGGGGCGGGTTTACGCCCGCCCTGAAGACGGATAAAAGGAGCGGAAGCCAAGAAAGCATCCTCTTGTTCCTGTGCTCTGAAGCTGCACCTCCCCGCTGCACGTGAGCTCGAGACGGAACGAAGAGCCAATTTTGAGCGTTGTAATCTTTCTTTTGTCTTACAGATATCCCGCCTGAGAATGCCTAAGAAAGTCGGAAAGCGGGTCGGTACCGAGCAGATGCTCCGCATGCTCATGAAGGAGATAGCCGATTTGAAGAAAAAGGTGGAGGCCAAGGACGGGGAGGGAGGACCGAAACGGCCTTTGCAGGGAGCAGTCCCCGGTGGAAGAAGCAAGAGGCCCAGAAGGGGGGTACTTGGGGGGGACACCCCGGTTCCCGATACCCCACGTGAGGAGCCAATCCCGGTGCCGAAAGAGGGGAATCCAATCCCTGTGGTGGTCACCCCCGTGAACAGGGAGGATATGCCCCCCGAGTTAGCGGCACAATTGGCAGCGTGGTTAGGAAAAGATAGCGAGGGCGCCACGGCTGACAACGCCCGGGCAGTAATGGGGCAACTCCGGGAATCTAGGGAAGCTGCGAAGGCACCACCTTCTGTTCCCCCACAGGTTCCGGCGGCTGAAAGGGCAGCAGGCCCAAGTGCGGCGGCAAGTGCAGGGTCTACTTCAGGTAAGCGGCCATTGCCGATTGCGGGGGAGGGGTCTGTACCTTCTCGAAGGGAGAAGATTGCCCAGCATGTTCCACTAGAAATTAAGGAATTGATTTGGGCGGATAAGTATGTAAACATGTTTTCATTGCTTACCGACCATTACGAGATAGAGCATGTGAAGAGCCAAAAGGAGCTCATGCATCCGAGTGTTTGGCGAGCAAAAATGGCCGCCTTTAAAGTTGACGAGAACATTGGTACTTGGGGCAGAGCGTGGGGCATATTTACCTCCATCATGGGCGAGCGCAGGCCCGAGTTGCTGACCGAGTTACCTATTTATCAGTCACGTATTATGGAGTATTCTGTGGCATATGGGGGCAATCAGTGGTTCTGCTATGACAATCTTTTTAGAAAAGCTAAGGAACACGACCCATTGTTGACTTGGGATTGTTACGACTCCGTGTCATGGCAAAAAATGGAGAGTACAGGAATGTTGAAGGTACCATTGGTAGGGAGTAACGGAGGGGAATCTTCCCGCCAAAACGCTGGGACACCCTTTCGGACGGGTGCAGGTAACGAGTACCACTCGAAGCCGAGTGGCAACACAGGGAAAAAGGTGATCTGTTGGAATTTTAACAGAGGGAAATGTACGAGGCCCCAGGGGTCATGCAAATTCAGACATGAGTGTGGGGGGTGTGGGCAGCCATCCCATCCTGAGTCCTTGTGCAGAGCCAAAACGGGTGATAACGGTGGTAAGGGAGGCACCAAACAGGTCTAATATAGTCCGAGGGGCGCCTTTACCTACCCCGATTGATACCATGGCAATGATTCCTTGGCTCAACGAATACCCGGATCATGCTTCCGCTGGGGTGTTGCGAAACGGGTTCTCATATGGTTTCCGCATCCCAGTGGGGGATTTTCAGGGTGTAGCAAACTGTAAGAATCAACTATCGGTCTTGCAGCACGCGGCGGTGGTCCAGGTAAAGATTGGGAAGGAGGTGACTCGAGGTCGTGTTGCCGGTCCATTCGATTTGCCACCGGTTGTTAACTTTGTTTGTTCCCCTCTAGGGGTGGTCCCCAAGAAGGACCCGGGTGAGTTTCGGCTGATACATAATTTGTCGGCCCCACGTGGTCTTTCCGTGAATGACGCGATAGACCCGGAAGTGTGTTCAGTGCGGTACGCATCTTTCGATGAGGCCGTAGCCATGTTGAATCGCCTGTGTCCCGGGGCGCTGATGGCGAAATCAGACATCGAGTCAGCGTTCCGGTTGCTCCCGGTACACCCAGACGATCAGCGTCTTCTTGGTTTCATGTTTCAGGGTCGCTATTACATGGATAGATGTATGCCAATGGGGTGCTCGATTTCATGTGCCTATTTCGAGAAGTTCAGTTGTTTTCTGCAGTGGGTATTCACAAGGAAGACAGGTTTTCAACATGTTATGCACTATCTCGATGACTTTCTGTTTTTGGGGGCAGCCGGGGATCCTGAGTGTGGACAGGCTTTACATGCATTTTGTGTCTTAATGAATCAATTTGGTGTGCCATTGGCGCCAGGTAAGACTGTGGGTCCCTCGACCTTGATCGAGTTTCTGGGGATCGAGCTCGACTCGGTAGAAGGTTGTTTTCGATTACCCAAGGAAAAAGTGTTGAAATTCAGGTTATCCCTTGAGACATGTATTCGTGCAACAAAGGTAAACCTGCATCAATTGCAACACGTGGTGGGTCAGTTGAATTTTGCCCTAAGAGTGATACCAATGGCGCGCCCCTTTTCTCGCTCGATTGCACAAGTCATGGTTGGCCTGAAGGAAGGACATCACCGCACGAGACTCTCGGCAGAGGTTCGCCAGGACATGCGCATTTGGTTGGCATTTCTGGCGGATTTCAATGGTCGAATTGTCTGGAACAATCCAGCGGTGTCCTCCGAGGAGCTGGGGCTTTGGACAGATTCGGCGGGGAGTATAGGTTTTGGTGCCATATTTGGTACACAATGGTCGGCTCAAAAATGGCCGTCATGGTGGCATGAATGCGGGTTGACGAGTAACATTGCTTTTCTCGAACTTTTTCCTATTTTGGTGGCCCTGAAAACGTGGCCCGGGGGTTTCCGTGATCACTCTGTGGTGTTCTGGTCTGATAACATGACCGTGGTTGAGTGTATCAATAGTCAGGCAGCACGATGCATATTGCTTCTGAGACTGCTCAAGGAGATTGTGTTGTTATGCATGCAACTGAATGTACTGTTTAGGGCAAGACATGTGCCGGGGGTGATGAACCAAGCGGCTGATGTGCTTTCTCGTTTCCGTATGCAGGCCTTCTGGGGTTTTCTGCCCACAGCGGACCCGGTGGCGGCACCCTTTCCCGAAGCTCTCTGGTCTCTCGGTGCCCCGAACTACAAAACCTCGTGGGAGAGAGTTTAGCACCCAGGACGAGGAAGGCATATGAAGGGGCGTTCCGTTCCTATTGGGCCTTTTTGGGTACTGCTAGGGGGGAGCTTTGGGGTCAGGAAGAGTTTGTAGTGAAATTTCTGCTCTCTTTACATCAGGCAGGCAAATCAGTAGCTACGGCCCAGAGGCATCGGGCCGCCATTTCCTTTATGGCAAAGGCTCATGGGATCCAGGACTCGACAGCGTCTTTCGTTGTGCAGAAAGCGCTACGTGGGTGGCAACGCCTTGAGGGTCGCAGAGTAGATGAGAGGCACCCGATAGGTCTGGATAGGTTGGCCCTGTTATCCTCCGTACTCCCTGCAACATGTTCATCCCAGTATGAAACTGTGTTATTCCGAGCCGCATTTGCGCTAGCATTCCATGGGGCTATGCGGGTAAGCGAACTAGTGGCGAAGAACAAGAGGGATACGATGGGGGGATTGTGCCGGGAGCATATTCAGGTCAGGGGGGAGACGATGACGGTCTCATTTGTTAGGTCCAAATCCGATCAAGGTGCAATCGGGGACTGCGTAATCATTCAGAGGATCCCCGGGTCTTCCATGTGCCCTGTGGTATGCGTAGAGGAATATTTGGCACAGAGGGTTGCAGCATGGGGGGGGACCTTCTTGAGACACGCTGACACCACCCCACTGACGAGGTTTCAGTTCCAGAGGGTGCTTGCGATGTCGATTTCAGCCGCGGGCTTGAACCCCGGCGAGTTCGGGACCCATTCCTTTCGGATAGGGGCTGCTACTGAGGCTGCAGCCAGGGGTCTGAGTGTGGAACAAGTAAAACGTGTGGGGCGTTGGTCCTCAAACTGTTATAAAAGGTATGTGCGGTTGCACATGTTGTGAAGCTGTAATGATATACTCACGCTTCTTGTTTCTGTTTGATTTTCAGTTACGCAAGCTTACGAAGCGGGGCGGACTGGACAGTCGACCCGACTCCTGGGGACCAGCGGTCAGAAATCACCGTCTGCGAATAAGGAGGTGTGGGTCGTGGGCCACTCATATGTGAGGCGTGCCGCGGACGTATTCAAAGCAGGTGATATGATTCACGTGGCTGGGGAATACGGGTACAGGGTGTCCTTCTACGGAAAGGGCGGGCTCTGTATTGACCAGTTTCAATTCTTTTTTGAGGGTTTGTTAGAGCGGACAAGGTCACCGCCGTCTATAATCATAGTCCATCTTGGGGGTAACGATCTGGTGGCCACTGGTAGACGACTTCTTCTTGAGGCAATGCTTTCCACAGTAAGTTGGTTGGCAAGGAGAGTTCCAGGGTGCACAATTGCATGATCCCATATGATCCCATGGAAAGTGTGGCGGGGGGCTATTTCGGTTACTGCTCTGAATCATTCAGTAAGGAAGATAAATAACAAAGTGAGTAGATTGCTTCGTTCAAATACACTACATTCTGTTTCGCATGGTTGTATCAAAGGGGACAGTATGTATTTGGGGGACGGGGTTCACTTGTCCCGGGTGGGGAACGAGTTACTCATAGGAGACTTCATAGCCTGGTTAAGGGGTTTACAGCATGACCTTTAGGTAGGAGTTTTTGTGGGGGGTCCGGATAGCCGGTCAACTATCCGGCCTGTGGCGGTAAGGTCATGATCGGTGAGCAGTAATTCGAAGATCCCTATGAGGGGGCGTCACCCATTACGGATGGGAGCGCTCGGGGGAGGTGGCCAATTGGCCCCTCAACGGGGAGGCGGTCCTGTCTAAGGAGAGGCCGCCGGAAGGAAAGGAAAGGTGGTCAAGGCCCCTTCCTGGATAGGAGGGGCTACGGCCCCTCCTGGAGAATTTCCCGGGGCCAGGACATCTGCGACGGCAGATGGGTAAGTTGTGTGGGGTGCGGGAGGGGGTTTACGCTACCTTTTAGACACCTCACACGAGTCCTCGAACGACCGTTAAATGGCGTCGAGTTTATTGGGGCCCCCGTCAAGTACAAAGGGAAATTGGTAGATGCACTTGAGGTACGCCTCTGTGCGGTCGCTCCTCTCACAAGTGAAGGGGGTATTTCTGGTTTAGGGATCTGACACCGGTTACGACCTTGCCGTTGGCCCTTAACGTTAGGATGTACAATTTCAAGTCAAATGTTTTTGTAGGATGTTAGTTCGGCTAGGAGAACCTTTGTATTAGAGATCTGTTAAGGTTAGCCAAACATCGTAATGTGAAAATGAAATGTTACATAATATGAAACTGTTATTTTAATGTTTTATTTTGTTTCTTATTTTAATAAATACGGCCGGGAAGGGTAACTCCCTTCCCGCCTTCCAAAAGTTCAAGAACTGTTTCCGGTTTCCCAATTCTTGGGGATTGTGTTGAGAGGGGGTGGCGGGTATCTCAGCCATATGGAAAGGGGCGACCATTCGGTCCCCCCGAACGTATGGTGGAGTACCACGATCCCCCCGGGAAGCCATCTTGGGCGGGAGGCGAGTCTCGGCTGGTATGCCCGAAGCGGCGTAGCCGGGGCGCGCCTTTTTCCCGCTCTAGAATGGGCTGTCCTAGACGCCGACGCGGCCGGCCATGCCCTCGGAGGCTTGCGGGGGCGGGTTTACGCCCGCCCTGAAGACGGATAAAAGGAGCGGAAGCCAAGAAAGCATCCTCTTGTTCCTGTGCTCTGAAGCTGCACCTCCCCGCTGCACGTGAGCTCGAGACGGAACGAAGAGCCAATTTTGACCCACCCACCAGCCCCTGAGGACAGCGAGTCGTTGTGAATACAGTTTTGATATAGTATCTCTTTGGTTTTCTCTGTTTTCTTACAGGTTGTGATGATCGTCGTGAAATTTTTTAAGATGCAATAAAGAATGGTTATTTTCAGTATGTTTTGCAAATAAAGTAATTTGGTACGAGGATTGATCAGTATTTACGCTTGGTAATAAGTGATGTTTGCTTTGTAATCTTAGTAAGTTAGGTAGAATTGTCGTATTTATTTTGGTCGGGCGGTAAGGTCATGATCGGTGAGCAGTAATTCGAAGATCCCTATGAGGGGGCGTCACCCATTACGGATGGGAGCGCTCGGGGGAGGTGGCCAATTGGCCCCTCAACGGGGAGGCGGTCCTGTCTAAGGAGAGGCCGCCGGAAGGAAAGGAAAGGTGGTCAAGGCCCCTTCCTGGATAGGAGGGGCTACGGCCCCTCCTGGGGAATTTCCCGGGGCCAGGACATCTGCGACGGCAGAAGGGTAAGTTGTGTGGGGTGCGGGAAGGGGTTTACGCTACCTTTTAGACACCTCACACGAGTCCTCGAACGACCGTTAAATGGCGTCGAGTTTATTGGGGCCCCCGTCAAGTACAAAGGGAAATTGGTAGATGCACTTGAGGTACGCCTCTGTGCGGTCGCTCCTCTCACAAGTGAAGGGGGTATTTCTGGTTTAGGGATCTGACACCGGTTACGACCTTGCCGTTGGCCCTTAACGTTAGGATGTACAATTTCAAGTCAAATGTTTTTGTAGGATGTTAGTTCGGCTAGGAGAACCTTTGTATTAGAGATCTGTTAAGGTTAGCCAAACATCGTAATGTGGAAATGAAATTGTACATAATATGAAACTGTTATTTTAATGTTTTATTTTGTTTCATATTTTAATAAATACGGCCGGGAAGGGTAACTCCCTTCCCGCCTTCCAAAAGTTCAAGAACTGTTTCCGGTTTCCCAATTCTTGGGGATTGTGTTGAGAGGGGGTGGCGGGTATCTCAGCCATATAGGTCCCACTCTTTCGCTACTGGGGCTGTCCTAGTTGAACAATAATAACCTTGATTTTGTAAAGCGCACAGCTACCTCCGAAGTGGTTTCCCGGCGCTGGGGGCCCTCGGGAAGATTAAGCGAGCAATTGCCCAGAGTCACATGGTGCTGGGCTGACCTGCCGCCGGTGCCGGGGATCAAAATGTGAACCCAGTGGTCCGAAGTCAGGCACCCTGACCGCTGCGCCACACCTCTTCCACCAAGAGGTGAATTAGTGTGGTGCTTTAGTGTGGCAAATGTTTGCACTAATTGCTCTTTCTTACAGTAGAATTGACCCCATGAATTGGACACACACTGCCCAGTGGGGAATGAGTAGTCTCACTAAGATTGGATGCAGCTACCATCAGATTATGCTTACATCGCTGAGATTAGAGTAAGTGTGTGTAAATTATGCATAGATCTGTGTAAAAAGTCTTGCATATGCTGAGGTACCGGTCTCAAGCCTCTTTATATTTCTGTTGTTTTCTTTCTCTTTTCTATCGTGTTGGATAGTTGCTTACTTACATCTGCGGCGCAGGTTATGATGGTGACGAGAATGTTTTGGATACAATGTACAGTATTATTGAATTAGGTTATAGCATTTTGTCTACAGTGCTTATACATTAAGGGAGTACAATATCAGGCACCATATTAAAGTCATTATCAAGTATATTTTAGATTGAGTTGAGTGTTTATACTTAATATTCAGTAGGAGGGATAAGACAACAGATAACAGGGTAGGCTTTTTAGTCTTTCAATTGCTATTGAAATAAAAGCATTTTAAGCATGTTTCCTGATATTATGTTCTATACATCAAAAACGTACACATACTTTAGCTGTCCAGTTACGATTTCAACCGATTTTCGCTGATAAACACCCACTAGGTGAAAATCTCCCCTTAAAGTTTGAAACCGAAAAGCTCTGGGATATGCCACTTGGATTGCAATAGTGTCTACTCGGGGCAGCATCAGCTGTAGTTTGTGGGGCAAGCCAATGCAGGAAAGGTCAGAAGTACCCACACTCCTCCCCCCAGTGCTACCTACGCAATATTGTTTAGCACAGTCTGTAGCCTTTGTGGCAGGAAAATAGGAGGTTGTCAAGAGTTGCGTCCAGACATTAAAATCAGGGCATCTGCTGTCGCCTTCTTCTGTTGCTTCTCCCTCCCACCAAGGACTAGAAACAGAACATCATGGAAGCATCTCTGCCCTGCTTCCTGTTTACGGTTGTGCTTATGGCCGCGGCAGGTGCATTATGTTGGGTCTGGGGCAAAGCGGGCTGAGGAGGGAGCATGACTGCCTGCAAGTATTGGGGCCCCAGCAGTCCAGAATTTTAGGGGGTGGTGGAGTACTATGGCAAGCTCTCCCAACTGTAGCGTTCTAGTTGTTTTACGTCACGTTGACGTAACGCACGGCGGCCATGTTGGCGCCGGGGGTGCGCGCGCATCATTAGCGCGCCGAGCATTCAACGGAGCAGAGCGCCGGCCGGCGCTCCTCGGACAAATACATTTATGAGTAAATAAATAAGCATAGCGCCTCAACCACTGCCTACGAGTCTTTACTATATAACTTTACAGTGGCGACGAGGTCGGGACGACGACCAGACCGACGCTAGGAGCACAGAAGGGAGCTGCACCCCACGTGGCTCCCACGAGGCACAGGAAGACTCAGGCACAAGGTCACCAGGCCCATCCAGACACCAGGAAGGTCCACCTGGATCAGCAAGGTCGGAGATACATCACAGACAGCCACATTGAACGACCTGAGGCATTGGGGAACCCGAGGAGCGTGGCAGTGCCACAGCACAGCATTGAAGCGGCAAACAGGCCAGAGAGGCAGCACGACCACAGTGTAGCCAAGAGCACACGGGCCACCTTCCTGCACACCCACGCACAGGGAGCGCTGCGCTGGCTACCAAAGAGGAGGAAGTGGGGTCTAGCGACAAGAGCCCCCAGAGGAACAAGCACACAGGGAACGAAAACAGTACCCCAGGCAGCCCCCCAGGAAAACCCACCGACGGGACAGGCGTCAAGGAAGTGAAGATGAGTACCCCGGCGGGATATGCAATTGCACCGGTACAATTCCTACCGAAGCCCGGAGAGCCTTTGATGAAGTGGGAGGACTGGAAGGAATATATAGATAACTTCATAGGGGTGCTAGAAAAATTCACTCCTCAGAGAAAGAAACGAATCCTACTACTAAATCTAGGACCAGAAGGACTGAGAATATACAAGAGTCTAGTACCGAAGAAGAGAGAAGACACAGACGACGATGTGTATGCACATGCAGTGGAGGACCTAGATGAACGATATCGCCCCACCATCTGCGTGTCAGTGGACAGATATAACTTCCAGCAAAGGAAACAAAAGGCGGGAGAAACTATCGAAGAGTACGTAGCAGCGTTGAGAAAACTGGCAGCCACGTGTAAGTACGCGCTGTGGGAAGATGAATTCATAAAAGACCAAGTGGTCATGCATACCACGAGCGCAAATGTACAAGACAAACTATGGGCGAGCGGTGACACCACGCTCAAAGAAGTGTTGGTCATAGTGAAGAGGGCAGAACTCGCAAAGAGGTGCGCAAATGCAACCAAGAAAGAGGTGGCCGCTCCCACCCTGGTGAACAGAATACAGGAAGAAGATCACCGTAAAGACCAAAGAAACAAGCAACCAGTAACCAAAGGAACCAGCAGATGGCAAGGGAGACAGGCGAGCAGTGAGAACAAGAAAACGTGCTACAGGTGCGGAAGCTGGTCCCATGAAGCCCACGACAGGAAATGTCCGGCGTTCCGGGCCAAATGCCTACACTGCGGCATCGTAGGTCACTACGAGAAGGTATGTCGAAAGAAACAGCAGAAGGGAATGGTGAAATACGTTGACCAAAGCGAAGAAGACCTTGAGGAAGTCACGGAGGAAGAAGTGGTCACCGTCTTATGCATATACGACCAAGTGTTGAGCGTGGATGGCAAGAGATCAACCAAACCAGTCCTAGACATGTCCATGGGTGGCATCACCATCACGGTTGTGGCAGACACCGGGTCTCCTTTTACCATCGTGCAGAGAGCAGTGTGGGAAGAAGAGTTCCAACCCAAGTTGGGCCCAGAGCTGGAGAAACTAGACATACGGCCAGTCACCTACAACGGGGATCGCATTCCCATGTTAGGCTTCCGACACCTATTGTTTGAGTTCAGAGGCCGATCGGCGTGGTGCAAACTATATGTCGCAGAGAAAGGACCCTCCGTCCTAGGATGGTTAGACCAGGGTGATCTCGGCATAAAACTCGACCCAGGAGGGAAGGAACAAATTCTCCTCACTGAACAGGAGGAATGGCCGGACATGAACAGATGGAAGAAGAACTACCCGAAGGTGTTCGGGGGTACGGTAGGAAAAATGGAGAAATTTCAACATAGAATAGTGCTTAAGGAAGGAGCCATTCCAGTGGCACACAAGGTGAGAAATGTGCCCATCGCAGTGAGGGAAGCGGTCCAGACGGAACTCCAAGACCTGGAAAGGAAGGGCATCATAGAGCCAATCACATGCGCAGAATGGCTGGCGCCCTTGGTAGTGGTAATGAAACCCAACGGAAAGGTCAGGCTCTGCGTGGACCTGAGAGAACTCAATAAAAACATAGTGGTGGAGAAATTTCCCCTTCCCAGGATAGAGGAGATGTTGGCCAAAACCAGAGGGGTTAAGTGGTACTCCACCATTGACCTTACATCGGCCTACCACCAGGTAGCACTGCACCCGGACAGCAAAAGCCTAACGTCGTTCATAACCCCGTTTGGGTGCTACAGATTCTGTCGCATGCCGTTTGGGCTGGCCTCGGCAGCAGCCGTCTTTCAAAAAATGATGCACCAACTATTCAGAGGATGTGAAGACGTCCAGTATTTCCAGGATGATATTTTGGTGATGGGGAGAGACAGGAGAGATCATGACCGCAAACTAGAGAAAGTACTACAAACACTAGAAGCCAAAGGTCTCACGGCAGAATGGTCGAAATGTCGGTTGGGCCTGCAATCAGTGACATACTTAGGCCATGAAATTGGACAACAGGGGATCACGCCAAAGGCGGAGAACGTGAAGGCCATTGCTGAAGCACCGCCCCCCAAGAACAAGGAGGAAGTCAGGTCGTTCCTGGGAATGGCGGAGTACTATAGCAAGTTTGTGGTACATTTCGCCTCAAAGACCTACAACATGAGGTTGCTGACCAGAGAGAGCACGGCGTTTCAGTGGACACCGGAAGCCCAAGCAGAATTTGAAGTCATCAAAAAGGAGATCTCGGGAGCCATACCGCTCAAGGGGTACGACCCACAAGGCACCACCGTGCTCATCACCGACGCCAGCGACAAAGGGCTAGGCGCGGTACTTATGCAAGACCGAGGAAGAGGAGACATGGAGACAATCAGCTTCGCCTCCAGAGCAGTGACAGAGACCGAAGGCAAGTACAGCGTCATCGAAAAGGAGATGCTAGCGGTAGTGTGGGCCACAACGAGGTTCCGGCAATTCTTATGGGGCACCCGATTCCTGCTAAAGACGGACCACAAGCCGTTAGTGAAGGTACTAACATCGTGCGGACATGCCAGTGCCACACCCAGGATATCGAAAATGTCCTTAAAGTTACTGGAATTCAGATATGATGTAGAGTACATCCCTGGAAACAAGAATCGAGTGGCGGACTACTTGAGTCGAGCAGCGGCCATGGAGCCTGGAGAAGAAGATCCAGCAGACGGAGGTGAGATGGTGGCTCTCATAGAAGACCAAGAGAAGATAATTAGCATACAAGAATGGACCGAAGCGTATGAAGAAGATACCGACATCAAGGATGTGAGGGCGCACATCATACAAGGTTGGCCAGAGAAGAGAAAGGTGAAGACAAACCTTAAACCATTTTATGAGGTGAAAGAGGAACTGTCAGTAGGAGACAAGGGCATATTCATCTACCGGGGAGACAAGGTAGTTCCCCCAAGGAACCTCATCAACAAGTTGCTGGACTTATTACATGAAGGCCATCTTGGCATAGGGAAGCTCAAGGCCAGAGCGAAACAAAATTACTGGTGGCCAGGTATGGACGTAAGAGCAGAGAGGCATGTCAGGGAGTGTCCCCAATGCCAAGGGGCCGACAAAACATTGAGACCACTACGTCCAGCTCTTGGAAAGTTCGACAATCCCTTAAACCCATGGGAAGAGTTATCCATAGACATTTTAGGACCGGTGCTGGATGACCAGAGCACACAGAAATATGTCTGCGTCCTCATAGACCGTTACTCCAAATGGCCAGAGATAAAAGTGAGTGAATCTATGGACACTGAGAACATTCTAGAGTTTCTTTCCGAAACGTTCACCAGAGAAGGAATTCCCAAGTCCATCCTAAGTGACAATGGACCTCAGTTCACGTCGGAAAGATGGAAACAATTCATGGAAAGGAATGGCATCTCCCTAAAGCACACAGCCATTTACCACCCAGCGGGAAATGGCCTAGTCGAACGATTTAACAGAGTAGTGATGGGAGCCATACAAGCGGCCATCTCTAACAATAAAGACTGGAAGAGAGCGCTGGAGAATATGGTGTGGGCCTACAGAATAACCCCCACAGGCACGGGGTACAGCCCGTTTCAAATATTGAGAGGACGTGAACCCTTCACGCATGACAACAGGATTTGGAAGGAGAAGGTGATAACCAGTGAGTGGTCTCCTGCCGTAGTAAGGGCCAATCTGGAAAGGGCACAAGCCATCTACACCAATAACTACAACAAACGTAGGAATGTGAAGGACACTCACTTGGAAAGAGGAGAGTGGGTAAGAGTAAGGCTAGCCACCTTACAAAGGAAAGGAGACAGCAAGTATAGCAAGCCGATGCAAGTCAAGGAAGTATACGATCGAGCGGCTCTGCTCAGCGATGGAAACGTGTGGTCGCAGGACCGCATGGCCAGGTGCAACAAGATCGTGAGGTGGGGACGGCGGTCCTCGGAAGGTGTAGACATGGATGATGTGATCGGGGAAGATAGGTTCAGCGGAAGTGAGCAAGAAGATGGAGCAAGTGCGAGGGAAGTGCAAGAAGGTGAAGAAGGGAGCGAGACTCCGAGAGCGGAGATGGATGTGTCGGGAGGTAATATGAACGATGAAGGAGCGATGAGCGGAGGAGCAGAAGATACGGAAACGCAGGGTCAAGGGGCCCGAGAGAACATTGGTAAGGTGACCAGGAGGGGAAGACAAATTGTAAGGCCTGCCCGATTTCGAGACTTTGAACTAGACAGCGAACTGTAAGTGACTGATCTTGGGTTTGGTAAAAGGGGGAGATATGTAGCGTTCTAGTTGTTTTACGTCACGTTGACGTAACGCACGGCGGCCATGTTGGCGCCGGGGGTGCGCGCGCATCATTAGCGCGCCGAGCATTCAACGGAGCAGAGCGCCGGCCGGCGCTCCTCGGACAAATACATTTATGAGTAAATAAATAAGCATAGCGCCTCAACCACTGCCTACGAGTCTTTACTATATAACTTTACACCAACCCGAAGGGATTATTGTGCCTGGCAAGATTCTGATCCCGGAAGGCTGCTTACAGAGGAGAGTGAGTCTGCCGGAGTGGGGTCTAGGCCGGCCACTCTTTTAGGGGCGAGGAAGCACTGTATCACATTCCCTGCCCCTGTGGGGTCGTCATGCTAGTGGCATTGGGCGGGAGCATTGTTGCGTGCCAAGGTTGGGGTCGCAGCAGGCTAGAATTTTACTGACTGTAGCAAGCTGCATGGCACCTACAAGTGGAGTCGGGCAGAGAGAGCATGACTACCTGCAGGGGCTGGGGTCCGATCAGGTGAGTATTTTAGGGTGTGGGGAGCGCAGTATCAAGTTCCTACAAATATTGGGGGCCGTTATGGCTGTTGGATACATGGGATCACTGTATCAAATTCCCACACCCCATTGGAGTCATTATGTAGCACTACAACTGCACGTCTGCCAGTCCTCAGCAATGTGAATACCTGATGGTCTCATTAATTACACAGTTTATCTACTCAGAGTAATATGTCTTCCAAACAGGTCCCTGTCGGACCCTGTACTGATGTCTTTTACAGGGAAAATACTGATAGATTTCTCCACAACAATGTCTTAACAATGTCTATAAAACGCACACTCAAACAGTCCAGGGCATGATTCAGACTCACTGACAGACTTGTCAGCAACTGCATCTCGCTCATACTCTAACAGAATGATGACCACAAATGTGCAACTTGTAGTTGCCATTTTATGTGGATGTTAGTGAAGGAGGTGTCCACGGCTGTTGAAATACTGACACCGCCAGAGCCAAAGAGACAGCTGTGTTTACAAGCGAGGAGACGCGTGAGAGGAGGGAAGGGAGGGGGTGCATTAGGGAAGTAAATGAAGAAAAACAGTGAAAAGACAGTGCAGAGCAAGAGAATGTGATGTATATGCAAATGATGCCTTTCAGAAAGACAGGGAGAGGAAAAAGACTTAAAAGGAGTCCGTGTTGCTAGAGATGTTTTAGAAAAACAAACTATGTGTGATGTTTGAGGTAAACTTCTATTTTGAAGAAATTACTTCCCATGAAAAGGTTAAGCCCTCATAATGCAGCGACGCTTATTATTGGCTGCTGTTGCAGTCAGGCTTTCTTTTCTACCTGCAGCAGAAGCAGATGTTGTGCCGGCAGAGGACCTGCAGAGGAGAGGTGTCAGAACTGAAGAACAAACACAGGACTAAAGAATCCACTAGAGGTACGTTTTGAAAGGACTTTCATATTTGCTAGAGGACATCGCTCATGACCCACGTCTACAGTGCTCCAAATATTACATTTGGTCTTCACACTTTGCAATGTTGGCACTGTTCAATTATGTAGAGTTCAAGTAGTTTCCAAAATTGTTTTTGTCCCTGTCCGAAACGCTATACAATAACCTATATTGCAATAGTGAAGCTGAATATTTAAGAGAGCAAAACTATTTAACAGTGGAGGAAGTGAGTGGAAAAAAATGCTAATCTGCAAGTTTTGCAGCGTAGCCATCCCCATAGTAACTGGAAAGACAGCAAGCCAAATTACAGAGCATCTTGCATCCAAGACCCATTTGAAGATTAAAGTGCCTCCTGGATTTGAGGTTTCTTTCCAAGAGACAATGACCCACTTTAAAATGAAACGTGATGAGCAAAAGGATGTTGCTCATTAGTCTGTTTGTGTTTCAGTGCAGTGTGGTACTAGCTTGAATCAGGCTGATGGTCTTTTGGGAATCTGTTTTGCAATCATGCACCAGCAGCCAATATACTCCCAAAATCCATGCAAATGTATGCAAAATACCTACCCTATGTAGGTCTAACATGAAACATATCACAGCATTACTCCGTGGTGATAAGAAGAGGTCTTGCATTATGGATGAAACCCCACGGATGCATGAAGATCCAGCAGTTGCAAAACTCATCACGTTTTGAGATGCAAAAAATGGGTGGGGCCACCATACTATTATGGCCGATATGAATGTTTATGAAACCTGCAGTGAGGTTTGAGTTACAGCATTGCTCCAGAACTGTCTTGACAAGTTTGGTAAGAACTGGAGTAGTGTTGTGTGCATCTGCAGTAATTTTGGCAATTACATGAGAATACAGTGTGATGCTTTCTTACAGGGAAGGACTGAGTTCAAGACCTTTCCAGTGAGAGACCCATGTCACTAATTATATGGTATTTTGAAAGATGCCTCAAATCTTCAGAACTAATGAAGGAGATAATTGATGTTGTTGTATATGTTGGCACACTTTTAAGGAGTAAATGTGACCTTAAAAGAAAACATTTCTCCTTTTGAAACTTCTAAGGCATCAATCAATCAATCAATCATAGCATTCATAAAGCGCACCACTCACCCGTGAGGGTCTCAAGACGCTGGGGGGTGGGGAATCCTGCTACTGCTCGAAGAGCCAGGTCTTGAGGAGTCTTCTGAAGGTTAGCAGGCCTTGGGTCTGCTGTAGGCAGGTGTTCCAGGTCTTGGCTGCGAGGTGGGCGGAAGCGGGGGACTGTGGCGAGGGCGAGGTCGGTGGAGCGGAGCTGTCGGGTGGGGGTGTAGAAGCTGATTGAGGTATGCTGGTCCGGTGTTGTGGAGTGTCTTGTGTGCATTGGTGAGGAGCTTGAAGGTTATCTTCTTGTTGAATGGCAGCCAGTGCAGGTTTCTTAGGTGGGGTGTGATGAAGGCATTAGAGATAAAGTGATCTCTATAGTGTGCTGCTTCAGCTGGTGTTTTTTTTATTCTTGAGGCAGTGAATGTAATTCTCCCCATGTGGCAGCCACTCGCAGATTTTCTACCAAGTGCTGATGCGACAGGCAAGACCTTACAGCATACATTCATAATGAATTACAGTCTACTGCACCCAAAACGTTTTACAAGAGGACATGACTGCAGTAGTTGGCATCATAATACGTTGAATCAGAAAACAAGATAATGGTGTACAAGTAAAATTTCTCCTTGAAAAAAGGCTGAGGGATGCTTTCAGCAACTTTGGTACTGCATCATGCTCATTGGGAGAAGAGGAACTGTAGAAGATGAGTACATTTTATACAACAATGCATGCCAAATGACAGGCTATCAAATATCGCAATATCACCTTGAGAATGTAATTTGATGGCATTGAAGTATGGTACTTGCTGCACAATCTTGACTCCTTTTGTAAATGAGAACTTGCTTCAGATTTTGAAATGTACAATTCGTTTTC
This sequence comes from Lissotriton vulgaris, assembly GCF_964263255.1. NCBI lineage: Eukaryota > Metazoa > Chordata > Amphibia > Caudata > Salamandridae > Lissotriton > Lissotriton vulgaris. The sequence goes on from NC_141695.1 coordinate 858,216,884, forward strand.
GATCATTTTGATGACTGTGATCGCTAGCATAGTTATTTCTGTGTGTATTTTGGGGAACCAGTACCTGAGAATAGTCAGCTCCATGTGCACATTTATTGGCCTGGGAAGCAGTGCTTGAAATTGGAGGCCTGAGCTGGAAGCTTTGTGTTTTGAGTGTCCGTGCACAATAAGCCTCTAACACCAACATTGAAAGGCCCTTCTCAGCGATCAAGGTGTTTGAGGAGGAAAGAAAGGCCAAATCTAAGTTTAGATTACCTAAAAAAGTACTGCATGGTGCACTACAGCATTTTTCTACAAATTTGGTACATTTCCGAGACAGACAAAAATGTGTGCAGACTAAATAAGTTAATCAAAACAACATCACTGTATTCCTTCTAACATTCCTTCTAATAGTGTTTATAGCCTGTAATGACCAATAAGAAACTCTCTCTCTCTCTCTCTCTCTCTCTCTCTCTCTCTCTCTCTCTCTCTCTCTCTCTCTCTCTCTCTCTCTCTCTCTATATATATATATATATATATATATATATATATACACACTGAAAAAAACATAGGTTTGACACCAGTTATAGTTAGCTGGAAATTTTACTGACAGAAAACCATTGAAATTCCCACGTTATAGTTAGTTAGACTCACTATAACTTGCGCGTGTAATGCACTGCTGATGACATCACATATTACATCACTCATGACATGGTCAGTGACATCACTCATGACATCACTGATGACACCATCCAGTGAATGTGGGTCTTTCTGAAAAATAAATGTTTTATATATGTATATGTAAAGGTCGATGGAAGAATAAATGTTTAAATAAGTGTCTTAATGGATGTTTTTAAAAAACATCCTTGATTGGTTAACTGGCTTATTGAGTGTATTTTAGTGAATACATATATTAGCGAGTATTGTTTAAATATTTAAATGTTTGTATCAGTGTTTCACTTTGTGTTTAAGTGGCTGCATGTGCTGGTGAGTAGCTACATGTGTGTGTATATGGGTTATTAGATGTTTTTTTTAGTATCAGTATGAGTGTCTGTATGGTTTGGTGGGGGTATTACTTAGTACATAGATGCATCAATGACTGACTCACTGTTTGTATGTGTTTAGAAGACGGCATATGTGCAGGACTGTATGGATGGATGAGTGTGTATATGTGTGTGTTAGTAAGTGAATGACTGTCTCACTAGTGAGTATATGTGAGAGTGAGAGATTGAAAGAGTTCTTGTTTAAATAAGTATGTGTTTCTATAACTGATTGTTTAAGAGAGTAAGTATGTGTAAGTTTCCTTAGAAGTAAGGTGGTAGTGTGTGTATAGCTGTATATGCAAATAAATGGATGTTCAATAGTTTATTTGCATGTGTGAGTATGTGTGTGAGCAACTTTTGGAAGACTGTCGGTGTGTTACAGGATGTATAGGTGTATTACTACATATGATGAGTGAGTATTTGTATGAGTGACTATATAGAACTGTTGGTGAATGAGTGGATGTGTATATAAATGGTGGAATTACTGAATCGGTTGTTGTAACTGGTATGGGTATCTCCACTTTTTTGAAAATGTTAGTTTCTATTTTTGAATATGTGTTTCAAGGGTTACTTTACAGTGAAAGGAGGTCTGTCACTCTGTCACAAGGATGGTGCCATGAGTGATGTCACTGACCATGTCATGAGTGATGTAATATGTGATGTCCTCAGCAGTGCATTGTACACGCGCAAGTTATAGTGAGTCCAACTAACTATAACATGGGAATTTCAATGGTTTTATGTCAGTAAAATTTCCAGCTAACTATAACTGGTGTCAAACCTATGGCTTTTTCAGTGAATTTAATAGGTTTTTTAAATGCCAATTCCTAACTATAACTGGTCTGAAACCTATGGTTTTTTCAGTGAATTTCAATGTTTTTTTAATAGCATTTCTCTATAGGTATAAAAAGTAAAACATTTTATAACAAATTTTATATTGTATAATTATGTAATATTTTTTTAATTTTTTTTTACTTTTTGCCCGAAGCGCTCCCAGGGCGCGTACCGGTGAACCCACGGGTAAGTGCAGTGCTTTGGCGCACCCCGGGGCGCGTACCGGTGAGCGTCTCGTTAGCGCTATTCTCGCGTACGAAAACAGCATCGTGACGTTTCGTGTAACCGCGTGATGCATCATATGACGCACTGCGTAAGCGCACCTGGGAGCACGCGAGCGCATACGATCACGCAACGTCCTGACGAGCTTACGCTACGTGCCCCCGGGCGCGCTCCGGGGTGCGACTACAGGCGCACCGGGGCGCGGCCCGGGGCACGTAGCGTAAGCGCGTCGGGTCATGTGACCTGAAAATAAAACTTTTTATTGGTTCATTTCACTTTTGGTTTCCTAATGATGTAAGGCCAGGTCATGTGACCTAAAAATAACACTTTTCATTGGTTCAGAACAGTTTCCTTTTCCAAATGATGAAAGACCCCACCTTTTTTCCTCATTCTACTTTTGTCCTTTGAGAGAGGTAGACCTGCAGTTATTTCAGTAGAAAATGGCTACATTAGCTGCAGCTGCTGGATCTTCTGGACCACCACCACCACCACAAGGACCACCACAACTTCACAGTGGTGGAGATCAAGAAGAGGAGGAGGATGAGGAGGAGGAGGAGAGGAGATTCGTCCGAGAGGACAATATTATCTACAAACCTAAAGAGCACATCATCTGGCAGTTTTTTTCAATCCCCAACGACAAAAAAAAGTAAATGCGCCTAAGGCAACCTGCTTAATATGTCATCAGGAGCTGTCAAGGGGGAATCCCAACAAAAAATACTCCTTTGGCAACCACACCATGATCAGACATATGCAACGGAAGCATCCAAATAACTATGCTAGGGCAGAGGTCAGGGAACTGACCAGAAACCCTGTCCAATCTTCTGCCAGCACCTCCCAAACTAATGTTTCCACCCCATCGGGACCGGAAGTTAGGGAGATGTGCTCCACCATACAAACAAAGTTTTACAATTTTAAAATGGTTTGTATTTTTTGTGGACAAACAATATGCTATGGAGAGAAATGCATCACACTTATTAACTGTGCTTGGGATAACCACAAGTGCCCAAGGAAACATTAATTTTTTCCGCTTTTTTTTTGCTCCTGTTGAGCCCTTTAGAATTCCCTGTTTTTTGTTTCTCCCCTTAAAAAATACAAAAAAAAAATGTTCAGAAAAGTCAAAAAAAGTAAAAAATGTTCAAAAAAACAATAAAAAAATATAAAACAACAAAAAGAATAAAAACAACAGTTCTTTTTAGAACTCCCTCTAATGTATAAAAAAAGCAACTTTTTTGGGAAACTCAGTCATGCTTTTTTTTTGTTTTCAGCGCCGGGGCCCTTTTATGTCCCCCACATCAAACCTAGGGGGTCAGGGGGTGTCTACCCTGCCCCCTTTTGGTTATTTCCCCCTTTGTTTTTGGCCCCTCTTGTGTCTCTATCCTACCGAGACACAAGATGGCGGCTGCTCTGGACTGTTTCGAATGTTTACAGACACCCGAGAGCCAATCAGCTTTCCGTGCGCAGATGACGTGGCGCACCGGGTGCGCTCCCCGCTGCGTGTACCGGGGCGCGGCCATAGATATATATATATTTTGGAACCTAAATTACTCAAAATTCACTGGAGCACATATCTTGAGACATAGCAAAGGCACATCGGGCTACCAGTCCCTACAATTTTGCCACGTTTGGTGGAAATCCATTCAGCCGTTCGGGCTAAAAGTTAGGTCGACCGCTCTATGGAAATTAACATGTGGAAAACATGTTTTGGGACCCCCCTTTTATCTCAGCCCCTGCTTGATAAATCCCCCCCAAACTTTCAGGGAAGGACCGGGGCACCGCAAGGCAAATTTGAGAAAATTTTCAGGCAGATTCCCCAACCGGCGCCAAAGTTATTCACAATAGAATGTTGAGATTTTGCATGGAAAATAATCCTAACTATAACTACCTATTGTAGGTAATATATATATATATATATATATATATATATATATATATATATATATATATATATATATATATATATATATATATATATATATATATATATATATATATTTATATATATATATATATGTGTATATATATATATATTACCTAGGTAGTTATAGTTAGTTTTTCAATGTTAAATCTCAAAATCCAGTGGATTTTGAGTAATTTAGGTTAAAAAAAGAATATATATATATATATGTATATATATATATATATATATTACCTAGGTAGTTATAGTTAGTTTTTCAATGTTAAATCTCAAAATCCAGTGGATTTTGAGTAATTTATGTTAAAAAAAATATATATCTGTAAGCGCGCCCCAGTACGCGCACCGGGGTGCTAACCAGCGCGCTACGCGACTTGAGCGCGGAAAGCTGATTGGCTCACGGGTGTCTGTAAACATTCGAAACAGTCCGGAGGGGCCGCCATCTTGTGTCTCGGTAGGATCGAGACACAAGAGGTGGCAAAAACAAAGGGGGAAATTACCATAAGGGGGCAGACCATCTTTAATCCACCAAATTTAATTTGTATGTTTGGCGTCATTTCGCGCCCTTCTGGTGCTGCAACCGAAATTTCACCTGTGGAGGTGCTAGCCTGAGTATCTCTGTTCTTCTGAAGCATGTCCCGTACCTCAGCCTGTGCCAAATTGTTAGGATGCCACCTCTCCATGTGGGGGATCATTGTATAATTCCCAAAGGAATACTTTTTCTTTGGGTTGCCCCTGGAGAGGACTTTGTTGCAAATCAAACAGGTGACATGTGAGGCATTCACTTTTTTTTGCCCAGCAGGGATGGAGAAGTAATCCCATATAAAATTTACTTTCACATGCCTTTCCTTAGGTTCTTCCCGCAAGAATCTCCTAGGCTGTTCCTCCTCATCATCTTCTTCCTCTTCTTCAACTCCTGGAAGGATCTGGGGTGGTGGACCTTCCTTTCTGGGTGGTGTTGGTGGTGGTGGGGATGCACTGGCTGCAGCTACTACTGAAGCCATTTCTCTGCTCACAAATAGCTCTTGCTCTCTCAAAGAAGAAAGTAAGACTGAGGAAAAAAGGAGGGGGCTTTCATCATTTGGAGAAAAAAAAGCTGAGAACCAATGAAAAGTGTTATTTTCAGGTCATATGTCCCGACGCGCTTACGTTACGTGCTCCGGCGCACTTACGTTTCGCACTCCGGGTCGCGCCACGGAGCGCTTCCGGGTGCATTTATGCAGCGTGCCGAAAGAACGCATCACGCGGTTACGCGATACGTCACGCTTACACGGCGCGTCACAATGTTGTTTTCGTTCGCGGCAATTGCGCTGACGGGCGCTCACCGTTACGCGCACCGGGGCGCTAAACAGAGTTGCGCTTACCGGTGCACTGCCCGGTGCACGTAACGGGAGCGCACCGGGCAAAAATTTAAAAAAAACAAAAATTTAAACATAAAAAAATTTGTATTGAATAAATATAAAATACATTATTCATTTTAATGAAGTATCTATTTTACAGCTATTGATATTTGCTATTAAAAAACCATTGAAATTCACAGAAAAAAACATAGGTTTGAGACCATATATAGTTAGGTGAATATTTTAATCATACAAAACCAATGAAATTCCCATATATAGTTAGTTCCACTAACTATATATTGCGCGCACCCGCAATCCACTGCTGATGATGTCACATATTACATCATTCATGACATGGTAAGTGACATTACTGATGAAATCACTGATGACATCTCAAATGACATCACTGATGACATCACTGATGACATCACTGATGACATCTCATTTGACATCATTGATCACATCACTGATGACATCATTCTTGTGCTAATACGATGAACCTCTTCAGACTCTAATATAACCTTAGATACACTCAGTGTATACAGACACTCACACACTGTTACTCATCCATGGAGTTACTCAAACACCTAGTCAGTCATGCAAAGAATCACTCACCTCCATTTCCTCAACTATACAGTTATACACACCTTACTTATTCAAACATATACTAACACATATTTACTCTCTTATACAATCCCTGATACAAGTTTACAATGATCCATACAGCCACTCACACATTCACTGGCTCTCATGCACAGTTACATAGGTTTGAGGCCCTATATACAGTTAGAAATTAGCATTTAAAAAACCTATGAAATTCACTGAAAAAACCATAGGTTTCACACCAGTTATAGTTAGGAATTAGCATTTAAAAAACCTATTAAATTCAATGAAAAAACCATAGGTTTCACACCAGTTATAGTTACCTGGAAATTTTACTGACATAAAACCATTGAAATTCCCACGTTATAGTTGGTTGGACTCACTATATCTTGCACGTGTAATGCACTGCTGATGACATCACATATTACATCACTCATGACATGGTCAGTGACATCACTCATGACATCACTGATGACACCATCCTTGTGACAAAGTAACAGACCTCTTTTCAGTGTAATGTAACCCTTGAAACACATAGTCAAAAAAAGAAACTAAAATGTTCGAAAAAAAAGAGATATCCATACCAGTTACAACCAATTCAGTATAATCACCATCTATATACACATCCACTCATTCATCAATAGTTCTATATAGTCACTCATACATATACTCACTCATCATATGTAGTGATACACCTATACATCCTGTTACACACCGACAGTCATCAAAAAGTTACTCACACACATACTCACACATGCAAATAAACTACTGAACATCCATTTATTTACATATACAGCTATACACACACCTTACTTCTAAGGAAACTTACACATACTTACTCTCTTAAACAATCACTTATAGAAACACATACTTATTTAAACAAGAACTCTTTCAATCTCACTCTCACATATACTCACTTATATACATCAATACTCACATATACTACATTAGAACAAATGTAGTTAATGATAAAGATACTAGTGTGACAGTCATTCACTCACTAACACACACATATACACACTCATCCTCCCATTAGTCCTGCACATATGCTGTCTTCAAAACTCATACAAACAGTGAGTCAGTCACCAACCCATGCAGCCAATTATACACAAAATGAAACACTGATACAAACATTTAAATATTTAAACAATACACGCTAATATATGTATTCACTAAGATACACTTAATAAGCCAGTTAACCAATCATTTTTTTTAAAAAAAAACATCCATTAAGACATATATAAAACATATTTATTTTTCAGAAAGACACACATTCACTGGATGGTGTCATCAGTGATGTCATGAGTAATGTCACTGACCATGTCATGAGTGATGTAATATGTGATGTCATCAGCAGTGCATTACACGCGCAAGTTATAGTGAGTCCAACTAACTATAACGTGGGAATTTCAATAGTTTTATGTCAGTAAAATTTCCAGGTAACTATAACTGGTGTGAAGCCTATGGTTTTTTCAGTGAATATATATATATATATATATATATATATATATATATATATATATATATATATATATATATATATATATATATATATATATATATATATATATATATATATATATATATATATATATATATATATATATATATATATATATATACATACATACATACGTATATATACATACATACATACATACATACATATATATATATATATATATATATGTTTTATGAATTTATTCAGTTATTTTCATCATTTCCAGTTGTGGTGCAAATTTTTTATATTTGTAGAAAGAACTTTTTTATAAGTATGGTATTCATGTATTTATTGACATATGGTACATACGATCAAGTTAAAATTTTAATAACGATATGTGATACCCCTTTTTATCGTTATTTATTTAAGTGCCTCATTATAAATTCGCACTGTTACTGTACTGTATGGATCCCTGAATTTACGCAGTCAAACAATGCTATCAAGTTTCCCCATGTAATTCAATTCAATTTGGGGTGATTCATTTGGCTTCCGCCATGTGTAAAATCAAGAAAGTGCTGCCAGTATATCTTTCATGTTTATTGTACCACATGACACGGGTGTAAGCATCTCTAAAAAACTGCATAAAAACAGGAAGCGGACGGCGTTTCTGCTAGTGATCAAGGATACTTCGTTATCCGAAACGCGTCTGACAAGGCTTAAATAAATCAAGACCTGCCAAACCACGTAAATTGGTGTCCGTATCCATTCCTCCGAAGCATTTGCCTGCTGGGAGTGTGGAAAGTGAGCCCATAATTCTATCAATGCCCAGGCTGCTGGCGCAAACCGCCTCTTAGTTCCCATTCTGAATAATTACCAAAATAAAGAGACGGGCGCTGGAAGCAGGAATCAAGAACAGAGTTTATTTCTCATGAGGAGAGCCAGTCATTTCGGACACGAAACACAGTGTCTTTCGGGAGGTGCTCTAACAAGTGAGCTTGAGACTCTTGCTTTTATACCTTGCAAAACATTTGATGGCACAATCAGGACAGTATGACGCAAAAGAAAGACATCCCTATAATCCTCGTGATGATCCTACTCCACATACGTTCACAATGGGGACCCTTGACCTGCTGATAAGAGGGGAGGGCAATCGTGCAGCTGAGTGTTTCGTAGGATGTGTGCGCCTGATCATGGCCCAGGGGGTGGGGTGGCTAGGCATACAATAAGGGCAGTAAATGGTATCTCCTGGCTTAGGCGATGGCCTCGGACATGTGTGGTCAGCCGAGCTCGGGGGAAGGGGTCATCAAAGGAGTGGTATTCATGCCTGCGTGGACAATCGAGCGTGGAGGGAGGGCTTGTCAATAGAGGGGCATTCAGGGAAGGGAAGGAGGTGCTGGTCAGGCGCGGCCGTGACTCTCAAGGACAGGGCTTTGCGGAAGAAGAGGGTTTATGACTTGCTCATATGAGGAGAAGGAGGGGGTCAGGGTGCGTGCAGGGCCAGAGTCGCGCAGTGAGAGAGAGAGAGAGACCTTATGACCTGTACATGAGAGAACAGGGGCAGTCAGATACAACTGGGGGGGGGGGGGGCTATGTCGGCTGAGGCGAAGGTTGCTTCTTCGAGAGGGAAATGGGGAAGGCCTGGGTCAAGCAGGAGGGTTACCTTTCATATCAGGATCGCGCAAAGGGAAAGGGTTTCACGGTCTATACATGAGAGAGGGGGTGCAAGGTACGCGCAGGAGGGAAGCTGGGGATTCCAATGGGTAAAAAGGCCAAGGTGCCCAAAATGGCTGTACATATGCATAGGGGTACGGGTTCTTACTGGCAGGGTGATACGGTCAATAATTTACAGTATCCAAGGTGCCCACAGGGAGAGGAGTGGGAGAAGAAGGGAAATGAATGCTGTCTATGTACATCAATTTCGTCAGATTTCACAGTCGCCCCTTTTTACATGACAGCAATAATTTTTTGCAGCTGATGGGATTACAGGTAGACAAGCATCGTTGACGAATTAGCACTTTGTCGATACTAACATGTGGCGTACAATCATAGACAGTTAAGGTGATGGGGAGAATGCAGTACATAGGAAATTACTTTTTTGTTGTGTTCCTGGCAATTAAAAGCACTACATAGCATAAATCTTTCTGACTTAAAAATTGTGACCAATGAACAGTTTTTGACCAGGTAGTTGGGAGCGGAATTCAGTTCAATACATAAGATCTCTTCGTCACAGTGTCTTTTTATCAACGAGCCATCACTGGTAGGCTCTAATCCGGGTACTTTCGTTGGCGCTGTTGAGCACCGGCGGTGGAGCTATAGGTCCAGCTCGGTTCTATCCTTACGTGTTGCAGGGTGCGGTCAGTCCTCCACTGTTAGACCTCAGTCCTGTTCCCTAAACAGTCCGTTTGGCGGCGCCTTATGCTCGGCACCTATAGTTCTATGGCAACACCCTCTTCCCATATAATTGCAGCTCCTTCCTTTGGCAAAAAAAAAGTCACGTGGGAAGGTGGGTGAATGTTGTTCAAATAGTCGATAGGAGAGAGAGTGAGCGGAGTTGGGTCAGAGTTCCTGGGACACACAAAAGGGACCAAGGGAGCAAAGGATAACAAGCAGGCAGGCCCATCAATCGGGCCCAAAGAAGGCAGACGGAGACTCCAGGCACACGTGGGTTAGCAGTCGGAGGGCTTCAAGGCGGCCCGTCATTTTTCATTTTCCACGTTGAAATTGCGGTCTCATCCCGTGCCTTGTTGCTCTGCAGCTCCACCTTTAGTCGATGTCATACGTGTCCCAAGATCTGCAGTCAGGTTGAACATTCACATCTGACCCATCTCCTCCGGTGATCATGAATCTTTGAATAGGTACAAGACAATGTTTTAGAGAGATGGCAGAAGAAGACATCTACACATATGAATTCCTCCCTCAATTTTACGCATTTGAGATTTTATGCTCATCGGTCATAGTCAGAGGTCAATTACCAAGCAGTGCATGTGTCAGCATTCCTACTGAGTTTATGGCAGGTTCATTCATTGTCTTATTTATAACTCACGTGAGGATAAATGACATTTCCATCAACTGTGCGTTACATCATATTCAATATGACATAGCATTTCCCTTCAGGACTGGCTAACATTTTCAGACAGGGCGGGGGTGCTATCGTCGAGAGTCGGGCAAAACAAGATTTCCTCAAGGGTCAACAGCTACTCATGGTCATTATGTTTATACCCGGGACAGCAGAAGTGGTTCTATCAAAAATGGGGCGGGGATGCTTCGGGCGCTTGCGCTTGGGTGCAAAGGGGTGGGGCAATCTGGGTATTGGGTGTCAATCTAGACGTTGGCGTTCGTCTCTGAAGAACAGACATAGGATGCCATTGACATACAGTTCCCCTATGAATGGCCAGATTTGGGGGACTTTAGTCGTCTTACCTGTCCTTTCCTTCTCAGCCAATTCAAGTTCATTCATTTTGCAGAAAGGAGAGGCAGTAACATGGCGAGATATAGTTATTTTAGTTTCAGTCAATTTCGCTGAACACCTTCGTGTTCAATATGTATCAAATCAGACTGGTGCCGGTGGGGCACAATTTTACCAAAAAGAGGGAGGGAAAAATAGGGAGACTCTCATAGAGAGTGAGAGTCGTCCGCAATCTAAACGAGCCATTCGGTACACGTATGACATGTAAGGAGAGAGAGAGAGAGAGAGAGAGAGAGAGAGAGAGAGAGGGATAAAAAGGAGTGGAGAGAGAGAGAGAGAGAGAGACGTGTACGAAAATAGGTCATTTAGTGCGCTCACAACACAGAACGGCAAAGGTCAGGTGACCTGTAGATACAGACAGAGGGGAGACATAAATTCGTACGTTACACACACACAAACTCAGACAGGGAAGACGGCACATATATTACGCATATACAAGACATTCACGACAAGACAGGAAACAATTGTTAGTCTACAAGATCTGTTTTTATATTTTCTACGTATCTTTACTATCCTATTTATCTACGTGCTTAGCTCTTTCTGCCCTTCCCCCCTTTCCCTTCTCGCTTGTCATGCCTGCAAGCGTTCCCAATTACCAATACTCACACCTCGGTTGGTTGATCAGAAATTAACCTGGTTGCGCTAGTTACCCATGGTTGGATCTTAAACCATTTTTCTGTTTCCTCCTGTGGTGGGAAGTTCTCCAGGCTGAGGCAACGGCAAATATTGATCGGGAAAACAGTCGGACAGCTTGGCTATATCTGTAAGAGTGTGAGAAAGGGGGCAGTGCATTTTGAACATCGGCAACATTTCTAACTTCCTAGGCGGGTGGTGCCGTGGCAACCCTTACCCGTACAATTTTTCTTCGTCCTTTCCCTACCTAGTCAAAACGTCCAGTCACATTATTTAACGCGTCGTTTCTAGTCAATTTTTTTTTTTTTTTTTTTTTTGTCATTCAGTACTTGTCCAGTCTCTATGTCAGTCCATCCTCCCGTTGCTATGCTCTAAGGAGGAACAGTCATGTTTAAGTCTACGTCTCTTAAAAACTTTTATTTGTCATAAGGACCATGCTCATATTCCCTTCTTCCCCTTCTCATCGGCGGTTCGGTCGTCGTCCATCCATACATCAGCCAGTGTTCCGACGCGACCTGCAGAAGGGAGGAGAAAGAAGGGGTGGGGGGGGGGGGGGGGGCAATATCCAAACCTCATCAACATGCAGTAATCCGGAAATGTTTTACCTACCACATACTCGACCTATCTCCACGTAGTGCATTTCCCTACCATCACGGCGTTTAAGCCCAGATGGACCAGAAAGGTCAGACAGATAATCCTTGACGATCTGTGTAACATGAGCTACTTGGTCGTAACCCCTTTTGATCGGGTACGAGGGTGGCGGTCAGGTGGCATTTCTGTGGTGTCGTTTTAGGGCTTCTAAAGCACTTTTCCGGCTGCCTGCGAAACATAGTGTGGTTGCTAGATATCGGGTCCTTTTTAACATTTAACCTTCATCATACTTTCTCGTCGCTCACAGTAGTAATACATTCAAAACTCATTAATGCAACCGCTACATCTATGCTTTCGTTTTTTAAAATACTTTTAATAAAAAGTGTTGACGCATAAATACAGGCCTACAACCCAGTGGACTAGCCACGGAGCAGATTGGAACTGTACATGGGAAGAACGAAGCTGGTGGTAGTTCATTGCATAAAGTGCGGCAGTGCAATAAAATCGTATTAGACTCCCCTACAGAGCAAGCATGATGCATGTCAGTAATTCATCTTTAATAAATTCATAAATACATTATCCAATGTTCATTCATTACCTTAAATTACACCAATTCATTTTCCAACTCATAATCGGTACCCACCCTAAGTCAATTCATTGTCCAAGCACATACTCAATATCCTTCATATCTACTTTCATTATCCAAAACGTTATATATATATATATCGGGGTAAAAAGCTTGCGCAATCAGGGTGCAACAAAGTTCATTAAAAACGTCTCATTTTGTGTCGGCGCCATTTTGGGTGGGGTCAGGCAAGTTCCAGCACAGTCAGAGTGTCTCTAATCTCGCATGGTTGGCCCAGAACTTTCCATTGGCAGTTCAGAAAGTCTCGTGCAATGTGGTTAACAGTCTAACAATATGGACCACGAGTCAAAGAATGGGAAGGGCGGCAACAATTTTCCTACCGGGTCATTCTGGTGTTCCTCCGGAACTGAACAAGCCTGTGCCGTGGCGGCATTTTAGCCATTTCCGATCCGAGTCTGGTGCCGGCAGGAGTAGCACCGATGTCGTGGTTCCCAGCGTAGGGGGCGGGGGCACCCATGCAGGGGCTCGGGGGCCCCCCGGCTCTTATAGAATCTTCAAGGTCGAGGAGAGGCGATATGGAGCAAGTGCCCGTCCTGGGCAGAAGACCGCTTTTTGATGTTGACCCTCTTTAAGCAAAGAGTGTTGGGGTGTCGCTGGAAGCCTCCACCTGGAGGGAGGTGGGGGAGGGTCGTTCGCGCCACCTCCCCCTTCCAGCGACCCCGCGCCGTTCCTCGGCTCCGTCGTTTCGACATTGGCCGTGCCAGCCATTGATGATGGGGGGGGGGGTGGTCGGCGGCTGAGGCAAGACAGCCCCCCCCCCTCCCTTTTTGACATGTGGCGGGACTACCTCCAACTCCCCAGGGAGCTTGAAATGTGGCGGGACTGCCTGTACCTATGCAGGCGACGGCATGCGGCGAATTCGGCATGTGGCGGGACTACTTGATTTGCCGCCGTTCTCGCCTTGGCTTCGGCCTTCGACAAAAGCCGGATCGGGTGAGAGAGAGGGGTGGTCGGTGGCCGAGGCAAGACAGCCCCCTCTCTCCCCGCGGCCTGCAGGGCGGCAGAAGAGAAAAGATGGAGAGGTCCTTGTCATCCTTTGGACCGCCTGCCCAACATCATCTCCTCCTGACCGTGGCCAGGCGAGTCCCTCGTGCCTCGAGGCCTCGCCTTCCGGATGGGCGTAACCGTGGACCTGTTGCACTTCGGGAGCTTCCGGAATGGGGGTAGGTACCTATTGAGTTGTTTCTATTTCATGTGACCGTTATTTGGGCGGGGCGGGCAATGAGGCAGACATGTTGGGAGCAGGAACAGGCAGTGAAGCCTAGCTACCTCGCGGCTATGTTCTGCTATCAAATCTTTTCGCCATTTTACATTTCTTATTACGAACTATTTCTAATGTTTCTTATTTTTGGTGAAGTCAAAAGCTCATCAGGGGGTTACTGACTTAGCCTGATTTCTTTTTATTTTTCTTTCTCTTCCTTAGCGTGTTTCGAGCTAAAGCTTTCTGTTAGTAGGGAACGGTGATCACTTCATATTTTTATGCGTCCTTTTCACTAGGGGGTACTTCTGGACGGACCAGACGAGTTCCCTCCAATAAATGGTCCGGGGTGGAACGAGATTATCGATCAAAAGGGGGACATATATTCCTTCATTAGGGTATCATCCTGGACAGACCGAGCGATGTACTTCCACTTACTAGGGTAGCCTCCTGGACGGACCAGTCGGTCTATTTCTACTAAATGGCCCATGAGTAGAGAGCATATGTCCTCCATAAGGGTAGTCTCCTGGGCGGACCATGCGAGCTACCCCCCAATAACCAACCAGTGGGGAGTGGGTAGGACTGACGAATTCACAAAGGGGCATAACCTACCCTTTTCTACTTGCAAAGACTAAACAGAATATTTCTATTTCTCGTTGTTTGCAAATAGAAAATACCTCAAACGAAACAATTCCTGGGACAACAATGTCCAGGCAACCAACCAACCAATGGGGAGAAAAACAGGCATGACGGATTACAACGGGGACAAATGTCTGCATTACCTGCCCTTCGCTATCCAAAAAGGGAACAGAATATTCCTATTCGTCTCTGTTTGTGGACAGGGAAGATCTCAAAGAACAACAATCGATTATTAATCGACTTCAAACAATTCAGTGGGGAGAAAAGTAGGCATGACGAATTACAACGGGGGACAAAAAGTCTGCATTACCTACCCTTCTCTATCTGCAAAGAGGGACGACGTTCCTATTCGCCGCTGTTTGCAAACAGAGAATGTCTCGTTCTCAAAAGAGAACCAATATGTCAAGTAGCCTTCAAAGCTAAATGAACCAATACCAACAATATCAGTATACAAATACCGACTTTCAATACAAACAATCAATCAATCAGGTGGATAGAGCCACCCTACCAATCAGGCGTAAAAACACCCTACTTAATCTTACCCGGACCGGACCATACGGACAGTTCTTCGTCTTCCTCCTCCAGCGCCTGATTTTTCTCTTACTCCATGTAGCATTCCTGTGGGATTCCAGTCAGGACAATAGGTCGCTCAAGAGAGGTCCTTTTAGAATTGGTGAAGTTCTGTCGATCGGCAGCCGGGCTAGGGCCCTCTCAAGGCAGGTATACTCCGATCATTTTAGACGTTCACTTCTTCGTCTGGATCTCTCTTACCGAACCCTATGTCACTGATGGACCCCGCGTTGGGACGCCAATTGTGGAAAGTGAGCCCATAATTCTATCAATGCCCAGGCTGCTGGCGCAAACCGCCTCTTAGTTCCCATTCTGAATAATTACCAAAATAAAGAGACGGGCGCTGGAAGCAGGAATCAAGAACAGAGTTTATTTCTCATGAGGAGAGCCAGTCATTTCGGACACGAAACACAGTGTCTTTCGGGAGGTGCTCTAACAAGTGAGCTTGAGACTCTTGCTTTTATACCTTGCAAAACATTTGATGGCACAATCAGGACAGTATGACGCAAAAGAAAGACATCCCTATAATCCTCGTGATGATCCTACTCCACATACGTTCACAATGGGGACCCTTGACCTGCTGATAAGAGGGGAGGGCAATCGTGCAGCTGAGTGTTTCGTAGGATGTGTGCGCCTGATCATGGCCCAGGGGGTGGGGTGGCTAGGCATACAATAAGGGCAGTAAATGGTATCTCCTGGCTTAGGCGATGGCCTCGGACATGTGTGGTCAGCCGAGCTCGGGGGAAGGGGTCATCAAAGGAGTGGTATTCATGCCTGCGTGGACAATCGAGCGTGGAGGGAGGGCTTGTCAATAGAGGGGCATTCAGGGAAGGGAAGGAGGTGCTGGTCAGGCGCGGCCGTGACTCTCAAGGACAGGGCTTTGCGGAAGAAGAGGGTTTATGACTTGCTCATATGAGGAGAAGGAGGGGGTCAGGGTGCGTGCAGGGCCAGAGTCGCGCAGTGAGAGAGAGAGAGAGACCTTATGACCTGTACATGAGAGAACAGGGGCAGTCAGATACAACTGGGGGGGGGGGGGCTATGTCGGCTGAGGCGAAGGTTGCTTCTTCGAGAGGGAAATGGGGAAGGCCTGGGTCAAGCAGGAGGGTTACCTTTCATATCAGGATCGCGCAAAGGGAAAGGGTTTCACGGTCTATACATGAGAGAGGGGGTGCAAGGTACGCGCAGGAGGGAAGCTGGGGATTCCAATGGGTAAAAAGGCCAAGGTGCCCAAAATGGCTGTACATATGCATAGGGGTACGGGTTCTTACTGGCAGGGTGATACGGTCAATAATTTACAGTATCCAAGGTGCCCACAGGGAGAGGAGTGGGAGAAGAAGGGAAATGAATGCTGTCTATGTACATCAATTTCGTCAGATTTCACAGGAGTGCGAGAGACGTTATTAGGAATACTGCTTGGTATACTGGTGAGCAAGGCGACAGGATCGCCGAAACGCGTCAGATCGTGGCACCCCTGATTCACTGAAAAATAAAAATAAAAATAAAAAAACTCTGCTGCATTACTTACCGGATTTCGGTGTCCCTTCTTCTCCTGGAGAGTGCTGGTATGTGCGGTGCGCTGTGGGAGCGTTACCATATATAATCATATATATATATATGTATAGTGAGCAAGGCGGAGGTTGCCGCCGAAACGCGTCTGAGCAGAAGTTGATATGCAATAAAAATCTTGAACTGAGATACACGGAGTCAGCGCCTTCTTGGATGGTGAAGTTTGGTGTGGTATTAATATATATGTATATATATATATTACCTACTGGCGGTTGCCAGTAGGTAGTTATAGTTAGGATTATTTTGTATAGGGAATCTGCAACATTGTATTGGGAATAACTTTGGCGCCGGTTGAGGGATCTGCCTGAAATTTTCCTCGAATTTGCCTGGCGGCGCTCTGCTCCTTCCCTGAAAGTTTGGTGGGGATTCGTCAAGCAGGGGCCGAGATAAAAGGGGGTCCCAAAACATGTTTTCCCCATGTTAATTTCCATAGGGCGGTTGGACTCACTTTTAGCCCGAACGGCTGAATGGATTTCCACCAAACTTGGCAAAATTGTAGGGACTGGTAGCCTGATGTGTCTTTGCTATGTCTCAAGATATGTGCTCCAGTGGATTTTGAGTAATTTAGGTTCAAAAAATATATATATCTATAAGCGCGCCGCGGTACGTGCACCGGGGCGCGCACCGGGCGCGCTACGCAAGTTCGCGCGCGGAAAGCTGATTGGCTCTCTGGTGTCTGTCAACATTCCAAACAGTCCGGAGCGGCCGCCATCTTGTGTCTCGGTAGGATCGAGACACAAGAGGTGGCAAAAACAAAGGGGGAAATGACCAAAAGGGGGCAGGGTAGACCCCCCTGACCCCCTAGGTTTGATGTGGGGGCCATAAAAGGGCCCCGCGGGGCAATTTATTATTTTTTTTCGATTTGCGCGGTGGGAGCGCCCGGTACGCGCACCGGGGAGCGAACCGGGGAGCCTACCATGGGGAAAAAAGAATGACAGATTTTTAAAAAAATGTAGCATTTAAAAAAAATTGGAGGTAGTTCTAAAAAGAACTGTTTTTTGTATTCTTTTTGCTGTTTTATATTTTTTTTTGTTTTTTGGAACATTTTGTACTTTTTTTGGCTTTTATGAACAATTTTATATATTTTTTTGTTATTTTTATGGGGACAAACAAAAAACAGGGAATTGTAAACGGCTCAACTGGAGCAAAAAAAAATCAGGAAAAAAAATCTGGGAAAAATTAAGGTTTTTTGGGGCAATTGTGGTTGTCACCAGCACAGTTGATGAGTTTATTGCTTTGCTCACTATAGGTAATTGTTTTGCCACAAAATATACAAACGATTTTGTATTGTCCAAACTGGGGTTGTATGTTTGGGACCATCTCCCTTGCCTCTGGACCCGATGGAGTGGGTTGCTTACTTTGGGAGGTGCTGGGAGAAGATTAGGGAGGGTTTCTGGTCATTTCTCGGACCTCTGCCACAGCATAGTTGTTAGGGTGCCGACGTTCCATGTGGCGAATCATGGTGTTATTGCCAAAAGAGTACTTTTTGTTTGGGTTCCCCCTGGAAAGTACAGTGCCACACATTAGACAAGTACTCTTTGGCGCATTTACTTTCTTGAGGTCTTTTGGGATTGAAAAAAACTCCCAGATAATGTGCTCCTTTGGCTTATATGGGGTAGTATCTTCAGGCAGGAACCTCCTCCTCTCCTGCTCCTCCTCCTCCTCCTCCTCTTCTTCATCTCCACCACTGTGGTGTTGTGGTGGTCCTTGTGGTGGTGGTGGTGGTGGTGGTGGCTGAGATGCTCCTGCTGCTGCTGCTACAGTAGCCATTTTTCAGTACAAATTGGTAGTAATAGATCTCCAAACAGGTCTTCCTCAGTCAAAGGAAAACTGTCCAGATCACATGACCTGGGCTCTCATCTTTGGAAACCAAAACTGTTCTGAACCAATGAAAAGTGTTATTTTCAGGTCACATGACTCGACGCGCTTACGCTGCGTGCCCTGGGGCGTGCCCCGGGGCGCTTACGTAGCATGATCGTATGCGCTCGAGTGCTTCCGGGTGCGCGGACGTGGCTACGCGATACGTCACGATGATGTTTTCATTCGCAGCATTAGCGCTAATGGGACGCTTACCGGTACGCGCACCGGGGCGCGCCGCAAGACTGCGCTTTCTGGTGCGCTCACCGGTACGAGCACCAGAAGCGCTCCAGGGCAAAAAAAAAACCATGAACAATATACATAAAGAAAATAGTATTACATAAATTTACAATATAGGATTCATTATAAAAAATATTACATTTCATAGTTATAGTAATTTGCTATTAAAAAACCTTTGAAATTCACTGAAAAAAACATAGGTTTTAGGCCCTATATATAGTTAGGAATTAGCATTTAAAAAACCTATGAAATTCACTGAAAAACATAGGTTTCCACCAATTATAGTTAGGAATTAACATTTAAAAAACCTTTGAAATTCACTGAAAAAACCATAGGTTTCACACCAGTTATAGATAGGAATTAGCATTTAAAAAACCTAATAAATTCACTGAAAAAACCATAGGTTTCACACCAGATATAGTTAGGAATTAGCATTTAAAAAACCTTTGAAATTCACTGAAAAAACTATAGGTTTCACACCAGTTATAGTTAGGAATTAGCATTTAAAAAACCTATTAAATTCACTGAAAAAACCCTAGGTTTTACATCAGTTATAGTTAGCTGGAAATTTTACTGACATAAAACCATTGAAATTCCCACGTTATAGTTAGTTGGACTCACTATAACTTGCGTGCCTACAATGCACTGTTGATGACATCACATATTACATCACTCATGACATGGTCAGTGACATCACTCATGACATCACTGATGACACCATCCTTGTGACAGAGTGACAGACCTCCTTTCAGTGTAATGTAACCCTTGAAACACATATTCAAAAATAGAAATTAACATTTTCAAAAAAATGGAGATACCCATACCAGTTACAACAACCAATTCAGTAATGCCACCATCTATATACACATCCACTCATTCACCATTAGCTCTATATAGTCACTCATACATATACTCACTCATCATATGTAGTGATACACCTATACATCCTGTTACACACCGACAGTCATCCAAAAGCTACTCAAACACATACTCACACATGCAAATAAACTATTGAACATCCATTCTTTTGCATATACAACTAAACACACACTACCAGCTTACTTCTAAGGAAACTTACACATACTTACTCTCTTAAACAATCACTTATAGAAACACATGCTTATTTAAACAGGAACTCTTACAATCTCTCACTCTCACATATACTCACTTATATACATCAAGACTCACATATACTAGATTAAAACATATGTCGTTACTAATAAAAACAATAGTGAGATAGTCATTCACTCAATAATACACACATATACACACTCATCCACCCATACAGTCCTGCACATATGCTGTCTTCAAAACACATACAAACAGTGAGTCAGTCACCAACCCATGCAGCCACTTATACACAAAGTGAAACACTGATACATATATTTCAATATTTAAAAGTTACTCGCTAATATATGTATTCACCAAGATACACTTAATAAGGCAGTTACCCAATCAATTAAAAAAAAAATCCATTTAGACACTTACTTAAACATTTATTCTTCCATCGACCTTTACATATACATAAATAAAACATATTTATTTTTTAGAAAGACACACATTCACTGGATGGTGTCATCAGTGATGTCCTGAGTGATGTCACTGACCATGTCATGAGTGATGTAATATGTGACGTCATCAGCCGTGCATTGCAGGCGCGCAAGTTATAGTGAGTCCAACTAACTATGACGTGGGATTTTCAATGGTTTTATGTCAGTAAAATTTCCAGCTAACTATAACCGGTGTGAAACCTATGGTCTTTTCAGTGAATATATATATATATATACATTCACTGAAAAAACCATAGGTTTCACACACGTTATAGTTAGGAATTAGCATTTAAAAAACCTTGCAAATTCATTGAAAAAAACATAGGTTTCACACGCTATAGTTAGCTGAACATTTCTATCATACAAAACCTTTGAAATTCCTCTGTTATAGTTAGCTCAGCTAACTATAACTTGCGCGCCCGCAATGCACTGCTGGTGACGTCACATATTACATCACTCATGACATGGTCAGTGACATCACTCATGACATCACTCATGACATCTCAAATGACATCCCTGATGACATCACTGATGACATCATCCTTGTGGCACACCTCTTCTTACTGTACCCTTTATAACCTT
The DNA here is from genome assembly GCF_964263255.1 of Lissotriton vulgaris. NCBI lineage: Eukaryota > Metazoa > Chordata > Amphibia > Caudata > Salamandridae > Lissotriton > Lissotriton vulgaris. Next base: position 858,237,793 of record NC_141695.1, read on the forward strand.
TGATACTCACGATCAAAAATTGAAACTAAAATTTTCCAAAAATGGAGATACCAATTCCAGTTAGAACAACCTATTGAGTATTCCCAAAATCTACATACACATCCACTCATTCACCAACAGATCTATATAGTCACTTTCACATTCTCCATACACTATTAGCATATTCATTCATTCATTTATGAACTACACATTAATCCTGACAAACTCTTACACACAAACATAGAAATATAGTTCTTTCTTTGACCAGTGAAGGTAGTTCTAAAAAGAACAGTTTTTTTTCGTTTGTATATTTTTTGTGTTTTCTCAACAAATTCCAAGCAGAACAAAAGAATGAAAAACAGACAAATAATGTCGTGGACAGCAATGATCTTGCATCCTGCGTTTCATCAAGTCTATAGACTGTTCCCCATAACACAAAAGTTTATCGCAATAAATGCATAGAATTTTAACTTTAGCAAAGTCACAATCAATATGTGGGTGTGGACTGCTTGCTGAAAATGCTGCTGACGCAGTTGATGTGCTAGGTGTAGCAGCAGGTGGGTTCTCGTGCAACCTCCGTCTTGCAGCTCGAGCGAAGTTCTTGGGGTGCAAATTCTTCACGTGTCACACCATATTTGCTGTGCCAAAGGAGTATTTTTTACATGGATCACCCCTTGATAGAGTTGTTTCGCAAATTTTACAAGTTACTTTTGGAGCATTAACCTTTTTTTGACCTTTTGGAAAAGTGAAAAAATTCCAAATTAGAGCTTCTTTCATCTTCTTTGGAGGTTCTTCAGGAATGAAATCTCCCTCTGAGGAACTGCTGGAATATGACTCCATTGCTCCTATTATTGTGATCTTCCTTCTATTGAGAAGATTCTCAGAACAAATGCTTCTTCTTAAAAAGTCAAAGTCGAATAATTATAATGGGACGGAACTTTCAACAGTCACAATAGTCAAGTCAAAAAGCTGGCGGGAGGGGGTGTAGAAGGACAGTCGTGTGTTGAGGCATTCGGGTCCGGTTTCGTAGAGTGCTTTGTGTGCGTGGGTTAGGAGCCGGAAAGTGATCCTCTTATTGACGGGGAGCCAGTGGAGGTTTTTCAGGTGATCAGAGATATGTTCTTTACGCGGGATGTCTAATATGAGCCTGGCTGAAGCGTTCTGGATTCGTTGGAGTTTTTTCTGGAGTTTAGCGGTAGTTCCGGCGTAGAGGGTGTTTCCGTAGTCCAGTCGGCTCGTGACCAGAGCGTGGGTGACCGTTTTCCTAGTTTCGATGGGGATCCAACGAAATGTTTTTTTGAGCATGCGAAGAATGTTGAAGCAGGATGAAGAGACGGCGTTGACTTGTCTGTTCATCGAGAGTGAGGAATCCAGGATGACGCCCAGGTTCCGTGCGTGGTCCGTCGGGATGGGTGCTTTTCCAAGGGCTTCTGGCCACCAGGAGTCGTCCCAGGCAGAGGGGGAGGTACCTAAGATAAGGACTTCTGTTTTATCTGAGTTCAGTTTCAGACGGCTGTGTTTCATCCATTCGGCTACTTCTTTCATTCCTTCATGTAGGTTGGTTTTGGTGGTGCTTGGGTCATTGGTGAGTGATAGGATCAGTTGAGTGTCATCCGCGTAGGAGATGATGTTGAGGTTGTGTTGGCGTGCGATGGCCGCGAGGGGGCTCATGTATACGTTGAAAAGGGTGGGGCTGAGTGAGGACCCTTGGAGTACGCCGCAGATGACTTCAGTGGCTTCTGAGATGAATGGTGGGAGGCGAACTCTCTGGGTTCTTCCGGTGAGGAACGAGGTGATCCATTCCAGTGCATTTCCTTGTATTCCGATGTTTCTGAGACGCTGTAGAAGGGTGCTATGGCAGACTGTGTCGAAGGCTGCGGAGAGGTCAAGGAGGATGAGGGCGACTGTTTCCCCATTGTCCAGGAGAGTTCGGATGTCGTCTGTTGCAGCGATGAGGGCGGTTTCAGTGCTGTGCTTGGCTCGGAAGCCGGATTGTGAGGAGTCGAGGGATTTGTTTGTTTCAAGGAAGGCGGCGAGCTGGTTGTTGACCGCTTTCTCGATGACTTTGGCCGGGAATGGAAGGAGCGAGATGGGGCGGTAGTTTTTGAGTTCGGTGGGGTCAGCTGTGGGTTTCTTCAGAAGGGCGCTGAGTTCGGCATGTTTCCAGCTTTCCGGGAAGGTTGCGGAGTCGAGGGAGCAGTTGATGACGTCTCGGAGGTGCGGTGCTATGATGGAGTCTGCTTTGTTAAAGATGTGGTGGGGGCATGGGTCTGTGGGGGATCCTGAGTGGATGGAGTTCATCAGACGGATGGTGTCCTCAGTGGAGATTGGCTTCCAATCATTGAGGGTGTTCAAGGGAGGTGGGGGACCTGCAGGGGGATGGGTGGGTTGGTCTTCGGGTTGGTTGTCGAAGCTGTTGTGGATGTCTGCAATTTTGTTGTGGAAGAATGAGGCTAGGGAGTCGCAGAGGGCTTGGGAGGGGGTGATGTCGTTGGAGTTGGCAGAGGGATTGGTGAATTCTTTGACGATGTTGAATAGTTCCTTGCTGTTATGAACCAATCAAATCTCTACTTTTTAAGTTACATGGCTTTACGTGCGCTTATGATGCGCTTGCGCAACTCTTTTAATACAAGTATGCACGAGGTTCTACCGTGATTTGTGTAATTCTTTTTAAAAGTAATATATGATTATTACAAGTATTAAAAAAATTCATAGTTATCCTAAATGTCTGCCCTTAGTATGTACATTAAATACATACATGTTTTAAACCAAGTAGAAACATTGCCCCTTTCGCATACAGAACGCCGTACATGACGTCACACCGAAGCTTTAATGCGACGCGTAACGTCAAAGCATATTTGTACTGTATGCGCGGGTACACGCTGAGTATGATAAGCAGTACAAACTATGGTGCGATCACCCTCTCAGTGACAAATCAGAGCTCAGGGCGCGCTCAGGAGAATGGCTCATTGCAGATCCGATTCTGGGCCTGCCTCTGCGCACATGATAACACCGCCCCCATCTCTCTCTGTTGTTAATTGTTGGTGCACACACTCACACTTGCACATGCGCTGTGCACGCCCGCCCACACTACACACATGCCACCACCAAGCATGCTTGCTATCATTTAGCTTGGATACCAATACATTAGCCAATGGGATGTCCCCCAGGGCCATCATTCTTGCAGACCGCGAAAACGCTACCAATGACGGCCCTCGGCTTGGTTTGGTCAGCCCCCGTGGTTCCCATATAATGTGGGCACTGACGTGAGCACGCTCCCTTTTGCCTGCCTCTGCTGCGATGACACACAGACTGTCGAAAACACCCCAGACTCAGTGAAACCACAGCCTTTCAAGACACGACAAAAGACGACAAAAACAAAGGTAAGAGAAGACGTCACATCATCAGCCTCCACTGTAAATTGTATATGCATAATACTATTTTTTTTATCCTTCATATGGCTTTCCTACCCCTCAATGGTTTTAAATTGTACTTACATAATTGAAATATTTCTTTATAAGTCACGAGGTCCTATACCCCTCTAATCTTAAAAATTGTGCGAGCATAAATTTCTGTGTCGCATTTCTGTACTACGCCTGGTGCTTAGGCCTCTATTATTATTAATTGTGCGTCCATTATAGTATTTTTTTACTGCATCACAAGGCCGTCCCAAGCCTCTATTAACCTATTGATCTTCCGTTGTTTGCTGTAGCTGCAACACTCTTAACTACGGAATATTAAGAACTCACATTAAAATTCACTTTTGATAGTAGTTACGTAACTCCATTTACGATGACTAATCAAAATGTCCTTTTGTTTCCTTCAGCAAACATCGTTCAGAAGCAACCACGGCCTATCGAGCAACAGCAATGGAATTCTCTGCAACTTATTGAATATACTTTGACGTATAGAAGCAGAGTTCAAGTGGAGTGGTGAACTCCGGTGGCCGCACTCTTTATACAAGGTAAGCACAGCAGCCTAGATCTACAAAGCCTTCACAGGAATGCATCAGAAATAAGTCGCCATAACGGGCATCAGTAATGCAGTAGGCACTTCCATATAGAAACCACTTGAACGTGGCACTATAACAATTGAAATATACCAGGTACACTGCGCTCGTAAAACTGTATTGTTAGCTTTATTTGTGAAACGAGAGAGTGCCATATTATCAAGCCTGGGCGACAAAATTATCGCCACTTTATCGGCAGGAAAGTGGCGATAATGGGTTTGATAATATGCTCTATAGAATTCCAATCGAAGCTCATGTTAGATGTGAAGGACATCAGACATGACCTTCGATTGGAATTCCATAGAGCATATTATCAAACCCATTATCGCGACTTTAGCACCACTTTCCTGCTGATAAAGTGGCGATAATTTTGTCGCCCAGGCTTCATATTATGGCCCAGAGAGCGTACTGTACAGTAGCTTCTGTTTAAATTCTATAATTACCTCAGAGCAGTGACAACAGATATGTTACAACAGTCTGACAAACAGATCTACAACCTTATTCTGCCACTTTTTAGTCACTTTTAACATGGTTAAAGTGATGCAAGGAAAAAATCTCAATTCCATACTCTGCGACACAGTTTTAATGTTGTTTTTTCTCTCTCTCACTCTCTGTGACATCATTTCTCTTTCTCTCTTAAACTTAGACACTGCTGTCTGCTTAAGCATGTAGAAGAGTTGTTGAAATCAAGTTGTCAATCCAAGTGCCTGAAGTGTTTGGCCGCAAGGTTTATACAATGGTAAGCACAGAGGCCTAGATATACAAATCCTTCATAGGAATGCATTAAAAATAATTCGGCATAACGGGAGTTAGTAACGCAGTAGGCACTTCCATATAGACACCACTTAAATGCGGCACTATAACAAATAAAATGTACCAGGTACACTGCACTCGTAAAACTTTAGTGTAACTTTTATTTATGAAAGGAGAGACGACCATATTATCAAACCTTGGCAACAAAATTATCGCCACTTTATCGGCACCAAACTGCCACTAAAGTGGCCATAATAGGTTTGATAATATGCTCTATAAAATTCCAATCGAAGCTCATGTTAGATGTGAAGGACATCTAACATGACCTTCGATTGGAATTCCATAGAGCATATTATGAAACCCATTATCGCCACTTTAGCGACACTTTCCTTCCGATAAAATGGCGATAATTTTGTCGCCCAGGCTTGATATTATGGCCCAGAGTTTTAATGTTTTCTCTCTCTCTCACTCTCTGTGACATCATTTCTCTTTCTCTCTTAAACTTAGACACTGCTGTCTGCTTGGACGTGTAGAAGAATTGTTGTTGTGAAAAGTTGTGAAGTCTACTTTGTAATGCGTTTGGCCGCAAGGTTTATACAACGGTAAGCACATAGGCCTAGATCTACAAATCCTTCATAGGAATGCATTAGAAATAATTCAGCATAAGGGGCGTTAGTAACGCAGTAGGCACTTCCATATAGACACCACTTGAACGCGGCACTATAACAAGTAAAATGTACCAGGTACACTGCACTTGTAAAACTGTAGTGTTAGTTTTATTTGTGAAACGAGAGAGTGCCATATTATCAAGCCTTGGCGACAAAATTATCGCCACTTTATCGGCAGCAAACTGCCGCTAAAGTGGCTATAATGGGTATGATCTATAATTACCTCCGAGCAATGACAACAGATAGGTTACAACAGTCTGACAAACAGATCCACAACCTTATTACGCCACTTTTGAGTCACTTTTAACATGAGTAAAGTGATACAAGGAAAAAATCTCAACTCCAGACTCTGCGACACAGTTTTAATGTTGTTTTCTCTCTTTCTCTCTCTCACTCTCTGTGACATCAGTTCTCTTTCTCTCTTAAACTTAGACACTGCTGTCTTTGACGTGTAGACGTGTAGAAGAATTGTTCAGAATAAGTTGTGACACCAACTGCCTAAAATATTTACCCGCAAGGTTTATACAACGGTAAGCACAAAGGCCTAGATCTACAAAGCCTTCAGAGGAATGCATTAGAAATAAGTCACCATAACGGGCGTCAGTAACGCACTAGGCACTTCCATATAGACACCACTTGAATGCAGCACTATAACAGAACTGGAATGTACGAGTCACACTGCACACGTAAAACCGTAGAGTTACCAAAACTTGTAGGGGCATAGTATCAAGAACGGAGATAAAACTATTGCCGTTTCAGCTGCAAGAAACTACCGCTAAAGCGAAGATAATGAGCTTGATAATATGCCCTTGTAAATTCCCATAGTAGCCCAGGTTAACGCCAGAACCTGCACTGCTATGGGAATTCACAACAGCATATTATCAAGCCCATTATCGCCGCTTTAGCTGCCGTTTCCTGCCGCTGAAACGGCGATAATTTTATCGCCGTTCTTGATAACATCCCCGTAATGCTTCAGCTAATTTATTCACATCTACATAATTCTAAACTCTAATTTTCTTTTTTCTTTTGCAGATGAACAATCGGACACCTTTTGGAATCCATTTCACAATTTGTTTATAACATTGTTTAATTTATTTTTCCAGTTCTAATATAGTTATAATTGAGTTATGTTTATATTTATTGTTTAATAAAAGTTCATTAAAAAAAACTACATATTCCTTTTTTTTTGTGGGGGAGGGGTAAAATGGCCCACAATAAAAATAGTGTTGAAATACTATAGTAAGATTGTCAAGACTAGGATTGAAAACTACTGAGTTCTACTAAAATGGCGGTGGACGAAGTACGTAATCAACGTTTGGCTCCTCGGCACTACCTTTCAAATAAATATATAAAAAATATGACTATTAATACTATACTAAAGTACAGCAGCGGATGACACGAACCGGGAAAAGAAAGCGACAGATTTACTAACTGATATAAAGAAAGGTTTGCTTGTTAAACTTGAAGAAAAAGAAAACGTGGGCTTTGAAACGACGCTGAGCATGCAAAGACAGTACAACTGCTACACCAAAAAAAAAGGAAAGCTTTTCATACTATCATAGAAATGAAGGACCATATTATCAACAAAAGGCGATACATTATTGCCGCTTTTATCGACAGGAAACTGCCGATAAAGCGGTGATAATGTGCTTGATAATAGGCCCTTGTAACTTCCCATAGCAGCCCAGGTTCTGGTGTTAACCTCGGCTTCTATGGTTATTCACAAGGGCATATTATCAAGCCCATTATCGCCGCTTCATCAGCAGTTTCCTGCCGATAAAAGCGACGATAATGTATCTCCTTTTGTTGATAATATGGCTCATTGCTCTTCTTTTGACCAGTAAACGTAGGTGCATATTATCAAAGACCGGTGTTAAAATTATCGCCGTTTTATTGGCAGGAAACTGCCAATAAAACGGCGATAATGAGCTTCATAATACGGCCTTGTTATTTCCCATAGAATATGACTATTAATACTGTACAAAAGTACAGCAGCGGATGACACACACGAACCGGAAAAAGAAAGCCACAGATTTACTAACTGATATAAAGAAAGGTTTGCTTGTTGAACTTGAAGAAAAAGAAAACGTGGGCTTCGAAACTATGCTGAGCATGCGAAGAGAGTACAACTGCTACACCAACAAAAAAGGAAACCTTTACATACTATCATAGAAATGAACAAGCATATCATCAACAAAAGGCGATACATTATCGCCGCTTTTATCGACAGGAAACTGCAGATGAAGCGGCGATAATGGACTTGATAATAGGCCCTTGTAGCTTTCCATAGCACCGCAGGTTCTGGTGTTAACCTGGGCTCCTACGGTTATTCACAAGGGCATATTATCAAGCCCATTATCAACGCTTTATCAGCAGTTTCCTGCCGTTAAAATCAACGATAATGTATCGCCTTTTAGTATTAAATCTTTTTATTGAGCAAAAAATAAGCGCAATGCACCTCTCAACATCGTCCGCGCCGGCTCCGATAGGAGGCGGCCTAGTTCCGAGGCACTGCTGGCGCCCAATGTGCCCCCACCGGGATCTACTTGGTTAACACAGCAAGCCGCCTACAACCCATCACGCGTCAAAAGAGGTGCTATAGAGGTGCAAGCTAAGCCAATAATAATGCAAGAATGAACAGGAATCCCCAACTCAGGACTTAAAACAACCCCTGGGGTCCCCTCCCACCCTCTCCCTCCCCTCTCCTTGTCCATTAGTTAAGTATGGGCAGTAGGTCATCACTGACTCTCTACAAGTCAGTCGGCGCTGCACGTGTTGGGACTCTGCGCTTGTGCGTGCGTGTCTTGGGCTCCGGGAGTGGGGTTTCTGCAAGGCGCAGCAGCCGTAGATAACGGGGGCAACTCACCTCCCTGAATTCCCCGGTCAGCAGGGTAAGGAAGGGCTGCCATAGCGCTGCAAAGTCTGCCCCCCTCCCTGCCGAGGCTAGCGACAGCTTCTCCATACCCAGGATTGCCCAGAGACGATGCAACCAACCCAACTGTTGCGGGCGTGGACGGCCCTCCAGTGGGCTACAATGTTCTGAACTGCCGCCCCCAGGGCCAGCGCGATCAGTTTCCCCCTCCATGATTTCAGGGGGTACATGAGGGTCGCTAACCTGGGTGTCCCACCGATGTAGCCTCTCTGGTGTGTGATACCAGTATGTGGTGACTTTGGTCAGTGTCTCAGTGAGACCTGTGTGGTGTGCTGAATGTCTGGCCCTGTAGTAAACCCCTTCCCATTCTTTCACTGTGAGTTGTCGCCCTAGGTCTCTCTCCCATCTAGCCCTTCCTGCATTGTATGTGTGAACGTTAGTGAGGAGTAATTGTTGGTAGAGATCTGAGATTAGTTTTTTATCTGATGTGCGGGTCAACAGCCACTTCTCATAAGGCTTGATGTGTCGTCGGGCTCCCGGTTGGATTGAGGGGTGAAGAACCCAGTGTCGCACCTGCAGGTATTGTAGGCGATCTGTCTCGGCAATGCCATAGTCTTCTTTCACTTTGTGGAATGGGAGGACACCCTTGAGGTCAAACATGTGACCCGCATCTCTGCAGGGAGTCCCTCTCCATGCTGCGTATGTCCTAGTGTCCAGGCCTGGTGTAAAGTCTGGGTTATCGAATATCGGGGTCATCGGCGAGGGAAAGGAGGTCAATCCTTTAGCCACGGCACCTTGTCCCACACCTCTAGGACTGTGCTCGTGATTTTAGAGGCGTAGAGGTTAGGGGGTCTATGACGGCGTGGCAGGAATGGTATACCCTGCATTGTACGACCGGCTACCGCCTGGTCTTGGAAGAGCCAGTGTTTGCCCGACTCTAATTGATGCCACTCCACTAGCGTGCGCAACTGTGCCGCTTGAAAGTATAACGTGAGATCGGGTATACCAACCCCCCCGTGATCAGGGGGCAGAGTGGCATGTTTAAACCGCGGGCGTCGGCCGTTCCAGATGAACCGCGTTAACTCTGATTGGGTTTGTTGAAGCCACCCGGTCGGTGGTCTCAAGGGAAGCTTCTGGAACAAGTATAGAATCTGGGGCAGCAACGTCATTTTGACTGCCGCGATCCGACCCAGCCAGGATAGTGTGAGGGGCTTCCAACGCCGTAACTGATCTCGGAGTTTCTTCGTGAGCGTCTCGTAGTTGGTCCGTGCGGTGTCCTGCACTGTCGGGGTCAGGAGGACGCCCAGATAGGAGATGGAGGTGTCAGACCACTGCACTTTGAACTCCGCTTTGACCTCCTCCAGGGTGTCAGGCCGCAGCGAGATGTTCAGGGCCTCTGATTTTGCCTCATTAATTTTAAAGCCCGACGCCAGTGCGAAGGCATGGAGTTCCGCACAGAGTGTGCGTAGTGACTGCATCGGACTGGTGAGGGACAGTAGGCTATCGTCCGCGTACAGACTAATTTTGTGCGTATCTCCGCCAAAGGGAATGCCGGAGATGAGTTTGTGGTGTCGTACTCTCTGCGCCATCGGTTCCATATAGAGTGCGAACAGGAGGGGGGAGAGCGGGCAGCCCTGCCGGGTGCCTCTGCCGCTGTCAAATCTCGGGGAGGTATGGCCATTAACTCGCACTGCTGCATTGGGTCGGCGGTAACAGTTAAATATGCGGTGGCGGAGGGTTTCTCCGAACCCGAAATGCCGCAGTACTTGGTCAAGGTAAGGCCAGTGCACCCTGTCAAATGCTTTTTCAGCATCGATAGTGAGAAGCATACAGCCTGGCCTCGTACGCGAGCCGGCCTCAATGAGGTGGAGGACTCGCCGGGTGTTGTCGCTGGTCTGCCTTTGGGGGATGAAGCCTGACTGGTCAGGCTCTATCAGTTGCTGCATGTACGGCGCTAGGCGACTTGCGAGGATGCCGGTGTAAAGCTTCAGATCTATGTTTAGCAGAGAGATAGGCCTGTAGGAGCCGCAGTTGTTTGGGTCGCGGCCGGGCTTGGGAATCACCGAGATGGACGCCTCGAGCAAGTCTGGGGAGATGGCACCAGGCTGATCAAAGGTATTGAACAGGTCACGCAGGATGGGGGCAACCTGTGGGCAAAATGTCTTATAGAAGGCCGCTGTGTAGCCATCTGGTCCTGGGGATTTCCCCACCTTGAGGCGGGATATACCCGAAATGACCTCCTCTAGGCCTATGGGCCGATCCAGGAAGTCAGCTTGCGCCTGATTTAGGGTGGGGAGCGCTGCGCCTCGCAAATAGTCCGATCCGGCTTTCGGGTCAAGGCGGTCTGCATCATAGAGGGCGGCGTAAAAGTCACTGAAGGCCGCTGCTATGGCCGCGTCCTCCGTGATCTGGGTGCCACGAGCAGATTGGAGAGAGCGTACCTGCTGCCTCTGAGTCTGTGCCCGAAGCCTACTCGCCAAGAGTTTCCCACATCTGTCACCCCCGGTGTAGTATGCGTGCTTGAGGCGCATGGCGGCGTACTCCGCCACATCCTGGTCCAGGGCAGCCAGCATCTTCCTTTCGGTGCACAACTGGCGCCACGCCCGTGCGGCCCGGTGCGCTGGTGCATCTGCTCCAGTTCTGCCACCCGTTGGGTGAGTTCGGCCCTTTTCAGCGCTCTTTCCCTATTGTTAGCGGCGGCGATTGAGATGATTTCACCGCGGAGGACCACCTTGAGTGCCGCCACTGAGTGGCCTTAGTCGTGTCCCCATTTGCATTATGTGTCAAAAATTGAGTGATCGCGGCTTTGAGCCTGTCTAGAGTGTCTGGTATCTGCAGAAGCCCGTCCTGAAGCCTCCAGTGTCGTTGGGGTGCCGGCGTGGACGCCATCTGAAAGGTCGCCACCACTGGTGAGTGGTCCGACAGTGAGGCCAGGAGTATCTCCACGTCTTTGGCCTGTGCCGTCAGCTGGGAGGAGCACAAAAAATAGTCCAACCTCGCGTAGGTCTTGCGTGCCGCTGAGTAATATGTGTAAGCAGTCGTATGTGGATGAGAGTGTCTCCATAGGTCAGTGAGGCCTAGATCTGCAATATGCGTGTGTCCTGATGTCGAGAGTGCCCCCACCTGTCTGAGTCTCTGACCTGAGCGATCTGCTGTGTTGTGGAACACTAGGTTGAGATCTCCACCAAGTATTAAGTGCGGGTGCGCAGTAGCTGTGGCTGTCTCTAGTGCTGTGTGTAAGAACTTTTCCTGGCCTTCGTTCGGCGCGTAAACGGAGCCCACTAGTAATGTTTGGCCCGCAACCTGAAAACTGTGGAGGAGGAGCCGCCCCTTGATCTCAGCCTCTTTCTGTATGATCCTCCCCTCAAAGGTCTTGGCTACTAAAATTGCTACCCCGGCTACCTTTTTCTGGGAGGAGGAGAAAAACTGCCAAGGGAAGGAGCGCAATTTAAGTCTGTGTTGGTCTTTAGATACGAGGTGTGTCTCCTGTAGGAGGCTGATGTCAGCTTTTGAAAGTTCCAAGAAGTACAGTATCGCTTTTCGCTTGATTGGGTTGTTGAGGCCCCGCACATTAAGTGAGAGTATAGTCAAGTGACGTGTCATGGCGGGTGCAATATGGAAGGTGCTGGGCCTCGCCTCCGGGCTGCGGGCGTGAGCCATAGAACAATATCTCGCTCGGCGTAGGTGTGTTCGCCGACCCCGTCTGTAAGGCTAAAACCCCCTGGACAAGTCAAGCCCTCCCCCTCCTCCCTCCCCCCTCTCAACTCCCCCCCAACCCCAACATGTGCAACTCCCCCCTCCCGGCCCACCCCCCATCCCCTCGTCCCAACTGTGAAAAGAGTTCGATCAAACACAGTCCCAGGTCCAGGTAGTAGTCCACTGGACCCGTGGTAAGGTGTATCCTTGATGTGTAGGCAACGGCAATGGTGTTGTTGGACAAAGCTTTTCCCCATCTGCCGTTGTGGGTGGATTGTTAGGGTTTCAGCAGGGAAAGTGTGCGGAGTCCGAAGCCTCCGCTCCCGCCGCCGGCTCAAGCAGTCCCGGCCTCATCGAATCCGTCTGGGCCAGAGCTCCATCAGGCTGGAGGTCAGCCATTGTCCGGTTTCACCAAGCCCTGTGCTACGGTTTCCACTGCCGCTCGTTGACCCTCCTCGATCTCCGTTGCTGCGGGGCGCCGTGGTCTGTGGCGACGTCGTTGCTGCTTCCATCGCCCGGCTGTGTCCTCACCGGCAGTACCCCCACTCGTGGGGCCCTCGTCCACTGTCGGCTCCTCAATGCCCAGGAGGCCACAGTCCTCCCTGAGGGAACGCAATTGGTGGAGGTTGCTGCCTAGCTTGAACACCAGGCGGAAGGGGTGCCCCCAGCTGTAGGAGATATTGCGCTTTCGTAGTTCCGCCGTGACCAGCTGAAAGGTGCGTCTCTTCTCCATGGTAAGGGCCGCGAGGTCCTGATATAGAGTCAGGGAGTGTGTGCCAAAGGTGACTGGAGCCATCTGGCGCGCCTTGTTGAGGATCTCTTCTTTGGTTCTAAAGTCTTGCACACACACTAGGGTGTCTGCTGGGTGGGCCGCATTAGCTCTAGGTGGGCCTGTCCGATGGGCCCTGTCCAGTCCCAGGGGGGAGTTCGCCGGCCGGCCCAGAATGTGGTTGAACAGTCCCTGGGTGAATTGAAAGAGATCTTCCGTGTCTGTGGACTGCTTCACTCCCCTAATCCTGATGTTGTGCCGCCTGGAGCGGTTCTCCAAGTCCTCAGCATGAGTTTGGAGGTCTACCTGCTGATCATGTATGCGTACTAATTCTTGCCGCAGTGCCTCAAGCTCCGCATCCCGCGTGTCGCTTTTTGTCTCCAAATCTGCCACTCTCTCTCCAATGGCGTCGGTATCGCGGCGCACCTCCTTTATTTCCTCCTGGAGTTCCTTCTTCAGGGCGAGGATGTCCTCACGCAGACCGGTAAACAGGGACTCCAAGAAGGAGCGCGTGACAGGGCCCTCTGGGTCCGCCTTCCCCAAGGACGGAGAGTCTGAGGCCTTTTTCTCGGAGCCCACACGGTGGCCGGTCGCCGCGACGTCCGTCCGCTTCCCCATCGTGCCAGGGGTGAAGAGCTCTGTGATGGTGCGGTCTTTCCGGGTTCTCCCGTTGGACATGACCCTGTGAGGCCCTCCCCAGTGTTCTGATCAGCCGCCACTAGTGTCGGTGGCCTGCGAGTCCCAAGACCTCGAGCGCGCCAACGTCCCTCAGTGCCGGGCACGTGGGCGGCCCAAGGACTAGCGAGCCCTCCGGGGGAGCCAGGAGCAGGACCGGGCCCAGGTACCAAATGGCGGGCCAACACTGAGGAGTCCGGGCGGACACTGGGCAGCGAGTCGCTGAGCGGGCAGGAGAAGTTCTAGGCACAAGGGTTCGCCCCGGTCGTAGCACCAATGCGCGGTCTCTAGTCGGCCTCCAGCCACCTGCTAGCGGCCTCTGGGCAGGTCGGGCCTCCGCTGCCCGTCGCCTGTTGCACAGTGTGGGCTAGTGTCTAGCCCTGCACATGTCCTCGGGGGTGCAGTGTAGTGGTATCAGGCTGTGGAGGAGGGGAGCGCAGGGCCAACAGAAGGCGCCATCCAAGTCGCGGCGCTAGGCTCCACAAAATGGTGGGTTTCCGTGTAGTTCAGCCACCGCCGGGGCGGAGGGCAAAAGTGGGTGCTCTGCAGCACGGGGGGGTCTCTGGTGCCACTGCTGTACCTCCCCCGCTATCCCCTCTCCGCTGGTTCTGCCCCGCTGGGCGCTGGGGGTCGTTCGTCCACCCCCTGCACCTCACCTCTGTCCCCTGGCTGGGTTCCCCAGGCGCCACTGTCTTCTCCGCCGGCGTACACCGGCAGTCTCGGCGGTCGTCAGGGCCGGGGCAGCTCCGTTGTCTGGGAGTGACGGCAGGCCCGCAGAAGCCTCCGCTAGGGGATTGCAGGAAGCCTCGCCCGCCGCCACGCGGGCCGGACCCGCCGTCACCACAGCCGCCTTCCCGGGGTGTCACCGAGGCGGCCCTCGGGCTCCACCCACCACGGCCTCGCTCTCGTCGCTCCGCTCTCGCTAGGCCCCAACGGCCGCAGCAGCGCCGGGCAGTCCCGGCGGGAATTGGGCGCTGTCGGTCGTCAGCGCCAACCGTTAGTGCCCCCGCTTCAGCAACGTCGGTGTCAGGCACTCCAGGAAACCATTTGGGCCGGGATAGGTGCTGTGATAATGCTGGAATACGGCGACCGGCGGCGGGAGCTCGGCAGAGCACGTCCGCTCACACCGCCATCTTGGCCACGCCCCAATGTATAGCCTTTTGTTGAGAATATGGTCCATTGCTCTTTTTTTATCACTAAACTTAGGTGCATATTATCAAGGACCTGTGTTAAAATTATCGCCGTTTTATTGACAGGAAACTGCTGATAAAACGGCGATAATGACCTTCATAATACGTCCTTGTTATTTCCCATAGAAGCCCATGTTATGACCAGAACATAGGCTTCTATGGGAATTAACAAGGACGTATTATCAAGCCCACCCTCCCAATATTAATAAAAAACACACAATGCAGGTACCCGGAGCTGGTAGGTAATTTTACATATCACTGCCCCAAAAATGTAGTGTTCCCCGCGACATGTACTGGGAGAGAGAGAGAGAGACCTCAAAACATATTTGTTTTTTTTTAAAGACCCAAGGGGTGCCGCTCACCGAGACTGCGGGGAGTATGACCGAACCCCCCTCCCCGCAAATACTTCAAAATAAAACCAGAGGAGTTCCGGTCCCCAGTGCTCGGGCCACTTTACAAGCCCCCATTATGCAGAAAAATTGCCCCCGTAATTTCCCCCCCGGGACCTAATAAATAAAACGGACTTCTATTTTATTTTCAACTTTTCCACCGCGTACAACTACTGCACGAGTACCACACCATTTTTTATTTAAAAAAAATAAAAATTGAGCCTAAAGATCCATGTACCACCCCCTGACCAAGACTATAGGCTCAGAATGTTTCTACCCTGCCCCGTTTCCCTATTTCTCAACTTTGTGTTACTGTGGTCTTCTGACTCTGCTCTCCCGATTAACAACATGGCTGCCAACACTTCCTGGTTTGGAGTATTAACAGCCAATCAGCATGCAGCTCCTGCTCGTGATTGTACGTATTTTCATACGCGTACGCCACGATTTTTCTTTAAAAAAAAAAATAGAGCCTAAACATCCATGTACCACCCCCCGAGCAAACCTAGAGGGTCAGAATGTCTCTACCCTACCCCCTTCCCTTATTTCTCAACTTTGTTTTACTGTTTTCTTGTGACTCGGTTCTAGCAAGCACAAGATGGCCGCCAACACTTCCGGGTTTCGAGTGTTGACAGACAGATTTCAGTACGCGTGCTGAACTCTGTCTCTAGATATCACTATGATTTTACTTGCAATTTTCTCAAAAACTACTGAACGGATTTACACCATTTAACAAAAAGCACAATCTGCGAACAGAACTCTATCTCTCTGCCAAATTTTGTGTAATTCTGTTAAGCCGTTCGGTCTTTAGCCCTAGCTAAAGGTCCCTATAAAAAATTGCATGGGGAAAACATGTTTTGGGACCCCCTTTTTCTCGGCCCCCTCTTGATGAATCACCCCCAAACTTTCAGGGAAGGAGCGGAACCAAGCAGGCCATTTTCTTGGAGAAATTCACGAAGATTCGTCCACCGGCGCCAAAGTTATTCCAAATAGAATGTTGTAGATTTCCTATGGAAACTAGGTCCTAACTATAACTACCTAATGGCGACCGCCAGTAGGTAATATATATATATTCACTGAAAAAACTATAGGTTTTACACACGTTATAGTTAGGAATTTGCTTTTTTTTAAAACTCAGATATTCACTGAAAAAACATAGGTTTCACTCATGTTATAGTTTGTTGGACATTTCTCTCATACAAAACCATTGAAATCCCACCGTTATAGTTAGTTCAGCTAACTATAACTCACGCGTCCGCAATGCACTGCTGATGCTGTCACATATTACATCACTCATCACATGGTCAGTGACATCACTGATGACATCACTGATGACATCATCCACTGAATGTGTGTCTTTCTGAAAAATAATTTTTTTATATATGTATATCTAAAGGTCGATGGAAGAATAAATGGGTAAATAAGTATCTAAATGGATGTTTTTTTTGTAAATTTTATTGTATAACTGACTTATTAAGTGTATCTTAGTGAATACATGTATTAGCAAGTAATGTTTAAATATGTAAATATCTGTATCAGTGTCTCACTTTCTGTATAAGTGGCTGCATGTGTTAGTGAGTAGCTACACGAGTGTCTATATGGGTTACTAGTTGGTTTTTTGAGTATCAGAATGAGTGTCTGTATGGTTTGGTGGCGGGTATTACTTAGGGCACAGATGCATGAATGACTGACTCACTGTTTGTATATGTTTTGAAGACAGCATGTATGCAGGACTGTAAAGGTGGATGAATGTCTGTATGGGTGTGTTACTAACTGAATGACTGCCTCAAAAGTGTCTTTATGAGAAAGTACATATGTTTTAAACTAGTATATGTGAGTATTGATGTATATAAGTAAGGATATATGACAGTGACAGATTGAAAAAGTTCCTGTATAAATAAGTATGTGTTTCTATAACTGATTGTTTAAGAGAGTAAGTATGTGTACGTTTCTGTAAAACTAAGTGTAGTGGTGTGTGAATAGCTGTATATGCAAACAAATGGATGTTTGATAGTTTATTTGCATGTGTGAGTATGTGTGTGAGTAACTGTATGGATGAGTATCGGTGTGTAACAGGATGTATAGATGTATGAATACATATGATGAGTGAGTACATGTTTAAGTGACTATATAGAACTGTTGGTAGATGAGTGGATGTGTATATGGATGTTGGAATTACTGAATAGGTTGTTGTAACTGGTATTGGTATCTCCATTGTTTTGAAAATATTAGTATCTATTTTTGAATGTGTGTATTATAGGTTATATTAGGGTGAGAGGAGGTCTGCCACTCTTTCACATGGATGATTTCATCAGCGATGTCATCAATGATGTCATTTGAGAGATCTTCAGTGATGTCATCAGTGATGTCATTTGAGATGTCATCAGTGATGTAATATGTGACATCATCAGCAGTGCATTGCGGGCGCGCGAGTTATAGTTAGCTGAACTAACTTTAACGGTGGAATTTCAATGGTTTTTATTGAGAGAAATGTCCAGCTAACTATAACATGGGTGAAACCTATGGTTTTTTTTGTGAATTTCTAAGGGTTTTTAAATGCTAATTCCTAACTATAAGGTGTGTGAAACCTATTGTTTTTTCAGTGAATTTCAACGGTTTTGTAAATGATAATTTTGAAATATACTAATTACTATATTTCTTTCTTTTTATAGAAATTTCCTACATTTTTATTATAAATACTTATATTTATTTACATTTCATGTTTTTAATCTAAAATAATAACAAAAGTAAATTAAAAAAGAATGCAGTGCTAGTGAAACTGCCTCGGTGAATTTGTAAGTGTTTGTTAGAGGCAGATTTACAACACCCTTGTGCCTCTTTTAAACCACAGTTGCATCATTTTTCTAATGAAGCAGTGGTGCAAAAGATGCACCACGATATGTGGTATTTAGAATGTGACGTGTCTGGGACGTACGTCACATTGTAAATCCCTGTACCCAAAGGACACATTCCTACATGGGGGGTGGGGGGGGGCGTTCCTGTGCAGAAACACCTCCTAAAAGTGGCTGACTACAATCTACAAGATTTCACTTTGTCACTTTTAGGCTCATTCTGTGTTAAAACCCTGCACTACCTTGAAGCAGGTGTAAGGATTGATACAGCAGTCTGAGCATAGGGCCCCCAGACCATTGCTGGAGATACGTTGCACTTCTAACATAACTCAAACAATGCACCACTTTTACAGCACAGATACATTACATATATGTGCCATTTTTATCCCATGGTACACCGCATTGTAAATACGGCGCATCCATGGTGATGGTGTCACGGAGCACAATAACTGACATATTCCTGGGGATATGTCAGTTATTGTATATGTGCCCATTAGTGTTTTAATGTAGTGATAGGATTACTACATACCAATGAATGAGTCACTACAAAACTAAAACAACAGTGACAGAGTGTTTGCTGGAAGTGTAACGATACAAACTAGTAAATTGAATGTATAAAACACTAATTTGCAAGTACATAGAAGACTGCATACATCGTCTATAAGGATTTTTAAACAGTCTATGCCCTAAGGCCTATTTTAATGCATGAGTACTTAGATAGTGAATGGATGATTACTAGACTGCAAGGAAAGAACGTGGTTGAATTTATAACAGCCTCAGTTGTACCACAGTATACAGATAAACACATACTGCTGAATGGCTCACTACAATATTTAAACACTAGTGTGAGAATGTTTGCTGGAAGTATTAGGATACACATTGAGGAATTGAACTTATAAAACATAAGTTTGCTGGTGCATAGAACTGTGCATCCACAGTCCATAGAGGTTTGAAACAGCCTATGCACTAAGTCCTCTTTTAATCCATGACTATCTAGATACTGACTGGATCATTACACTTCTGAAAAGAAAGTTCCTCACTAAATGTATTACAGCTTCAGTTTTACCACCGTACAATCAAAAAGAACATACTGCTGAGTGGCTCACTACAATACTAAAATAGCAGTGGCGGGGTGTTTGTTGGAAGTCTAAGGATACAGACTGGGGAATTGACGGCATAAAACACCAGTTTGCACCTGCATACAAGACAGCATGTACTCCATACAGATTTTAAAGAAATTGATACCCTCAAACCCACTTTGCATATTTTAAATCAATACAAACATTTAAAGAATATATAACTGATTCTATAACTGCTTCACTTTTAGTGCAATAAATACAGGAGTAGATCGTGCTCAAACCTTTATTATTTTCCAACAATAAATTTATTCTTGTAACATCTCATAATTTAACAGACAATCCAATGCAACTGCATCAGATATGTCATTCAGATCAATTTCCTCGTCAGCAGGTTCTGATTTAATGTTTTCTAAAATTTCAACATAATTTAAAACTTCAACAAAATCTGCATCAAAGCTTTCGTCTTCAAAATTACAATTCATGTCTGCAGCACTAATTTCCCCTTCTTCAGTCTCATTGCCTGTGACAGATACGATTAGTTCTTCAATTACACTCAAGGTAATATCCAAATTCTCCTGAGTATGAAACAGTTAATTTTATCACTTTTCTTAATATATAATACAAAAGTACTGCTTTCAGCTATTTTGGCCTACAAAAAATACTATATAAATACCATTATCTAATAACATTCCATTAGTAGAGTTTTAGTCCTATGCAAAATTATACAACTATAATTACTTTTCAAGGATATCCTGTTCTTAGCTTTTCTTAAATTTTGAAAGCAGTCACTCCTTATGACTATAGGAAAAGATTCAGGCTGTTATAGTAAAATGCACTACTAAAAATGTAGAATATGTCTATTCACCTTACCCTTTCCAAAACAGTAAATGTGTTTTACTATAATGGGAAAGATACTATTCATTGTCCTGAACAACACTGTGTATCTGTGTATATTTAGACATCATTATCACACTACTTTTTAAATACTTCATGTGTTTACTCTATCTCTATTCCTCATCTATAACTTAGTCTGACCCTATATGGCTGAGATACCCGCCACCCCCTCTCAACACAATCCCCAAGAATTGGGAAACCGGAAACAGTTCTTGAACCTTTGGAAGGCGGGAAGGGAGTTACCCTTCCCGGCCGTATTTATTAAAATATGAAACAAAATTCAAACATTAAAATAACAGTTTCATATTATGTACAATTTCATTTCCACATTACGATGTTTGGCTAACCTTAACAGATCTCTAATACAAAGGTTCTCCTAGCCGAACTAACATCCTACAAAACATTTGACTTGAAATTGTACATCCTAACGTTAAGGGCCAACGGCAAGGTCGTAACCGGTGTCAGATCCCTAAACCAGAAATACCCCCCTCACTTGTGAGAGGAGCGACCGCACAGAGGCGTACCTCAAGTGCATCTACCAATTTCCCTTTGTACTTGACGGGGGCCCCAATAAACTCGACGCCATTTAACGGACGTTCGAGGACTCGTGTGAGGTGTCTAAAAGGTAGCGTAAACCCCCTCCCGCACCCCACACAACTTACCCATCTGCCGTCGCAGATGTCCTGGCCTCGGGAAATTCCCCAGGAGGGGCAGTAGCCCCTCCTATCCAGGAAGGGGCCTTGACCACCTTTCCTTTCCTTCCGGCGGCCTCTCCTTAGACAGGACCGCCTCCCCGTTGAGGGGCCAATTGGCCACCTCCCCCGAGCGCTCCCATCCGTAATGGGTGACGCCCCCTCATAGGGATCTTCGAATTACTGCTCACCGATCATGACCTTACCGCCCGACCAAAATAAATACGACAATTCTACCTAAGTTACTAAGATTACAAAGCAAACATCATTTATTATCAAGCGTAAATACTGATCAATCCTTGTTCCAAATTACTTTATTTGCAAAACATACTGAAAATAACCAATCTTTATTGCATCTTAAGAAATTTCACGACAATCATCACAACCTGTAAGAAAACAGAGAAAACAAAAAAGATACAATATCAACTGTATTCACAACGAATCGCTGTCCTCAGGGGCTGGTGGGTGGGTCAAATTGCTCTTCGTTCCGTCTCGAGCTCACGTGCAGCGGGGAGGTGCAGCTTCAGAGCACAGGAACAAGAGGATGCTTTCTTGGCTTCCGCTCCTTTTATCCGTCTTCAGGGTGGGCGTAAACCCGCCCCCGCCTGCCTCCGAGGGCGTGGCCGGCCGCGTCGGTGTCTAGGCCAGCCCACTCTAGGGCGGGAAAAAGGCGCGCCCCGGCTACGCCGCTTCGGGCATACCAGCCGAGACTCGCCTCCCGCCCAAGATGGCTTCCCGGGGGGATCGTGGTACTCCACCATACGTTCGGGGGGACCGAATGGTCGCCCCTTTCCATATGGCTGAGATACCCGCCACCCCCTCTCAACACAATCCCCAAGAATTGGGAAACCGGAAACAGTTCTTGAACTTTTGGAAGGCGGGAAGGGAGTTACCCTTCCCGGCCGTATTTATTAAAATATGAAACAAAATTAAAACATTAAAATAACAGTTTCATATTATGTACAATTTCATTTCCACATTACGATGTTTGGCTAACCTTAACAGATCTCTAATACAAAGGTTCTCCTAGCCGAACTAACATCCTACAAAACATTTGACTTGAAATTGTACATCCTAACGTTAAGGGCCAACGGCAAGGTCGTAACCGGTGTCAGATCCCTAAACCAGAAATACCCCCCTCACTTGTGAGAGGAGCGACCGCACAGAGGCGTACCTCAAGTGCATCTACCAATTTCCCTTTGTACTTGACGGGGGCCCCAATAAACTCGACGCCATTTAACGGTCGTTCGAGGATTCGTGTGAGGTGTCTAAAAGGTAGCGTAAACCCCCTCCCGCACCCCAAACAACTTACCCATCTGCCGTCGCAGATGTCCTGGCCCCGGGAAATTCCCCAGGAGGGGCAGTAGCCCCTCCTATCCAGGAAGGGGCCTTGACCACCTTTCCTTTCCTTCCGGCGGCCTCTCCTTAGACAGGACCGCCTCCCCATTGAGGGGCCAATTGGCCACCTCCCCCGAGCGCTCCCATCCGTAATGGGTGACGCCCCCTCATAGGGATCTTCGAATTACTGCTCACCGATCATGACCTTACCGCCACAGGCCGGATAGTTGACCGGCTATCCGGACCCCCCACAAAACACTCCTACCTAAAGGTCATGCTGTAAACCCCTTAACCAGGCTATGAAGTCTCCTATGAGTAACTCGTTCCCCACCCGGGACAAATGAACACCGTCCCCCAAATACATACTGTCCCCTTTGATACAACCATGCGAAACAGAATGCAGTGTATTTGAACGAAACAATCTACTCACTTTGTTATTTATCTTTCTTACTGAATGATTCAGTGCAGTAACCGAAATAGCCCCCCGCCACACTTTCCGTGGGATCATATGGGACCATGCAATCGTGCACCCTGGAACTCTTCTTGCCAACCAACTTACTGTGGAAAGCATTGCCTCGAGAAGAAGTCGTCTACCAGTGGCCACCAGATCGTTACCCCCAAGATGGACTATGATTATAGACGGCGGTGACCTCGTCCGCTCTAACAAACACTCAAAAAAGATTTGAAACTGGTCAATACAGAGCCCGCCCTTTCCGTAGAAGGACACCCTGTACCCGTATTCCCCAGCCATGTGACTCATATCACCTGCTTTGAATACGTCCGCGGCACGGCTCACATATGAGTGGCCCACGACCCACACCTCCTTATTCGCAGACGGTGATTTCTGACCGCTGGTCCCCAGGAGTCGGGTCGACTGTACAGTCCGCCCCGCTTCGTAAGCTTGCGTAACTGAAAATCAAACAGAGACAAGAAGCGTGAGTATATCATTATAGCTTCACAACATGTGCAACCGCACATACCTTTTATAACAGTTAGAGGACCAACGCCCCACACGTTTTACTTGCTCCACACTCAGACCCCTGGCTGTAGCCTCAGTAGCAGCCCCTATCCAAAAGGAATGGGTCCCGAACTCACCGGGGTTCAAGCCCGCGGCCGAAACAGACATCGCAAGCACCCTCCGGAACTGAAACCTCGTCAGTGGGGTGGCGTCAGCGTGTCTCAACAAGGTCCCCCCCCATGCTGCCACCCTCTGCGCTAAATATTCCTCTACGCACGCAACAGGGCACGTGGAAGACCCGGGGATCCTCTGAATGATTACGCAGTCCCCGATTGCACCCTGATCGGATTTGGACCTAACAAACGAGACCGTCATCGTCTCCTCCCTGACCTGAATGTGTTCCCGGCACAGTCCCCCCATCGTATCTCGCTTGTTCTTTGCCACTAATTTGCTTACCCGCATAGCCCCATGGAATGCTAGTGCAAATGCGGCTCGGAACAACACTGCTTCGTACTGGGATGAACACGTTGCCGGTAGTACGGACAATAACAGGGTCAACCCATCCAGACCTATCGGGTGCCTATCGTCTACTCTGCGACCCTCAAGGCGTTGCCACCCACGTAGCGCTTTCTGCACAACGAAAGACGCTGTCGGGTCCTGGATCCCATGAGCCCTTGCCATAAAGGAAATGGCGGCCCGATGCCTCTGGGCCGTAGCTACTGACTTGCCTGCCTGATGTAAAGAGAGCAGGAATCTCACTACAAACTCTTCCTGACCCCAAAGTTCCCCCCCGGCAGTACCCAAAAAGGCCCAATAGGAACGAAACGCCCCTTCATATGCCTTCCTCGTCCTGGGTGCTAAACTCTCTCCCACGAGGTTTTGTAGTTCGGGGCACCGAGAGACCAGAGAGCTTCGGGAAAGGGTGCCGCCACCGGGTCCGCTGTGGGCAGAAAACCCCAGAAGGCCTGCATACGGAAACGAGAAAGCGCATCAGCCGCTTGGTTCATCACCCCCGGCACGTGTCGCGCCCTAAACAGTACATTCAGTTGCATGCATAACAACACAATTTCCTTGAGCAGTCTCAGAATCAATTTGCATCGTGCTGCCTGGCTATTGATACACTCAACCACGGTCATGTTATCAGACCAGAACACCACAGAGTGATCCCTAAACCCTTCAGGCCATGTTTTCAAAGCCACCAGAATCGGGAACAGTTCGAGAAAAGCAATGTTACTCGTCAACCCGCACTCATGCCACCATGACGGCCATTTTTGAGCCGACCATTGTGTACCCAATATGGCGCCAAAACCCATACTCCCCGCCGAATCTGTCCAAAGCCCCAACTCCTCGGAAGACACCGCTGGTTTGTTCCAGACAATTCGACCATTGAAATCCGCCAGGAATGCAATCCAAATGCGCATGTCCTGGCGAACCTCTGCCGAGAGTCTCGTGCGGTGATGTCCTTCCTTCAAGCCGATCATGGATTGTGCAATCGAGCGGGAAAAGGGGCGCGCCATCGGTATCACTCTTAGGGCAAAATTCAACTGACCCACCACCTGTTGCAATTGATGCAGGTTTACTTTCGTTGCACGAATACATGTCTCAAGGGATAACCTGAATTTTAACACTTTTTCCTTGGGTAATCGAAAACAACCTTCCACCGAGTCGAGCTCGATCCCCAGAAACTCGATCAAGGTCGAGGGACCCACAGTCTTACCTGGCGCCAATGGCACACCGAATTGATTCATTAGGACACAAAATTCATGTAAAGCCTGTCCACACTCAGAATCCCCGGCTGCCCCCAAAAACAGAAAGTCATCGAGATAGTGCATAACATGTTGAAAACCTGTCTTCCTTGTGAATACCCACTGCAGAAAACAACTGAACTTCTCGAAATAGGCACATGAAATCGAGCATCCCATTGACATACATCTATCCATGTAATAGCGACCCTGAAACTGAAAACCAAGGAGACGCTGATCGTCTGGGTGTACCGGGAGCAACCGGAACGCTGACTCGATGTCCGATTTTGCCATCAGCGTCCCGGGCCCCAGGCGATTCAACATGGCAACGGCCTCATCGAAAGATGCGTACCGCACCGAACACACTTCCGGGTCTATCGCGTCATTCACGGAAAGACCACGTGGGGCTGACAAATTATGTATCAGCCGAAACTCACCCGGGTCCTTCTTGGGGACCACCCCTAGAGGAGAACAAACAAAGTTAGCAACCGGTGGCAAATCGAATGGACCGGCGACACGACCTCGAGTCACCTCTTTCCCAATCTTTACCTGCACCACCGCCGTGTGCTGTAAGACCGACATTTGATTCTTACAGTTTGGTACCCCCTGAAAATCCCCCACTGGGATGCGGAAACCATATGAAAACCCGTTTCGTAACACCCCAGCGGAAGCATGATCCGGGTATTCGCTGAGCCAAGGAATCATTGCCATGGTATCAATCGGGGTCGGTAAAGGCGCCCCTCGGACTGTATTAGACCTGTTTGGCGCCTCCCTTACCACCGTTTTCACCCGTTTTGGCTCTGCACATGGACTCAGGATGGGATGGCTGCCCGCACCCCCCACACTCATGTCTGAATTTGCATGACCCCTGGGGCCTCGTACATTTCCCTCTGTTAAAATTCCAACAGATCCCCCTTTGACACCCATCTCAGTGCCAGGATGTGAGAGTGCCCTTTGTAATATCTCTGTTAATCCCCACTTTACGTTTACGGGACTTCTGATATATCGGCCCCCTGGTCCCGATGGTGCCTTTCGCCAAAGCCTCCCGGAGGTGATCTCCTCCTTAGCTCTGAAATCGGCGAATTTTACAATCCTAGGTGACCTTAACCTTCATATGGACGTTCCACTCTCCAACTCGGTACATACCCTAATGGAGGATCTGGAAGCGCTCCAAATGACTCAACTGGTCCAACTACCGACCCATACGGGTGGTCACATACTAGATCCCGTTATAACGAATCTGGTTACTAATATTTCAGTGCAGCCTCCTAGACCAATGGCTTGGACTGATCACCATTTGATTGAGATCCTTATTGCCACTACTTCTTCTTTCCCGGAAAAGAAGATTCCAGCCAGTTTCAGACGTCCCTGGAGAAATTTGAATCTAGAGCACTTCCATCAGCTCCTGATGAAATACCATCCTTCACCTCCTACTGAAGTCTCCCAGGGCTATGATACTTTCTGTGAATGGCTCAATCAATCTCTAGATAAACTCATTCCGGCCAAGTGGTGTAAGACCAAATCGAGCCCTTCAAGCCCTTGGTACGATGAATCATTGAAAGCTCTTAAAATCTCCTGCAAAAAAGCAGAACGCGCTTGGCGTAAAGCGTATGATACTGACCTCAAGGCGGCCTATAGGGCTTGCACTAGAGTGTATCATCGGGCCATCTGCACTGCTAGGGCAGCTTTTTACGCTCAGGAGATAAAAAATAGTACAAACCCCTCCAAGGTCATTTTCAGGGTATGTAAGGACCTTACCAGTAAGAGGACGGACACTGTTACTATTGAGCCCTCCTTGGCACATTGCGAGGATCTAGCCTTGTTTTTTGTTGAAAAGGTGGAGGCCATCTATAGGTCATTTTCTCAGCTTCCCATCCGAGAGGAAATGCCCACTTCTACGGCCCCGAAATCATTGCTAACCATCCCTAGTCCGACCAGGGATGAGTTTTTAGCTCTGACAACAAAAGTTAAATCCGGCTCTCCGGATGATCCTCTGCGACCTGCTCAATTTCGGGAACTTGCTGAATGTTGCTATCCTGCCCTTCATGATCTTATCAACATATCTTTCAGCTCCGGCAGTGTTCCCAAGGCCTGGAAACAGGCTATGGTCATTCCGATTCTTAAGAAACCTACCCTCGATCCGACCAAACCAGAACACTACCGGCCCATTTCCCTTCTTCCTTGGCCAGCCAAGTTAGCGGAAGCTCATGCTAACCGCATCTTATCTGCTCACCTGCATGAAACGAATCTACTGGATATCTCCCAGAATGGATTCCGTGCAGGTCATAGCACTGAAACAGCTCTCTTGGCTGTGGTGGAACACATAAGGAAGATGTTGGATCAGGGTCAGACGGCGGCACTGATTCTTTTAGATCTCAGTGCCGCATTCGACACGGTGTCCCATCAGATTCTATTACATCGTCTGATGGAGGCTGGAGTCGGAGAGACGGCACTTGAGTGGTTTCGCTCTTTTCTTAAGGATCGAGGTTTTAAAGTGTCCACCCCCCCTTTTGTTTCTGCGTCACGTTCTATTCTTCAGGGTGTTCCCCAAGGTTCGGCTCTTAGTCCCACTTTATTTAATTTGTATGTTCAGCCTTTGGCGGAGGTTGCCCATAGTTTTGGTCTTTCCTTAGTGTCATACGCCGATGATACACAGCTGGCGGTGGCACTGAATGGAGACTCCAGCATGGACGCCCCCACCTTCCAGTCAGCATTAAAAGCGGTTGCTGGCTGGATGGCGGACAACCGATTACAATTAAATGCCTCTAAGACCGAGGTTATTATTTTCGGTAAGGAAAGTGGTCTATGGGGAGATCAATGGTGGCCTACAGATCTTGGCCCTGTGCCTACCCCTGTGAGTGAAGTCAGAAACCTTGGGGTGTGGTTTGACGACAAGCTTTCGTTCATTTCCCACACCAAACGCGTGGCTAGCGCATGTTTTGGTACTTTGCATGGTCTGAGACCCATTTTTAAATTTTTCGATGCTGAGACAAGACAGATCATGGTCCAGGCTTTGGTTCTTACCAAACTGGACTATGCTAACTCTCTGTTTTTGGGCTTAAATCAGGCCGAACTGCCCCGTCTCCAGAGGGTTCAGAACGCGGCGGCCAGGATGCTTGTCGGCCTCCCGAAATTTGTCTCAGCTCGCCAAACCATCCACAATCTTCATTGGCTTCCGATTGAGCAAAGAGTTAAGTTTAAAGCCCTCTGCTTAACTTTTAAAATCCTTAACCTAGCCTCTCCCCCGATCCTTGCACAGACTATTCTGCACTATGCCCCTACCAGAGCTCTTCGCTCTGCTAGTCTTAATCTTGCCATAGTGCCTCGCTTTAAAAGGGCTAGAGTGGGTGGTCGCTCGTTCTCAGTGTTGGCGGCTGCCCTTTGGAATTCTCTTCCAGCTCCCCTCCGCTCAATTTCAGATCTGCTTCTTTTTAGGAAGACCTTGAAGACTTTCCTTTTTTCCACAGTTTAGTCTGCTTCTTGTCCAGCTTTTAATCGTGTTGTGTTATTCAGATCTCCATAGCGCCGGGACGCCTCTTGGCTGCGGCATCCGCGCGCTATATAAAAAATAGTTAACATAACATAACATAACATAACTTTTACCTGTGTTGCCACTCGGCTTCGAGTGGTACTCGTTACCTGCACCCGTCCGAAAGGGTGTCCCAGAGTTTTGGCGGGAAGATTCCCCCCCGTTACTCCCTACCAATGGCACCTTCAACATCCCTGTACTCTCCATTTTTTGCCATGACACGGAGTTGTAACAATCCCAAGTCAACAATGCGTTGTGTTCTTTAGCTTTTCTAAACAGATTGTCATAGCAGAACCACTGATTGCCCCCATATGCCACAGAATACTCCATAATACGCGACTGATAAATGGGTAACTCGGTTAACAACTCGGGCCTGCGCTCACCCATGATGGAAGTAAAAATGCCCCACGCTCTGCCCCAAGTACCAATGGTCTCGTCGACCTTAAAGGCGGCCATTTTTGCGCGCCAAACACTCGGATGCATGAGCTCCTTTTGACTCTTCACATGCTCAATCTCGTAATGGTCGGTAAGCAATGAAAACATGTTTACATATTTATCCGCCCAAATCAATTCCTTAATTTCTTGTGGGACGTGCTGGGCAATCTTCTCCCTTCGAGAAGGTACAGACCCCTCCCCCGCAATTGGCAATGGCCGCTTACCTGAAGTAGACCCCGCGCTTGTCGCCGAACTTGGGCCTGCTGTACTTCCAGCCGCCGGAACCTGCGGGGGAACAGAAGATGTTGCCTTCGCAGCCTCCCTAGATTCCCGCAGTTGCCTCATTACTGCCCGGGCGTCGTCAGCCGTGGCGCCCTCGCTATCGTTTCCCAACCACGCTGCCAATTGTGCCACTAACTCGGGGGGCATATCCTCCCTGTTCACGGGGGTGACCACCACAGGGATTGGATTCCCCTCTTTCGGCACGGGGATTGGCTCCTCTCGTGGGGTTTCGGGAACCGGGGTCTCTCCCCCAAGTGCTCCCCTTCTGGGCCTCTTGCTTTTTCCACCGGGGATTGTTCCCTGCAAAGGCCATTTCGGTCCTCCCTCCCCGTCCTTAGCCTCCACCTTTTTCTTCAGATCGGCTATCTCCTTCATGAGTATGCGGAGCATCTCCTCGGTACCGACCCGCTTTCCGACTTTCTTGGGCATTCTCAGACGGGATATCTGTAAGACAAAAGAAAGATTACAACGCTCAAAATTGCTCTTCGTTCCGTCTCGAGCTCACGTGCAGCGGGAAGGTGCAGCTTCAGAGCACAGGAACAAGAGGATGCTTTCTTGGCTTCCGCTCCTTTTATCCGTCTTCAGGGTGGGCATAAACCCGCCCCCGCCTGCCTCCGAGGGCGTGGCCGCCGCGTCGGTGTCTAGGCCAGCCCACTCTAGGGCGGGAAAAAGGCGCGCCCCGGCTACACCGCTTCGGGCATACCAGCCGAGACTCGCCTCCCGCCCAAGATGGCTTCCCGGGGGGATCGTGGTACTCCACCTTACGTTCGGGGGGACCGAATGGTCGCCCCTTTCCATTAATTACCTACCCCTTCCAATTTCGAACTAGCCTCTCCTCTAGTATTTATCTGCAACCTTGTAGCTTACGGTTCTTTATTTTTCTCACTTCTTTTAACCTATAATTACGTAACATTCATTAACCTAAGCCTCTCAGGTTTTTTTTCAGTTCATAGACTTTATTTCGATAAAAATATCACAAAAGTCGTTACATGACACAATAGTGGTGAAATAAACACAGTATAAAAATCTTTAAAACAATTATATTAGCATTAAATCACTTGTATTCCATTAACAGGGATATACATTAAGTACTTTAAAAATCTTGATAATACAATTAGAACTCCTAATACATGAAGCGTTTATAACATTTCATTCACCAGCGCAGCAAAACGGAATTACCAATGGGCTATGAGCAATATGTGCATTGGACGCCAAATTATAAAGTGCATTGTGCGGGAGACATTATATAACCAATCGTTTCACAGGGTTACCTATTTGAAGTGTTTATTATTCTTTCCCAGTGTTAGATATCTAAATGTACTTTCGAACCAATAATCCACATCCGTCCCAAAAACTTTGCGACAGCAATAACTATCGGTTCTTCCAATGAGGTAGTCAGAATCCGCACTGCCTCATTGCTCATCCTAGTTCACATATTCTGGCAGACTGGTTCCAACCATCTTAGCCTTGGTCTGTAATAGGCTGGGCAGGCAATTAAAATGTTTATTGCAGTTTATTGTCTAATTTTCAAAAAAAAATGTTCCTTGTGTTCTTCTACTAACTTTTCTTTATGCAGTTCCTAGTTATCTATTCTATCAATCCTTGAATATCTTATGTTTTTCACTAATGTTCCTTCTTCATTCAAAAGTCTTTCTAGTAGTATTCCTTACTCAATGTGTTCTTTTCCCTTAAGACCTTGCTTAACACAAATTTTATCATTTCTTCTTTTAAGTTAGAGAAAATACATCGACTGAGTACATTCAACATTGTCTATAATGTCAGGTAACTTTACTTACTCACTAACTTGTCAAACAACGTTCTTTAACTCTCACAGAAATATTTCCACTTTCTCTTCAGGAATGTCTAAGGAGCAATTGAAAACGTTTCTGAACTCCTGAACGTCTCTGGTGAAGTGCGCACTCGTTAGTGAGTGCGCACCTCACCAAGATGTCCCCACAACTCTGTGGTAAATAACTAGATCGCAACTGTGATCAACTACGGAATCTGGATGATTGCAGGTAAATAAACAATTACATTAATAAAACGAATTTCGGGCCATATTATCAACAAAACGCGATATCAACAAAAGACGACACATTATCCCCGCTTTTATCACCAGGAAAGTGGTGATAAAGCAGCGATTATCCATATCGTTTTGTTGATAATATGACCGAAATGCATGTTAATGGCTTCGTGGTGAAGATCACGCGTGGTTAGAAGGTCGTACATGCATGTTTAGGCTCTATTTAAAAATAAAAAAATTTAAAGAAAAATCACAGCGTACGCGTACAGAAATATGTACAATTACGAGCAGGAGCTGCTTGCTGATTGGCTGTCAATACTCCAAACCAGGAAGTGTTGCAAGCCATCTTATTTGTCATGGCAGCCGAGTCACAAGGAAACAGTAAAACAAAGTTGAGAAATAAGGAAAGGGGGCAGGATAGAAACATTCTGAACCTATCAATCAATCAATCAATCACTGCATTTCTAAAGCGCGCTACATACCCATGAGGGTCTCAAGGCGCTGGGGAGGGGGTGCTGCTACTGATCAAAGAGCTAGGTCTTGAGAAGTCTTCTGAAGGTCAGCAGGTCCTGGGTCTGTCGTACGCTGGTACATAGAGCGTTCCAGTAAGCAAGAAAAATAAAACTTATTTTAGATATTTATGAAGTGTATTTGTTTATGTGTTGTGTAGCTCTAAAAAGAGTTGTTGTGTTTATTGCGAGATTTTAGTACCTATAAGTAAATACCGATGCAGAGTCTTAAGTTTATGAGGAAGACTCTGTTTCCCTCATTTGTGAAATGTACATCATCTCTCCTATAGATGCCACGCAGATTGTTGTTTTAAATGGACCCCATTCGATAGTCTCGGAGAAAGGCAGAAACAGATGTATTCACATGTTTCCTAGCTTTTTCAACCTGTGGACAATAGTGGTTGGACCGCTTCCATTTCTGCCTTTGGCATATATTAGAATATACAAAGACAGTTTTGGGGAACAGTGTCATCAATTGTGCAAAGGTGTCCTTCATGAGCCTTTCCAGAGCTACCCCAGTCAAAGTGCCTAGGCCATTGCCACCACCACAGTGCACAATTATGAGGTCAGGGTGTTGAAGATGCATAAAGGATTTCACCAATGGCATCAATTGGTACAACTTTAATCCTCTCTGTCCAATCCATTTAATGTCTACATTTGGTAATCCTAGGTCCTTGTGAATTATTTTCTGTTGTGCTTACCTTTGACTCCAGAAAATATAGCTGTGTCCCACAATCCACACTGTAAGCATTTTGAAGAGAGATCTGGATGCACTCTGAAGGTCTCTGTAAATGAAATGGTAGTTTGAAAAGTAAGATTTTTCTAAAATGGTGGACAACATGCAGTTTTCAAAAAAAGAAAATAAATGATTGGTTGTTTGACAACACTTTACAGAAAACTGGGTTCCATCTTTCTGTTTTTTAAAAGCCTTATTTTTATTCGTTAAGAAAAAGTGATAGAAAATAACGTTACATAAGATAAGCTGGTATATTCTCCAGTCAAGCATACTTGCTGTTTCAATTTGCAACAATGTATGAACTTGTCACCTGTGTGCTGAGTTAGGTGTTCCCTGAAGTGTTTCCATGGTAACTGGAAGATTGTGGAATGGGGGAAGGGTTGAAAGTTCTATTAGTTGTAAAGTTTGGAATGTTAAACCAATAGAAATGTGTGTTCTTTTGAATTAATGTGTACAGGATTTTAATTGGGTATTTATATGTATGTATGCGTAAAATGAGAGGGAAAATGTTCAATTTGACGGTTGTGCTGCAAACACTGAACTCCAGAGATTTTGTAGAATATCCACTGTGTGAGTGGTATTCCTGTTAATCTAGAATTCAATTTGAAAGCTGAGTTGAAAAGTTGTATGAGAGTGAGTGTGTGCAGTGTATCTTTGTACATTAACGAATTATGGGGTATATTATCAAGACTCGGTAATACAATTATCGCCACTTTATCTGCAGCAAACTACAGATAAAGTGTTGATAATGTTATCGCCTGTCTTGATAATATGCTCCTATATTCGTCCGTTGTTAAACGTTTTATAGTAGTAAATGTGTTTTGCTATAATGCATGCTGTTATGTTTTTTACTTTAATATAATTTTGTGCCTCTTTGTACATTAAGGGATTATGGGCCATATTATCAATAAAGGACGATATATTATCGCCACTTTTATCAACAGGAAACTGTCGGTAAAGCGGTCATAATGCTCTCGATAATATATCCTTGTGAATTCCCATAGAAGCTCAGGTTATGGTATTAACCTGGGCTTCTATGGGAATTCACAAGGATATATTATCGAGACCATTATCGCCGCTTAAGGTGCAGTTTCCTGCCGGTAAAAGCGGCGATAATGTATCGCCCTTTACTGACAATATGGCACTGAAAGTCATATTATTAAGGACCAGTGTTAAAATTATCGATGTTTTATGTGCAGGAAACTGCCGATAAAACGACGAAAATGGGCTTGATAATAGGTTCTTGTAAATTGCTGTAGAAGCCCAAGTTCCGGTGTTAACCTGGGCTGGTATGGGAATTCTCAAGGACATATTATCAAGCTCATTATCGTTGCTTTATCGGCATTTTCCTGCCGATAAAAACGACGATAATTTATCGCCTTTTGTTGATAATATGTCCCGAAATTTGTTTTATTCATTTTTATGTTTACTTACCTGCAATGATCCAGGGAGCATATTACCAAGGGGGGCGATAGACAATTATCGCCGATTTAGCATCTATTTTCGGCCTCTAAGCGGCGATAATTCTATCGCACTATTATCAACCAGTCGCTAACTGATGTTAGCGACAGCTTTTAGGCGATAGCGAGCAGTTTGGGGGTCGCTTTGCAAGTCAGCAATGTTTATCGCTAATGACGTGCAAAGTAGGCGTACCCAACCAGTTAGTGACTAAAAGTAGTCACTAACGTCGCTATCGCCTATTAGCAAGGCAGGCGTAGCGTTGGAAATATTCGCACTAACCGCAAATATCTCCAAATACTAACACCTGCTCAGACCAGTTCTTAGCCATGTTATCCAATGGGAGGTGGATAACATGGCTAAGATCATTTCATCTCTAATGCGTGAATATCACTGTATTCTCAGCGATGTTCACACATTTCGCCGATATCGCTGGATATTTTAGCACAATGGAGAAAAATGTTGCTAATAGCATGTTTTCTCCGCTAACATATCCAGCGATAGGCAGCGATAAAAAAATTGTCACTAACCCTATTTTGCGATAAATATCGCTACTTGTTGCTAATATGCCCCAAGATTCCGTTGTTTATCACTCCTCACCCTGCCCCTCCTCCGCCCCGCCTGCCTGCCCCATCGCAACTCCCCCCATGGACCATGGCTGTTTCTTTATTCCGTTATATTGTACTGTCTATTTATACTCTAATTTTTTATTACATTTTCCTTGTTTCATACTCCTTGTTCTTTTGTTGTAACTCCTTTTATTTTTATAGTCCAAGGTTTGTCCTCATACTCATCCCTCTGTTCTTGTAAGTAATATAATAAAATATTTGATTATTTGCTTTTTGTAATGTTATATATATTTTTTTATTATAGGTTGTGTTTATCGATACTAAAAATACTGCATCATGCCAACGAAGTACCAAAAGAGGAAGCAAAGAAAGAAAAGTATGTATTTGAAGAGAACTCACCAAGAAGATTTACATGAAGAGAGATGTCTTAACAAACAGAAAAAAAGTTCTGGTAAGAGCAGGAGCACTTTTTTGAGAAAAATATTAAACACTAAGGGTAGTGTTCAGAAACAGAAAAAATGTCTTTAGTGTATCAGCAACAAAAAAAACCTACTAATAAAGAAACCAATAATGGAAAATCAAGTGCAGACAAAACTGTGTATAGTACAAGGAGGAAAAACCAATTCATAGAAATTAGGAAAAAAACGTTTTATAGTAGATTAGTATCAAATTTAATGAAAGAAATTAAGGTATATAAGAAAAAACAGTATTTTATAAGACGAAGAAAGCTATAGAAAATGTAGTTGAGAAAGCTTTGGAATAGAAAAGAAAACTGTTTATTTTAGTAATCAATAGAATTAGATCTCTAGATAAACCAATCCATTTAATGAAGGGCAAAAGTAAGTGGCGAAGACTAATTAACAGAAATAATTTTTGTGAGTTTTTTTTGGGTGAATGGAAACATAGTTCAAGTTCTGAGCCTTTTTTTAAGGAAGAAAGTTATCTTCAGAGTAATGATTTATTGCATGCAGTTGACACTACTGGTCGTGCTTATGAGGTTAGAAATGGTTGTCCTATTGAGAAAGAGAAAATTATTCCTAGAAATGCAGAAGTGGTGTTAGCTGGTGAAGTTTTAGGGAGACATCCTAAAGCTCCAGTATACACTTGGAATTGTAGTAGTATTTGCAGTGTGCGGGAAGAATCTAGTGATTTTTTACGCAATTTCTTACGTAATTATACCAAGAAAAGTGTTAAACAAAAGATTAAGATGTTGCAGAGTGAGAGAAAATACTGGTTAGCAAGGTCATTCTCTGCCTTGTCTTTCTAAAAAAGTATGTAGAAGTGTTTTCCACCATTTCAGGATGTTAGCAGTTCATCATACTCCGATGAGGAAATTAGTCAGAACATTGTATTACGCAAAAAGTCCAGCTCTAATGTTAAAAAAGTTGAACAGTGCTCTTTTACGTGGATCTGTATCAGATGTAACAAATGTTTGTGATGAAATTGAGATTAGTTACTTTGGTCCTCAGGAAGACAGTGGAGAAAGTGAGAGATTAATAGAAGAAAATGTGGAAGAGAATGTAGGACAGTGCAGTGTAGAAAATTTTGACCAAGAAATTGTACACTTTAAGATGATTTCAGGTGAAAGGCCAAATTATTCTTGTATCTGTTGTTGACAAATTCATTATAAAAATCAGACCAGGACTGTTGATCTGTATTTAAAAAGTGAAAACAAAAATAATGATGAGAGGAAGGATTTTGCAACTTATTTGTCGGTAGAGAATTGTTTTGATTTGGGTTCTGATCGGCGTATTTGTAAATATTGTTATAACAAATTAGATGAGAATAAAATGCCTGCTAGAGCTGTACATAATAATCTTGAGTTGGTAAATATTCCTTCGGAACTTATGGATTTAAATACCTATGAGTCTATTCTTATTCAATGTGTGCATCCATTTCAGGCTATCGTTCTTATGGAGCCTAAGACAGGAAAATTGCATCCTTCTGATTTACAGAGAGGATTAAAGGGAAGAGTTGTATATTTGCCTCTAGATTTAAAGAAAAATATTGAAACTATTGGTGTAGAAAATGTAGAGGATGAACCTTTAGTTATTATTGTTAATGGCGTTCCTACTAAGAGTAAGAAAATCTGGCAAGAATTAGTGGATGTTAGGAAAGTGAAAAAGGCAACGTTGTATCTGGTAAAAAATAATCAATATTACAAAAATGTGTATGTGGGAGAAGAAGAAATAACTGTACAAGAAGATAGTGACTTGCCATCTGGACAAATTGAAAAAGTGGATGTGTCCAGAACTGAAGAAATCTATGAACATTACAGTGTTCATCCATTGCATTCCAAAGAAATGATGGGGAATGCTATAGAGTTGTTTCAAATGAAAGAAGCAAAAGGAAGTCCAATTAGTGTATGGGAAAAAAGCTTGGAACCTCGTCGTTTCCCTCAGTTGTTTCCTACAGGAAAAGGAGGACGATATGATGAACGACCTGTGCAGATTCCTGCATCTGAATACTGGACATCAAGATTATATGCAGAAGATGCAAGATTTCGACAATGTATACCATATTTGTTTCATCTTTTATTTCAGAGTGATTTGTCTGGACTTTCTTATGCAGTAAACCATATATTAAAAACAGGTGTACATCTGCAAAATGTTTCGGAAAAGGAATTTATGGATAAAGTACAACAGAAATATAATGTTTTGGAAACTCACCTGATTAATCTGATGGCATGTCAGCCTGGTACTAATGAGTACTGGTACCGTCGTCATGGAGAACTTAAATGTATGCTAAGGAACTTAGGAACTCCTACATGGTTCCTTACTCTAAGCTGTGCTGAATATGCTTGGGATGATTTACTTCAATTTGTACGAGAGGCAAATCCAAATATACCAAATATCGAATACAAGACACCTGGAGAATTGTGCTCTTTGGTTCCTATTAATGTATGCATGTATTTCAATCATAGATTCCAAGCTATGATGTATTTTATCACCAATAAAAAAAATCCTCTCCTTGGAGAGGTTCTGGATTTCTTTTGGAGAAAGGAGTATCAAGCAAGAGGTGCTCCTCACATACATATGCTATTATGGATCAAAGATGCTCCCACATTTGGAAAAGACTCAGATGATAGATACTGTGTTGTCTGTTATTGAAGAATACGCTACATGTGATATACCCAAAAGTACACAAGATAACAACTTAAGAGAACAAGTCTTACGATTCCAAAGCCATCGTTGTGGGAAATACTGTCGTCAAAAATACAAATCTATGGACAAATTCTACAGCAAATGCCGTTTTGTATTTCCTCGACCTTTAATATCTAAAGGAAGAGAGAACAGTTTTATGTCATCTTTGCGACATAATATCACAAGAAAGTCTCCAAAAAATACCTGCGACTTAACCCCTCCCCTGCTGATGACGGAACCGCTCCGTCATCAGCTACGGTTGGGCTGTGCTGATAACGAAGCGGTTCCATCATGGCTGATTTCACGCCTGCGCGGCCGTTCTATTTAGCGGGGCAGGTCATGACGGAACCGCTCCGTCACCAGCACAGCTCAACCGCGGCTGGTGATGGAGCGGTTCTGTCACCAGCATGCGGCCGCCGCGTGGCCGCCCCGCCCCGTTAGCGCTGCGGCGGAATAGCCGCCGCAGTGAAAGGGTTAATAAGAAATGAAGAGTCAAAATACATAAATGACTATAACTCAGTCATTTTGTCTATGTGGAATGCTAATATGGATATTCAATATGTTGCAGACAATTCCATTGCTGTTGCTCGATATGTGACATTGTACATACAAAGTCAGAAAAGACGGAATTGCAGGAAATGTGGGAAGAGATTTCCCATGAGAAGAGTCTAAGTAAGAAATTATACAGTTACAGTTTGAAGATGTTATCTCATCGAGTAATTGGAGCATATGAATGCTCGGATCGCTTATCA
This sequence comes from Lissotriton vulgaris, assembly GCF_964263255.1. Lineage (NCBI taxonomy): Eukaryota > Metazoa > Chordata > Amphibia > Caudata > Salamandridae > Lissotriton > Lissotriton vulgaris. Next base: position 858,275,781 of record NC_141695.1, read on the forward strand.
TCTGCAAGTCTGTACTCTAAATCTAGAAGAATCATTTGGGTGAGTCTAGGTCATGCTGCAACACGAAACCGAGTTCTTAAATCTGTACAAGAAATTGAATATTTATCTAAAAAAGGGCCAGAAAGTACTGATATTGTGAAAACAAATATGTTGGATACATATTATCCAAATAGAAGTCATCATCTTGAGAACCTTTGTCTCTATGAAGTGCTGCAAAACTATATTTTTAAACGGAATATTACCGAAAACATTCATAATGGTATATGTGCCGTTATTGGTACTGAAGGATGTCTGGTGAAACAAACAAAAGGACATTTGAATAATCACCGGAAACTGAGTTGCGAAACACCTGACAAAAGGGAATTTTACTATTTAGCTCTTTTGCAACTTTTCAAACCATGGCGTTCAGAATTGCAATTACTTGGAGATTTTGAGAGCTATGAAGATTCTTTCCATGCAACTAAAGATACTATAGAATGTCCTGTTTTTGCTAATTATGTCAAAATGTTGATTGACAAAATTGAGCAAGAAGCTACAATTGCAGCTGAGATTGCTAGAGACAGTTCTCAAGACAGTCAAACTTCTGCTCCATTGAGTCAAGACCCATTAGGAGAACAAATTGTTCTAAATGAAGCAGCAACTGCTATGGAAGAGGTGGAAAAAATAATGTATCAAGATCAAGAAGATCTAACAAACTTAGGAAACGTGGAAGAACAACTGATTCTTGAGCAGAAAGAAATATATGAGCAATTGAGAGAACAGATTGACCATGGATTTCTTCATGAGAAGAAAGAGTGCTCTTGCTCATCATTTGAACCTATCCGTATGTATGTGAGTGGACAAGCTGGAACAGGAAAACGTTTTTTAATTAAAGTAATCACAAGTTTTCTAAAGAAAAAAACGGAGTCGCATTTGTCTTGTGTTGTCACTGCTCCAACTGGATTAGCAGCTCACAACATTAAAGGAATTATTTTACATCGTTTATTAATGCTACCAGTACAGCATGACAACAAATTATCACACCACAAGCTATCTGGAGAAGCTCCTTGTGAAGTTTCAAGAGTGTTGAGGAAAATGAAGCTTCTCATTATTGATGAGGTAAGCATGGTCTCAAACTTAATGCTTACCTTTGTGCATTTAAGAATGCAGCAAATTCCTAAAACAGAGTATGACGTATTATTCGGAGGAAAACACATCATAGTTTTTGGAGATCTTCTACAACTTACTCCTGAAAAAAGGACAGCCAGGGATTAAAACACTGGTACATGAAGATACTAGAAAGTCTTTGGGGAGTATTGGCAATGTAAACATTTGGTCATATTTTCAGTATAAGGAACTTACTGCAAATATGCAACAAGCAAATGATGTTGAATATGGAATAATTCTTCAAGATATAAGAATTGGAATATTAACCAAACATGGCAAACAAGCTTTACAGACACAATTACTTTCCAATTTGTTTCCAAATGCAAATATTGTCCCAGAGAAAATATACATGAGAGTTGCAGAAAAAAAATCTATAATCTGCTTAATGCCAACACTGCGTGAATGTTCTATATTCAATGAAGAAATGTTAAAGTTGGAAAATGAAGAAATTATAAAATTGGAAGCAATTGATAAAATTGAACATGAAGGAATCAGTATTACTTTGAGTGAAACCTTGAAGAGGAAATTGGATTGTTTAGAGAAATCGATAAGTAAAACTGCTGGTTTCGAAAATAATTTGTATGCATGTGTAAATTGTAGGGTAACTTTGCGACGTAATTTGAATGTGCAAAAAGGTTTAGTAAATGGTGCAATGGATAAAATTGTTGATTTTGTTAATTATGTAAATAGAGGTAGGATTGAATTTTTGAAAATCAAATTTGATGAAATTGCTGAAGTACAACTAGCTAGTCATTGTGCAGCTCGTTTTTTGCTTGTAAAAGATTTGTATGTCTGCAGAAAACAGTTACCTGTTTGTTTGGCATATGCGGTGATCATACATAAATCTCTTTTTTTTTTTTTCATCCTGGTTCTTTTTGAGTTTTCACCCCCATAGGTGACCCTCCCGTGTCCCCCCTTAGCAACCCCCCCACCCTTCCCTTGAACCCCCCGTTAGAACCCCCCCCCCCCATTTAGTAGGCAATCAGACTCAAACAGAGTCTGGGTGATGTAATCACAGCATAGCATCTAAGCTTCCACTTTTTAAGGTGTTTAACTAATAGAAAAAAGAAAAAATAGTGACAGGAAAAACGGATAGTTTGCAGATTAGAATTGATAGACTAGAAGTGATAGAAACCTGTAGTAGTGCAAATATGAATACATATATAACATCTACTAAGGAAGTATTAGGCCGTTAGTTAAATTATGACAAACGGCTCCTTTTCTTAACTTAGCCGTAAAATTACTACATATTTACATAAGATCAAGTACAATTTCTATTCTCATTAATGTTCTGAAATTTTTTAAGAAATCTGATCTAGATAAGCCTTTGCTTTGATTTCTGATTGAAAAAAATTTGTGAGCCCGCCATGTACAATTTTTAACTTCGCGGGGTTGTTGAGATATGCTTGTGCGCCTTTATCTTGAAACGGTTTGATCAGAGACCGAAGCCGCCATCGCCTTTCCACAGTGACGTGGCAGAAGTCAGGTTTTGAAAAATAGGAAAAGTCGTTGTACTGTACTTTGTGGTCAGGCCTAGCTTTATCGGCAACAATCTGTTGTACCAAAAAGTTCCCAAAATAGACCAAAATAGCTCTGGGATATATCCTAGGTTTCGTAGGGATATTGAAAGGCATCCAGTGGGCTCGCTGGATCTCTGCATTCAAGTTCCAATCTTTGAGGGCAGGAAGGGACTCTTCAAGCAATTTAACCACGAAGGCTCGAGTATCGCCACCCTCAAGTTTCTCCTGGACGCCTAAAATGCGGAGGTTATTGCGACGTTGCCGGTTTTCAAACTCCTCCAGATTCCACTTAATATCAACAAGCTCGGCATCTTGAAGTTTGGCTCTCTCAGTATTCAAAATGGTTTCTTTCTCGTTTGTCACAACCCTGGCCTCCATCTCAGTGATCTTTCACCTATCAGAGTACACGATTTAGAAAGTTTCCTAACGACTCCTTGCATTTTACGGAGTGCGGCTCGGGATCTCTTACTGTCCTGGGCAGTCTCTTCTCTATGAGCCGCTATGGCCTGCAAAATAGTCTCTACGGCTGATTGAGATACCTCCAAATTGATGAGTTATTTGGTGTTACAGCTGATTGTGGCAGTGAGTTAGGAACCATATGATTTTCCTTATGACCCTTCTGTAATATCCTAGCAGTGGATTTAGGTTTGGCTCTAATTGTATTGATATTTGAGTCTTGTTCATCTGTGCTATCACCGTAGGAGCTGAGCACTAGTTCAGACTCAGATTCTACTTCTACTGAGCCCTCCAAAGAATCCGTTTCATCCGACCACTCCTCCTGTACATTTAAACCATTCTCATCGGAGAAAGAGTAAAATTTGCTAGGCTCCTTCTCTCTTTCTTCAGGTAAATGAGTTTTTAAAGAGCTTTCCCCTGACGCTGTTTGACTTAATGAGTGGCTCCCAACCAACAAATCTGAATCCGAACTGTTAGTAGATTGCTGTGAAGGGGATGTAATCAGAGGTTCGGGAAGCGGTAACGGAGTTGTATGGAGTCTAGTAGGGGACAATTGAATGGGTTAGGCTGACTCTAGTGGGGTTGAGTCTATTTGTACCCCCGAAACATTTTCCCCAGCCCCTGAAAAAGACATACATTGTCCCTCTGGCTCTTGAATCTGAACAGTAACAACCGGGGCCTCCAACATAACCGAGACAGGAATCTGAACTGTTTCTGCAATGTTACTTACAATTTCGGTGATCACTGAGGGAGGTTGTCCTGAACAGGAGTTGCACAAATGTGGGTGGGAATTTCTCCAATTATATTGGTTGGTGAGGTTTCAGAGGATTCCCCCAGCTCTTGTTCTGATATCTTAGTGGCGGTAGTGGGAGATAAGGTAGGAGTCTCTTTTGTCACATTTTTCTTCTTGGAGCCACTCTAAAGTCCTTTCCTGAGACATAGGTCCAAAACAGTGCCACCGGTTGAATTTAGTTTCCTTCGGGCAGCATGAAGGTCTTGTCTTGCTGTTAGGTCTGAAATAGATTGCTGGCTTCTCGTCTTGGATTTGCCGTAGCCGGATAATAAGTGAGCTCCTTCAGCTTCATCAAGCAGCTCCTCGAGCTGTTCATGCTGATGACGTTCGGCTTCCTTACAAAGTATCCTAGCTGCCTTAGCAACCCGTGCTCTAGTTGCTGCAGCGGAGGCAGAAGTCTTTGCCGGCATATTTTTAAACAAACCTGACTCAAGGTCGGATACTTTCATCTCACTTATCGGTTTGGTTAACTGAGTCTGGGGAGCTGCTCCACAAAGTTTCGCTGCTGTAAAATCCCAGTCGCAGTCGAGAGAACAATCCGCCGCAACAATGTTTCCTCGGTCAATGAAATCTGAGTGAGATCGACTCTACAGCGGAATCCGTGATTGTAGGCGAGCCCCGCCCTGCTGTATCGAGTGTGGGAAGCAGGCTACTGCTGAGATTGGGAGTGTCGGAATGAGCGGTCGCGGTACTGCGGTGTAGTTGAGTGAGGCTCCCGGGAAGCTGAAGGACAGGAGCCGCTCGTAAGATTCGTAAACTTCGAAGAGAAGCATAGAGATTTCCTTTCGCCTCGAGCAATTCAGTGCCGGTAGGTTGTAATCCCGGGCTATCGCTATCCCTCAATCACTCGGTATCATGCGGAGCTTAGACACATTGCTGCTTTCACGGTCTACAGACAGACCGCCATCTTGCCTCTACCTTACATAAATCTCAAGGTTTAAGTGTAGATTGTGCTTTAGTAAATATTGGAAGTACCGTGTTTAAAGAAGGTATGGCATATGTTGCTTTGTCTCGAATCAGAACTTTATCTGGATTGTTCTTGATTGATTTTGATGAGACAAAGGTTTCTGCAGAGGCAAACTGTGTGAAAGAGTATAATAGGTTAAGAAGAGAATATGCACCCAATTTAGGTCAATATCCAGTGATTGAAAAGCATGTGGTAGGTAGAAAAAGAAGATTTGAGAATATCTATTGTAAAACTGTACAGAAAGAAAAAAAATAAGATGAAGTTGCGCTTGCAAGCAAAAAGAAAAAGGACAGTGTTGAAAAGAATGTTGGTTATCGGTTTGAAAATAGTTCTGGTGTCAACTGCTATGCTAATGTAGTGGTTAATGTTGTTTTTTTTCTTGAAAGATTCCAACAGCAAATTGGAGAAAATCGGGACAAAAGATTCTGTTCATTGTTGAATTCTGTTTATGACAAATGTAGTAGTGATAAAAGTAAAATACAAAGTGTTTCTGATATTCGAGATCTTTTGGACATATGTTCTGCTTCTAGTCAATTTACGCAGAATATTCAGCAAGATTGTCAGGAATTTTTAATGTTTATGCTTGGTGTACTGGAAGATGAAGGTATAGATATTGAAAACATTTCTGTCCTTTCTTATAAATGATTTACAAAAAGTGAGCAACCCAAGAATACCCTTGAGGGCCGTATGGTTGATTGCACAACTGTCCCTGAATCCTCCACGTGTGGCAAAACTTCTCTATGTACCTGTATTAGTTTTTGGTCACCGCGTCTAAGCTACAACTTCATTCAACATACCGCTTATCAACAGGTGTGGCCAGAAACCTCCTTTTAAATAAAAGCCAGCATCAATACAGCGAAGCCCACAAATTTGTTTTCAAAGTCAAGAAGTCAACTAACATACCAAATAGAAGCGGTTCCACCTTGAAAATAGACCGTGGCAGCCCTCAAGCAATCATAGTCGGGCAGCGTTAGGAAGTCAGATTGCAATTTTCTCTATACAGACCCCAATTGACTTCAGTCCTGAAGATGGTTTCCGCAATTAATTCATAGGAAACCGAAACGTCGACATTTCATCTTATCCCTGTCTTGTTTTATTCAGTGTGATTTGGGATAGGTGTTTTTAGGTTCTGTTGAGTCACGTATTCATTTACTTATGTGTGTACCCACAGTCCTAATTTTCTGTTTGTTCACTTATCTGTATATGAAGTGATTTCTTTAAAAAAAAATTGGATAAAATTATATTTTTCTAATACACCTTGTGTTGTTTTTTGTATGTTGTGTCTTGTTGAAACAAATTGTTTAAACTGAATTGAAACTCCACAGTGTTTGATTGATTCTCAATAAGGATCACTAATCGATCCTTCCTAAAATTAGTCTAAAAAATAAAGCACGCATAAAATAAATTCCCTTGAAGGCATCTTCACCCATTCACTTTCTTATAAATGGCAACATGACTGTCAAAATTGCTTGTTTACATGTAGCACTGACATAGACACTGAGAGATTCATATATTTGACTTTACCTGACCGTCAATCAGTGTCTTTTAACAATCTAATTAGAGGAGCAAGTCAAAACATGGAGTGTAGCCAATGTAAATCATAAATGTCATCAACATTACTTATACAAAGATATGGACAGTATGTTATTTTAATGCTGCAACATTGTAGAACTGATGGAACAAAACTGAAAACTTTAATTAAAAATGTTGTAACTGGTCAATGTTCAATATCAGAAAGAACTTTTATATCTGTTGCTATTATTTTTCATGATGGACCTTCTACCACATCTGGACATGACATTGTTTATTTAAAATGTCTGAAAGGTTGGATACAGTGTAATGATACTCAATTAGTTTTTAAGCAACGTTTGCCCAAAGAGTTACCAAATTTTTAACTTATATTTTTAAATGCAAAATTTTAAGATCAAAATTTGCCCTTTAGGATTAGTGCTGTTAAGGGAGATTAGTCTGGTGTTGTAGAGTATTTTATAAGTGAGGCTGAGGAGCTTGAAGGTGATCTTTTGTTTATATTGAGGCAGTGTAGGTGTATCAGGTGGTGGGTGATGTGGGTGCAGCCAGGGACATTGATGATCACTCAGGTGGAGGTCTTTTGGATTTGTTGTAGTTGTTGTAGGTGTTTGGCTCCAATTCATGTGTAGAGTGTTTTACCACAGTGTAGTCTCCTGCTAATGAGGGCCTTTGTCACTCTTCTTCTTCTTTTTGTTAGGATCCACTTGTAAATGTTGCAGAGCATGTGGAGGGTGTTTTAGCAGTACGAGGAGACGGTGTAGACTTGGTTACACATGGAGAGGGAGGATTTGAGGTTGAATCCTATGTTGTGGACATGGTTGGTAGGTGTTGCTACTGTTCACAGTGTAGCAGGAGTTGTCTGAGGCTGGTGGGATGAGTCTGAGGATAAGTACCTTCAACTTGTGCCAGTTTGTGTTTACAGTGCTGTTCTTTATGTAGTTGGTGACGTCTTTCATTCTGTCGTGGAGGTTGCTTTTGGTGGTATGTGGCTTCTTGCTGAGGAAGTGGATGAGCTGGGTGTTCTTTGTGTAGGAGATGTTGTTGAAGTTGTGATGGTGGGCTACTTGTGTGAGGGTGGCCATGTAGATGTTGAACAGCGTCGGACTGATGGATGAGTCCTGGAGGACCCGTAGATGATGTAGGTGGTTTTGGATCAGAAGAGTGGGAGGCGGACGTTCAGGATTACTATTGAACAACTTCCAAACAAAGCACTTGATGCGTACTATTTGGCCGTAAGGAAAAGTGTGCGAAACCATTAAGGACTTTTTGCTGTGTATTTTGTCACCATGTATTTGTAAGTAACATTATTTACAGTGTAAGAAAATTAATCATAATGTATTGTTATTTTATGATTGTTTGAGATATGTTATATTTACGTAAGAAATTACTCTCAGAAAAAAGAATGTAAGATATGTTTTATTTCTATATTTTATATTCTTATTGAGAATGTTGCCTGGGTTTTTTAAGATAATCTTCTTGATTGTCTTTTTTTTGCCCGATGTTATGTGATGAGTACTATTGAACTCACTGTTTGTAGTGAAATTCAATATATTCTGAGAACAGCAAAAAAGGCAAATGAAATGTTTTACACATTTTCTTGAGTTGTAAAATATATATTGTAACTGTTTTTTTGTATCTTCCACAGGTGATAATTTCATAATATATAATTTTTTTATTATTTTATTATGCATAAGGTAAGTACAAGTAACTGACTCAGCCGCGGCCCGTGGAGGGAGTTGTGGTGAGGTAGGCAGGTGGGACGGGGAGGGGCAGGGTGAGGGGATATAAACAGCGGAATCTCGATGATTGCAGGTAAGTAAACAATTACATTAATAAAATGAATTTCATACGCACCCTGCATCGCAAAATGTGATGCAGGGCACGGAACGAAGTGGCATATTATAAACAAAGGGCGATACATTATCGCCGCTTTTATCGGCAGGAAAAATTCCGATAAAGCGACCATAATGGGCTTGATAATAGAACCTTGGAAATTCCTATAGCAGATCAGGTTCTGGTGTTAACTTGGACTGTTATGGGAATTCACAACGGCCTATTATCAAGCCCTACGTGTGACCAAGTCTGATAACATCAGTGTTTAAGGACAAACACCGTGGTGTCTGTGCCTCGAAATTTCATCGATCACAAAGAATATAGGAGGACGGACTACCTCATCAACGTTTGGCTCCTCAACACTGCGTTCCAAATAAATGTAGATAAAATACGATTATTAATATATTACAAAAGTACACCAGCGGATGACACACACGACCCGGGAAACAACGCAGCAAATTTATTACCTGCATTAAAGAAAGGTTTGTTTCTTGAACTTGAACTTGAAAAAAATGTTGGCTTCGAAACGAGGCTGCGCATGCATAGAGAGTGCAACTGCTACATAAAAAAAAGGAAAGTTTTACATACTATCATAAAAATGAAGGAGCATATTATCAACAAAAGGCGATACATTATAGCCGCTTTTATCGACAGGAAACTGCCACCAAAGCGGCGATAATAAGCTTGATAATACGGCCTTGTTATTTCCCATAGAATCCCATGTTAACACCAGAGTATAGCCTTCTATGGGAATTTACAAGGACGTATTATAAACCCACCCTCCCAACATTAATAAAAAACTCAAGACAATACAGGTACCTGGAGCTGGAAGGTCATTTTACATATTACTGCCCCAGAAAGGTGGCGTCCCCGTGACGTGTACGGGAAGAGAGCGAGCTCAAAACATATTTTTTTTTTAAAAAGACCCGAGAGATGCTGCTCCCCGAGACTGCAGGGAGTAGGACCGTAGCCCCCGCATACTTCAAAATAAAACCACAGCAGTGCCGTTCCCCAGTGCTCGGGGCACCTTACAAGCCCTCATTATGCAAAACAATTGCCCCCGTAATTTGCCCCCCCCCCGGGGCCTAATGAATAAAACGGACTTCTAGGTTTTTTTCACCTTCTCCACGGCGTACAAGTACTGCACAACTACCCCGCCATTTTTTATTTTAAAAAAAATACAAATTGAGCCGAAAGATCCATGTACCACCCCCTGACCAAAACTATAGGGTCAAAATGTTTCTACCCTGCACCCTTTCCTTATTTCTCAACTTTGTTATACTGTTTTCTTGTGACTCTCCTCTCTAGACAAACAAGATGGCTGCCAACACTTCCTGGTTTGGAGTATTGACAGCCAATCCCCATGCAGCTCCTGCTCGTAATTGTACGTATTTCCGTATGCGTACGCCGCGATATATCTTTAAAAAAAATAGAGCCTAAACATCCATGTACTACCCCCTGCGCAAACCTAGAGGGTCAGAATGTTTCTAGCCTACCCCCTCCCTCATTTCTCAACTTTGTTTTACTATTTTCTTGTGACTCGGTTCTAGAGAGAAACAAGAGGACCACCAACACTTCCTGGTTTCGAGTGTTGACAGACAGTTCACAGCCGATCAGCATGCAGCTCCCGCTCGTAATTGAGCAGATTTCCATACGCATGCTGAACTCCGTCTCTAGATATTGCTATGATTTTACTTGCAATGTTCTCAGAAACTACTGAACAGATTTACACCATTTAACAAAAAGCACAATCTGCGAACCAAACTCTACCTCTCTGCCAAATTTGGTGTAATTCCGTTCAGCCGTTCGGGCTGTAGCGCTGGCTAAAGGTCCTTATGGAAAATTGCATGGGGAAAACATGTTTTGGGACCCACCTTTTTTCTCGGCCCGAACTTGACGAATCACCCCCAAACTTTCAGGGAAGGAGCGGAACCGAGCAGGCAATTTTCTTGGAGAAATTCACGAAGATTCGTCCACCGACGCCAAAGTTATTCCAAATAGAATGTTGTGGATTTCCAATGGAAACTAGGTCCTATCTACAACTACCTACTGGCAACTGCCAGTAGGTAATATATATATATATATATATATATATATATATATATATATATATATATATATATATATATATATATATATATATATATATATATATATATATATATATATATATATATATATTTACCACTGTTCCCTCTCAAAGGGACAAATTGGGTCGCACTCCAGGGGCCAATTTTGCAATTTTTTTTATTTTTTCATATTCCACAAACTCAGGCAGATGTTACGATCTACGCGTTTCGGTATTACAAATACCTTGCTCACGATCAACCGGTCACTTGGCTCCCCCTCCCTGATATACTTGCATTGTATTCATTACATCACTTCCTGTTTGGGGTTTGCCAGTGCCTCATTGCTTTATGGGACATGTAGTTTTTAAGTAATCCAGAAAATAAATTTCAACCTTTTGCCCAATATTAAACATTTTACATATGACTATAATTTGATCAAGAATGTCAAAACACGTATGATAAAACACGTATGATTTAGAGGTTCCCTCTAGTGGGACAAGATAACTGCTATAATGATTTCATATATAACTCAATGAATATAAAATTATTTTCGACAGTTAATGAGCAGTTACAGTATTGTCTTCTAATATTTTCCCTCTAGTGGGATGACATTACTAACAGTATTGTATATAATATAACCGTATCACTTCAGATTTGTAAACCACGGGTAACGCTAGTCATTTTAAGCTAGACAAGTGTATCCCTGATAGGAATACCCCATTTTTGTGGCTGCACAGCATTATTTATGTGTTTAAATTGCCAACTTCCTTTAACTACCCGGGTTGCAAAATATCGCATACTGACTCTATGTTCAACCATTGATAACATTACCATTTTCTCAATATTGCAGTTTTTGTTTCACACTCAATTCCATTATTGTAAAATTGTATTGGGCAACAAACAATATATCAAAGCGAAGATCTCACAAATGTATATATAGCTCTTCCGACTGGTTCAGCCCATAGGGCATCAGGGTTCTTAGGTTTAGGATATGGCGTGATTCTTTTTGTCTCAGGAGCCTTTCTCTGTCTCCCCCTCTTTCTTTCTTGGGGACACTTTCGAGACCAAAGAATTTCAATTGGCTCCAATCACTTCGATGGTACAGTTCCATGTGTTTGGCTATTGCATTAGCCTTGTCCTTATGAATAGTCGCTCGAACGTGCTCTAGGATGCGTTTTTTTAGTTCGCACACTGTGCTGCCCACATACCTCATGGGGCATGGACATTCGACGACATATACAATGTGTGTTGTTTTACAGGTGATCAATTCCTTTATCTCCCAATTTTTCTTATTGGACATTTGCACTTGTTTTGTCGGTTTTGCAATCTGACAGACCTTGCATGCATAACATTTCACAAAACCAGTTGTTTTTAGCCATTCATCCCTTTTTGTTGTTTTTCTAAAGTGGCTGTGAATGAGGTGATCTTTAAGGTTCTTTGCCCTTCTATATGTGATTGTCGGGTGTGATCCCACAATATCTTTCACTGTCTCGTCCAATTGTAAGATTTTCCAATTGCGCCTTAGAATGTTGGCAATCCTTTTACTCTCGTTCGAGAAGTTCATGATCATACGTATTGGTTCTGATTCTTCTGTTGGTTTTTTGGATTTTCTTTGGAGACATTCCTCTCTGCTCTTTTGATCTGTTCTTTCCCAGCAAATTTTGATTATGCCCTTGTTATATTTGCGTTTTTTGAATCTCTCCGATGTTGCAGCACTATGTTTTTCCCATTCATCTTTTTCGCTGCAAATCCTCCGGATTCTCAAAAATTCCCCATAGGGGATACTGGTGATCAGGGATTGCTGGTGGAAGCTGGTTGCTTCTAGTGTGGCGTTGGTGGCAGTACATTTACGATGCAATGTTGTATGTATTTGACTTTCTCGTATATAGATCTCTGTGTCCAGAAATACAATTCTCTCATTGCTTATAACATAGCTAAACTTGAGGTTCGGTATACTATTGTTCATGATATCAAAGTATTTTGGCAGCAAAGAAGATTTTCAGAAATACTTTGATATCATGAACAATAGTATACCGAACCTCAAGTTTAGCTATGTTATAAGCAATGAGAGAATTGTATTTCTGGACACAGAGATCTATATACGAGAAAGTCAAATACATACAACATTGCATCATAAATGTACTGCCACCAACGCCACACTAGAAGCAACCAGCTTCCACCAGCAATCCCTGATCACCAGTATCCCCTACGGGGAATTTTTGAGAATCCGGAGGATTTGCAGCGAAAAAGATGAATGGGAAAAACATAGTGCTGCAACATCGGAGAGATTCAAAAAACGCAAATATAACAAGGGCATAATCAAATGTTGCTGGGAAAGAACAGATCAAAAGAGCAGAGAGGAATGTCTCCAAAGAAAATCCAAAAAACCAACAGAAGAATCAGAACCAATACGTATGATCATGAACTTCTCGAACGAGAGTAAAAGGATTGCCAACATTCTAAGGCGCAATTGGAAAATCTTACAATTGGACCAGACAGTGAAAGATATTGTGGGATCACACCTGACAATCACATATAGAAGGGCAAAGAACCTTAAAGATCACCTCATTCACAGCCACTTTAGAAAAACAACAAAAAGGGATGAATGGCTAAAAACAACGGGTTTTGTGAAATGTTATGCATGCAAGGTCTGTCAGATTGCAAAACCGACAAAACAAGTGCAAATGTCCAATAAGAAAAATTGGGAGATAAAGGAATTGATCACCTGTAAAACAACACACGTTGTATATGTCGTCGAATGTCCATGCCCCATGAGGTATGTGGGCAGCACAGTGTGCGAACTAAAAAAACGCATCCTAGAGCACGTTCGAGCGACTATTCATAAGGACGAGGCTAATGCAATAGCCAAACACATGGAACTGTACCATCGAAGTGATTGGAGCCAATTGAGATTCTTTGGTCTCGAAAGTGTCCCCAAGAAAGAAAGAGGGGGAGACAGAGAAAGGCTCCTGAGACAAAAAGAATCACGCCATATCCTAAACCTAAGAACCCTGACGCCCTATGGGCTGAACCAGTCGGAAGAGCTATATATACATTTGTGAGATCTTCGCTTTGATATATTGTTTGTTGCCCAATACAATTTTACAATAATGGAATTGAGTGTGAAACAAAAACTGCAATATTGAGAAAATGGTAATGTTATCAATGGTTGAACATAGAGTCAGTATGCGATATTTTGCAACCCGGGTAGTTAAAGGAAGTTGGCAATTTAAACACATAAATAATGCTGTGCAGCCACAAAAATTGGGTATTCCTATCAGGGATACACTTGTCTAGCTTAAAATGACTAGCGTTACCCGTGGTTTACAAATCTGAAGTGATACGGTTAAATTATATACAATACTGTTAGTAATGTCATCCCACTAGAGGGAAAATATTAGAAGACAATATTGTAACTGCTCATTAACTGTCGAAAATAATTTTATATTCATTGAGTTATATATGAAATCATTATAGCAGTTATCTTGTGCCACTAGAGGGAACCTCTAAATCATACGTGTTTTATCATACGTGTTTTGACATTCTTGATCAAATTATTGTCATATGTAAAATGTTTAATATTGGGCAAAAGGTTGAAATTTATTTTCTGGATTACTTAAAAACTACATGTCCCATAAAGCAATGAGGCACTGGCAAACCCCAAACAGGAAGTGATGTAATGAATACAATGCAAGTATATCAGGGAGGGGGAGCCAAGTGACCGGTTGATCGTGAGCAAGGTATTTGTAATAGCGAAACGCCTAGATCCTAACATCTGCCTGAGTTTGTGGAATATGAAAAAATAAAAAAAATTGCAAAATTGGCCCGTGGAGTGTGACCCAATTTGTCCCTTTGAGAGGGAACAGTGGTAAATGGATTAGCAGCGTGGTTCAGCTGCAGGGCGCCGCACCCGTTCCGAGCGCTGCATGAGTGGGAAAAAGGGAACCAGCAATGGAGAATATATATATATATATATATATATATATATATATATATATATATATATATATATATATATATATATATATATATATATATATATATATATATATATATATATGTATATATATATATCTATAGATATATATATCTATATATATATATAGATAGATAGATAGATAGATAGATAGATAGATAGATAGATAGATAGATAGATAGATAGATAGATAGATAGATAGATAGATAGATAGATAGATAGATAGATAGATAGGTAGATAGATACATAGATACATAGATACATAGAGATATGGGTATAGATATGGATCAGTTGTTAAATCAGTATAATGAATTTATAAGTTTAGAAGCCCGGAGGACATACTGTTTCGTTTTTATGAATTTTTAAGATGTTTTTAGACTCATTGATTGAATATAAATTTTGAATTGTAATATAATTAATGGGAGTGAGGGTCCAGGAGGCATGTCATTTAAAGAAATTCTGATGTATGTTCGACAAAAGCAATTATCTAACACGTTACAAAACGGCCACCATGTTGGACACTGAAATAGTGGGACATATGTGTTGGGTCCCTTTTTGATATCTAGGCTGACCAAACTGCCCAATTTATTTATTTATTGAGTTTTATATAGCACGAACTAGACCCGAGACATCGGGTATCAGAGCGCTTTACATGAGCACCAGTTGCGTTACAGAAGGACACATTCATTTTTGTTGGACACAGGGAGATTAAGTGATTTTCTCAGAATCACAGGATGTTGAATTGCCGAGACTTGAACCCTGTTCCCCAGCTTCGAGGTCGACCGCTCTAGCCATAAGGCTACATCCTCTCCAATAGAAGCCCAGGTTTGATGTCCTTCACACCAGAACCCGGGCTTCTATTGGAATTCTACAGGGCATATTATCAATCCCTTTATCGCCGCTTTAGCTGCAGTTTCCTGCCACTAAATTGGCAATAATGTTATCGCCCGTTCTTGATAAGATGGCCCAGGTGTCTGCACCTTTTTGTGGCAACACATTGTAGAAACATTGATAACAACTGATTTTGTTTTTTCGAAACTCTTTATTCGTGACTGTAGCAGTTATTTCACAGTACATTCAATCATTACACATTGTATCAGTCTTTTCCTTTTTCTTTAACTTTAACTTGTGGTAGCATGTCTTTCAAATTAACTTTCATCACGTCTTACAATTCTCCGGATATCTCTCAATTACAGCGTTCATTTGTCATATATGTGACTTATATAATCTGCTAAACCCAAACTACCCTTCCCTCCCTGCCCTCCCTCCCCCCGTCTCCTGGTCATTCTCTTACATACACTCTACATTTCAGACCTGTAAGCTTCCGCCTTTCCAGAGAGTGTTACAGGTCGTAGTCTTGGCTATCCAGTACATCTTTTGACCGCACCCGTGCACTCTGGCAGTCTAGGATTTTGAAAAATGTGGAAAACTCAGAAAAATACCCACTGCAATCCAAATCAAATACCACACTGAAAACAGGAAAACCTAGACATACTATATTCTCTGTTTCTGCATATAAAATGTTATTTGATTTCACATTTATGTTATAGGTCCAAACTTTTCAGTATAAGCAGAAGTGGCTAGCAATGACTGGAATATTAGACTGAAATATACCTCTGGTGTGTTAAAGAGGAAAATGAAGTAAGAACAGATTGAAGACGATAAAAGTCAACAGGAAGCTACTATGACAATAAATGGGTAAAGAGCCTCCCAGGTTAGGAGCAAGAAGACATCACCACTACCACAACCAGTATAGCCTCCCATTTTCAGGAATAAGAGCCAGGGAACACAAAGGAAAGATAGCAAGTTAAAGACGGCAAAGTATTTCAGTCTCAAGAACAGGAACTTGGAGATCGGCAGAAATAAAAATCCAATGATCTTTAAAATTCCAAGAAGATGTGCAAAGGAACTTGAAAGGAAAGTAGAGAATCCCATCACTAACGTACTGTCCAAATACCATGATAATTAACTTAGGAGCCAGTATGGCTAGCGACAGGATATTGTAAAAGTGGCAAAAAGTGATAATGATGAAACTATTGGTGAAAAGTTAACAACATTTTACAGCAGCTGGAAACGTATTCTATATTATCTGTGATAACCCTGAGAAATGGCCAACTGCACAACATGATAACATCTTTTGATACCTAGTAGCAAGAGGAACTACCCCGGCTGGATATATTGGATTGGTTTCTACATGTCTCTACAAATCAATACTCCAATCCTACTTATTTCAAAAGGGAAATGTGTAATAGTCAGCAAATTAACTGCCACTGGATGGTTTATTCAATGTACAAGAATGCAGCAATTTGTTTCTGCTGCAAATTATTTATCATTTGGTCCATAAACACACAGTTTGTGAGCAGCAGTTTGTCTGATTGGCACCATCTTTGACAGCATTTACATGGGCATGAAAATTCTCAGGAGTACATAAAAAATAAAAGTGGAGGGAGTTTGAACCTCAACAATGCAGCAATGCACTACTGATCAACAAAACCGTGTTCGAATCCAACAGGAGAATATTCATTAGTGGAATGTTTTAGAAAGGCTCTCAGCAATCACACAGTATCAAGCAGAAAATAACCAGGCTTTCCGCTGTGCAGTGCGGACCAGCTGAACCATGCCACAATGCAAACATATTAGCGCTAATACCACTTTTAGGTAAATTTGAGCCTGTGATAATGGAACATGTTTGCAGAGTTACCATAAATTAGATTCATAAACATTATCTTGGCACATAAATCCAAAATGAATTGATTGAGCTGTTGTTTGAGATGGTACTCAAAGAAATCTTACCAAATGTTTGAAAAGACAAATATTATCCATTTTTCCTTGACCGTGCCCCAGATCTGAGTCATATAAAACAACTTACATTTATTATGAAATATGTCAGTTCTACAAATAGATGTGTTACGAATGAGGAACATTTCATTGGATTCATTCCCCTGTAAGACCAAACTGGGCAGCCTCTTACTGATGCAATTGTGAGTCACTGAAACTTCGCTTTGCTGATTGTCATTGGGCAAGGGTATGACACAGTTACAAATATGTATTGACAATACAATGGAGTAAAAGCTTGAATCTGAAAAGCGTACACCATGGCTTTTTTTATACCATGTGCCTGTCACAATTGGAATCTGGTCTAAGAGATATTGCAGATATGTTGCCAACTTCGACGATATCATAACTTTACTCATTATTCTCTGCATCACTTAAAAAGTTGAAAGTATTAACTGAATCTTTCCCTCAAAGCCTCCCTTCTACTCGGTGGGAGAGCCACCTGGAAAGCACAACAGCAGTTTAATTTCAGACAAGCCTAATACATGAGTCACTTCGACAGGTGTCTGAAAAGGCTTAAGATGTGAAAATCTGAATTTCGGCTATTTTTGGTCATTTGGTATGATATTTTAAAGAGATCAGTAAAATGATGCACAGTAACAACATGCAGCTTGATGTAGTTGTGAAACATGAAGGGTTTGCATCTCACTGATTTCAGCAAACAAACTAGAAGAAGTTGATCAAAGAATTTTTAGGAAAAAGTAAATGTTTGGATACAGGGGAGCTGACATGCGACCCAAAATAGCAATTTTGCATTCAGGTTTCAGTGCCCTTGTTGATAGAGCAGTAGCGTGCGTTGACAGACAACTCGGGAGAGCTGAAAAATCACCTAAAACAATTATACCTTGTTATTACCAGTTCAAAATACATGGAAAGTGGAGATCTGTAGGAGCTTTGCAATCTTCTGCAACATGTTCTGTCTGACAGCACACCTGAACTGTTTCAGGAGATTTACTTTCTTGCTGCTATCCTTCCTCAAAAACTAAATACCTTAGTAGTTCTTCATTATATCTATATTAACAGATTGGAACCCATCAACCCAAGTTGTGTGTTTGCCTAAAGAGTCTTGCTTTTTTTTTTTTTTTTTTCTTTTTTTTTTTTTGGTCCTCATCTTGCGATTACTGTATGCTTATGGAGTGTCAGGTGTCTGCCTCTTTGTTCTTTTCCGACACTGCCCCTTGTTCTCTCTGGGCTGGGGAGTTTTGACTTTTAGATGGTATGAGGAGTTTCCTTTACTCGTTGCATATCATAGCTTCTGGCTTGAATCGAGGGAGGGAGCTAGCCAACTTGGCTACTCGGCAAGTACCATACTTGTCCACCAGAAGATGTATCGCTTTAATCATTGGACTTAAGTTTGGATCTTATCTGGTGTTAACAAAAGTTTCAAAACTATCCCAAAACTTAAATCTTTTGCTCACATTTCTTAGCTTATCAAGTTTGTTGATTTTTATTGCCGAGTTCAGCCATTCTGTATGAGTGGGGCTAGAGACTTCTATCCATTTTATACAGATTTCTCTCCTTGCGAGTACTATTAATACAAAGAGAAGATTTTCCTGCTCCTTAGAAAGCCCCCCTTCATAACTTGGGTCTAATATCCCGAAAAGAATAAGTGTAATACTCACAGTTAGTTGTTTGGCCTGGATAATACTCAGGATCTTACCGACTTGGTCCCAAAACTCCTTCAGTTGAGGGCAATTTTTGAACATGTGAATATCGTCAGCTTTTTCCTCGCCGCATTTTGGGCATTTCTTTATTCCGGCGTTTTTGAATTTGGAGAGTTTTTTTGGCGTCCAATAAGCCCTATGAATAGTGTATAAATGATTCCTCTTCAGAGCGGCAGATTTCAAGATAGACCAGCATTTGTCTACTGATTTTTCCCAAATTAAATCCAGTTCTGCGGTTACAATATCTTTCCCCCATATTTGAGTTTCCATGTTGTTAGTTGTATCGTTGGCCATTATCAAAGCCCAATACCACCTTGCTACTTCCTTAGGTAGTCGCGCTGTATTGATCATGTCGTCTTCCAGTTTTTCGTTACCATTAATACTAGGCAGAGTTCTAGACCAGCTTTGCATTTGGTAATATTTGAATTTAGATAAAGTATTATTTGATATTTCTTGTAGTTCTATCCATGTTTTTAAGTTTGCACCATTTAGGATTTGTCCCCAATATACGATGTCAGCTTTTTTCAATGCCAATGCAAGAGTGTCTTTTAAGCATTCTGGGGTTCCAGGAGAGTCCCAAATAGGAACCCACTTACTGTAATATGATATGTTCAGGATACTTCTAATTTGTGTCCACAGCTTTGCTGCATCCCTTAATATCTTTAACTTTATTTTTTTGAAGTATTTGGGGTGTCCAAACTTAAACAGCGCATTATCTTCTGATTTTGAAATTGCCTTAAAGTAAGCGGGGTAATATTCGTGGTTTTTTAATAGTATTTTGATATTTTTGAATTGGAAAGCTCTGCAGTATTCCACCAAGTCAGGACTAGCCAACCCACCATCTTTCTTGCTCGTCCTGATCTTTTTCCATGCTATTCTCGATCCTTTAGCTGCCCATATGAAGCTTGTTAAGTCTCTCTGTGCTCGAGCTAAGTCTGGTTTTCCAAATTCCATTGGTATCGCGTTAAATAGGAATGTAAACTTTGGCAGGATAGTCATCTTGATTATATTTGATCTCCCAATCAGACTCAACGGTAGAGAGGTCCATGTTTCCAAAAGTTTTCTTACTTCTCCAGCAACTTTGGTTAGGTTTCTATTTGCGGTCTTCATTATATCATGATTGATTAGGATTCCTAAGTACCTTATTTCGTTTTTTATATAGTTGCTTTGAAAAGTCGTATTCCATGTCATGACCTCTGTCTTCGTATCATTCACCAAGTAGCCTGAAATTATCCCGAAATTCTTCAAAGACTTCTCTATTTTAGTTTTGGCTTCTGGATAATTGTCAGTAAAGATCATTAAATCGTCTGCATATAATGCGATTTTTTTCTCCCATGTGTCGTATTTGAATGGGGTGATTTTGTTATTGTTTCTTAATTCGTTTGCCAATGGTTCAATATATAAATTGAATAATAAGGGAGAAAGCGGGCATCCCTGTCTCGTTCCTCTAGTTATCTTTATATTTTCTGTTAACCTGCCATTGATTAGGACCTTTGATCTTGGATGCTTATAGATTTGATTTACCATACCTATAAAGTGAGGTCCAAAATTATTATTGACCATTACTTTCTCAAGAAAGGCCCAATTGACTCTATCAAAAGCCTTTGCGGCATCAACAGTGAGTACGGTGAGTGGGATTTTCTCAGTTGTGGCGATATCTATTGCGATTAGAAGTTCTTGTGTTACTTCGTGTAGGTGTCTTCCTTTAACGAAGCCTTTTTGATCTTGATGTAATAGTTTTGCGATTATTTTCCCTAATCTAGCTGCCATTATTTTGGTAAATATTTTATAGTCCGCATTTAATAATGATATTGGACGGTATGACTCGCATTTATGAGGGTTTTTACCGGGTTTCAAAATTACTGTGATTATGGCATCATTCCAGGAGTCTGGTATTGTATTGTGTTGTATTAAGATTAGATTAATTAATTTGGTTATATGGGGGAGTACAGCGGTTTTCAGTTTTATGTATAGTTCATTTGGTAGGGCATCCGGCTCTGCTGCTTTACCCTTTTTTAACCCTTTGATAACTTCTGCCACTTCTTCTTCTTGAACCTCTCTTTCTAGCTCTTCTTTTTCGTTCTCTGCAAGTTTAAGAAGTGCTGCATCTTTAAGATAAGAGTTAATCATTTGATCCGAAGGAGTTTTATCTTCCGTGTATAAATCTTTGAAGAATTTCCAGAATTCCTGTCTAATAGCATTTTCATCAGTGGTAGGAGTTGTTTGGTACTCGGGAATAACACTTTCAACTTTGTTTTTCGCTAGATCCGTTTTGAGCTTCCATGCCAACCATTTTCCGCAGCCCTCCCCAAACTCATGTTTTGCTAATTTGCTGGAATCCCATTTTTTCTTTA
Source organism: Lissotriton vulgaris (assembly GCF_964263255.1). Classification (NCBI taxonomy): domain Eukaryota; kingdom Metazoa; phylum Chordata; class Amphibia; order Caudata; family Salamandridae; genus Lissotriton; species Lissotriton vulgaris. The sequence continues at coordinate 858,296,924 of NC_141695.1, forward strand.
ACCTGTCTTCCAAGATTTGATCTATTTTATCTTTTTGGGTTTGTCTTTTATTGAGAAGATCTTATTTTTTCCCTTCTTCTTGTTCTCTGGATATGATAATGTCTAGGGAGTTAATCTCTGATTCCAAGTCTGAGATCTCTTGTTTTAGCTGTTTATTTTTATGTGCCCCTAAACTCAAGAGTTTACCCCTTATGACAGCTTTAAAAGTGTCCCACGTTATTTGTTCTGAGGTACCAGATGCGTTTAACTCGAAGAAGATATTTGTTTCTATTTCTAGTTCCTTTATAATTTCTTCGTCTTCCAGCAAAGTTCTTTCGACTGTGAATCTCCTTTCAGTTATGTTTTCTGTAAATTGTAAAACTAATTGCACTGCTGAATGATCTGACAGATGAGCTGGTAAATGGGATACTTTTTTCACTTCTTTTGATAAGTTGTTGCTAACCAAGAAGAAGTCGATCCTGGATTTATGTCCCAGTTTTTTGTTATGTAGTGTAAACGGATGTGATTTTTCCCCTTTATTTTTCCAAATGTCCACCAAATTAAGATCTCTTTTATAGGACACGATCCATTGTCTCATTTTCTTTAAGTTTGTGTGTCTACTTGGTGGTGATCTGTCTAATTTTAAGTCCATTACCAGGTTAAAATCACCTCCCAATATTATTGGGGAGTTGACTAGTAGCAGTTGTGAGTATAGTTTTTTTAACGGTTCCGCATCGTCCAAATTCGGACCATAGTACCCTGCAATAGTAATGGGGGAATTTCCTATTCTAATATTAGCTATAGCCCATCTTCCTTTATTATCCACTTCTGAACTGATTATATTAGCTTTTAGGGATTTTTTAAGAATTATCGCAATTCCTTTAATGTTGCATTGTTGTGTTGTACATATTAATGTATCTACCCACCATAAACTCTTAACAATTTGGTCCCATTCCTCTTTTAATAGGTGAGTTTCTTGTAATATTATTATCTCACTTTTCTCAGTTCTAATGTACTCCAGAATTTTATTCCTTCTGCTTTTTGTCCTCAACCCATTTACATTCCATGATAGAATTTTTACATCCCTACATGCACTCCCCATTTTATCTGTTTAGCTGTTATGAATTTATGGTTCACTCCAAGTTGTTCTAATTTTTTAAGTATTAGCAGATGAGGTTTTTTTTTATTTTTTTTCCCTATTTTGCTCCCCTCCCTTGTTTGTATATTTTTATGTTTTCTAAGTTGTGCTTTACATTTACCCTCCCCGGGGAAGCCTCCCTCTTCTTCTCTTCCGGTTATCTTCATAACCCTTTTGGCTTCCTGAACACACCTCCGTGATTTCTATCTATGTACAAAAAAGAATTTTGATGGTTGGTTTATAACTTCTTTATTTTTATTCTATTCTTCGTCCTGTCGTTGGTTGTATTTAGATCTGTTTCTTTATGCTTCTCGCTATATATTTTCTGTCTGTTCTCTTTTTTTTTTTTTTTTTTCCCCGTGTCAGTATTTATACAAGATTTACAGGTTTATATTATTTGCATGATCCATTATCCATGTGATTTTATGTGAACTTTTTAGCTCAAAGGCTCTTCAGAACGTATTTGATCTCTGATTAATTCTATCAAATTTTTCACTTCATCAGGCTCTCTTAAATTTCGCATTTTGTTTCTCCACATAATCCGTAGCGAGGGTGGGAATTTCATTTGCACTGTGGCACCTAGCTGTTGCAGCTCAGACATTAAGTTTCCCAGTTCCCATTGTCTGGTCTGAGAGGCTTTTGACATGTCTGATCTTATTTTAAAGTTCCAACTGTCTTTGTTGTATGTCCCTTTTTTCAAAGCCTCTCCCAGGATCCTATCCTTCAGCGTATATGTTTTAAAGTTAACTAGGATCTTTCTGGGATTTTTCCTCTCTTTACTCTTTCCATAAGGATCTCTGTGTACTCGCTGTATATCCTTTTCAAGATTATCTTTGTCTGCCCATGGAAAATATTCCATCAAAAGTGCAATTACAAATGATTTAATGTCTTTGTCTTCTTGATTCTCTGGCACATTTAAAATCCGTATGTTATTTTTCCTCGCTTGATTTTCCAAGGATTCCATTTTTTCATTCATGATTTTATTTTCCAGTCTCAAGGAATTTATTTCCTTTCTGTTTTTCTCCACCCTTCTATCCAAACTAGTAACTTCGTTTTCTACTGCTGTCACTCTGTCGCCTAGTGCATTTAATTTGCTGTCCAGCTTCTCACAAACCTCCTGTATTTTATTCTGTTTGGATTCGGATATGGAAAACTTCTCTTTCATTTCCATCCATATTTTTTCGAGTAGTTCATCTGTATGAGTTTTTGTTGTATCTTTGTTGAATTCCACAGTTCTTAAGTCATCATCCTCAACCTCTCTAGTTGTGTTTAATCCTGCTGCTGCTGCGGAAGAAACAACCTCTTCCGTTATCTCTTCTGTTGTGTTTGCTGCTGTAGCAGCCAGGTCTGCACCTCCCTCCGCCATATGACTTCTCGCTCCCTCTTCCGTGCTGTTTTGTTTGATTTTCCAAATCTCTTCCAGACTTATATTTTCTGCTGCTTTTCTTTTCTTAATTCGAGGTTTTCTTCCTTTCTTTCCACTTCCTGTAATCGGTTTTACGTTTAGAACGGGAGCAGCTCGCTGTTCCTCTTTTCTTAAGAACCGACTATCCAGTGATTTAGTTATCACTTTGGTTGTTGTGACCTCTTTGGTTGTTGTGACCTCTTTCTCACTTTCCAAAATTTCTGAAACTCCTTTAGATTCTAGGGAGGTAAACGTGGAGGGCTCTGAGTCCAACTCTTGCTGCTGGATTTTAAAGTAGGACCTAAGAGAGGGAGTGACTTTTGTTTTGATTTTGGATTTTTGAGTAAACTCCCAATTATTTCCTTCTTTTTCTTTTTCTTGGTTGCTCTTTAGGTGGCCTTTAAGTAATGTTTTTTGTTTTTTTCTGCTCACTCTCGGAGTGATACCTTTCGGGAACTGCTCTTGACTCAGGAACTTTCTATTCCGTAAACTATAGAAAGATTTCACTATATTTGGCTGGGTCTCTGGCTTCTGTGTTTCTGCTTTAGTTTCTGCTTTAGTTTCTGCTTCAGTTTTGGATTTAATTTGATTATCTGAGAGGGTTGTTGACTCTTGAGGTATTTTCTCCTCTATGTCCTCCTGTGTTACTTCTATGATTTCACTCATATGCCAAATTTTTAAGTTTTTTTCCACTGTGTGTATATCTATGTCTTGGCAGGGTTGTAAGTGCTTGTAAGTTTGACTCTGCAGGAGATATTGGTATGATTGACTGTCAATACTGTTAGCATTAATGAGGTTATAGTCAGTATAGTCAGTATTGTAGCCTAATTTTGCTTGTTCAGTCTTGCAAATGTAACGTAAGTTTTCTTTTAGGCTTCCCAAAATCCAGACATCTTCTACATTTAAAAGGTTGTTTGTCCCTCTTTCCTCCTCATCATTATATTTTAATTTTAATTTTTTTAAATCTGCCTTTCTTACACAATCTTTTGATTGCTCTATCAGGACAGAACTTCCTTCGCTTTCCCCCTCTGACCGCTGCTGCCGCTGCCTCTGTTCGCTGTCTCTGTCGCTGCCGCTCGTGCCCCGGAACTGAAATCTCAGTCTACCGGTGGCACGTCGGCAGCGCGACTTTGCTTCCCTCGCAGCGCTCCACTTCTCCGGCGAGAGGCACACACCAGGATTCACCAACACCTCGCCCGCTCCCGCTTCTGCTACAGCAGTTACCTTGGAACTTTGCTCCGCACTGCCGCCGATCCTGAGCCTCCCGCCACTCCAGCCCGCTCCAACGATCTTCTGAACGATCTTCTGAAGGATCCACTCCAACCAGACAGGCGTGCTGCACACCTCCGCGACCCCGCCGACAATGGCGGAGCACCAGGCCTCGTCCTTCACACCGAAGCTCCGGGATAATGGCGATAGTCCAACGAGGAGCACCATACCATAACGATCCACAGTAAGAGACTCTAAATCGATGCCAGACAGCACTTTTCCGATTGTCGTAGTTTTTTACTTTTTTCTCATTTTCTCCACTCGTTTCTCCGCATATTTTTGTTCTCGCCTTCCAACCTTAATGCAACTTTCACGGGTGTGTCAGGAGCTCTCCGACCGAGCTTCCTACTCGGCCGCCATCTTCCCCAAAAAACCCTAAAGAGTCTTGCTTACAATTACAGTGACATTAGCATTTGCTGAATGCAGCTTATGCTCAACAATGTCCCAGGAGTTTTTTTCAAGACTGGCCTTTTTCAATAGGATATATTGCAGCAACATTGGATTACAGTACAATACTGGTGCATTCAGCAGACAAAAGGCTAGTAAGAGCATGTGTTAGCATGTAGTACTAGTTCTGAGATGATGAATTGTCCCAATACATTTCCTTCTCCAAAATGTTCCTGCCAGAATTAATTCCTTAAACTCTTTGCTGTGTTTGTTTCCATACTTCATCTTCCTTTTCACGTTTTGATCCTTGTTCTTCCCTTCTCAGTGAATGTAAAGACTGGGTTACAGAGTTTATGCTGAAGTTGTGTTTATACTCTTGTTCCTTAAGGATTTTGAGACACATCCTGGTGCACTCGAAGGTACTTCACCACACAATCATTGAAGGAGCCAGTAAGTGCTAAACTCATTTTGTTGACATATTATGTCTCAGGTTTTTGTAAATGAACTTCCTGATAACATAGTCTGTGTAGAAAGTAAGCAAAAGAGGGCACATTTTACCATTACTTTCAGATGTGTACAGGACCTGATCTACAAATGGCAATCTATTTTGTTTTCTATCCATACCCCTCCAATCATTTTCACAAGGAGGGTGCTCCAATAAAGTTGTAAATATATATAACACTGGGGCAGTTGTTTTGTGGTGATTGTGGATTTTCCTTAAAATCCAGCTATCCTGTCACTCACACTTTCTAAAATTCCAAACACCAATTGAAAAACCTTAGTATGGAAATCCATTAAATCTGCAGCACACCTTCACATAAAAAATGCATAAACTACACCTCAACTAATAAATCAATACCAGGAAACCACTCAGCATGAGCAATCTAGACGCTTGGAGTTACTCTCTTATGTTTTACTGGGATTATATTTTTTGTACATTAAATCTGCTTAAGACCCCATTGTCAGTTTGCAATATTTCCCTTGATATGTGTGTTTTTTTTTAGAAAGTTAACATTTGCTCATCTGCTTTCTATCACCTCATGCCCTTGCGAGAAGAATATATTCATTCTGTATCCTAAATCCTACTGCTTTGTTTGTACCCCACTCTGCTTCCCTTTCTTAGTAGTGGCCAGCGATCAAAACAACTTTCAAATAAAGATGAAAGTATACATGCATCAGAACCCAACATTATCCCTCTAGACCCTGTTTCTCAATTTGTACAGTGACCTGAGTGATGCCATTTGTTAAAAATAAAACACAACATGTTGAAAGCTTAAAGTCCAACCAGCATTTAATGCAAAATAGCTGGAAGCAAGACAACAGATCAAAAGACAATGGTAATTTAAAATGACCAAGGCTCTAGAAAACAGTTAGGTGGACTAAGAGCTAATATTATATAAAACTAAACTAGTATATGCACAATTTCGGTCAGTAGAAGTCAATGTAATATGACCACATGCCAGAAATGTGTTGTTCTCAGCAAAAAGTTATCTACTTGTGCGAGTGTCAGGATCTGCCTCTCTAAGAGGCACAGGATGGCTTTGAAAGCAAGCGATCATTCCTAGATGCAAGTTTAGCTCTATTATTCGCAGAAAATCCTGATTGCCAGGTTTGAAAAAGAGGTTACGCTACTGAAAAAAGATCGATGTACAACAGGAAGCATTATCTTCAGGGCCTGTGAAGGCCATGAAAGGCTTGTGACTAATAAAATACAATGTGAAGCTTTCAAGAAAATAGAAAAAAATAATACTTGATTAACTGTGGATCAAGTTGTGATTACATATGTGGCTGTTAGCATTTCCCTCCATAAGTGTTTTTCAATATCATACAAACAAACTTTAAATATGTTCTCATATTAAATTATTGTCATCAGTGCATTGAGATTTTTATCATGCAATAACCTGGAAACAACTAGTTGAACAGTGGCGGCGACTCCTCTAAGGTGCAGTGAGACAAAGGGTAAATAAAATGATAACTTCTGTTATTATCATTTTATTTTCATCTACTTCCGCACTTTGCGTGAGGGGCCGAGGGCTGGGGAGGAGTGGTAGCACCCTCCTAAGTGCGCATTGACTGCCTGGCCTGCGCTCTCAGGCCGCCCAAAGCAGTCTTGCACACTTTGCATGTTCTCCATGCAGGCTGCATTACAGCCTGCATGGAGAACATGCCCAGGCTCGCAGTCAGCATCTGAGCGCCGAAACACAGTGCTCAGACCAATCACAATGCTGCTAAGGCAGCCTTGTGATTGGCTGACTAGGAGCCTGGGTTTGCTTCCTGTTGAGGCCGAGTGAGGGAGGACTACGGAGGAGAGACACGGCAAGTAGGTAATTTTTTATTTCATTTTTTATACCCGCTCCCCCCACATTCTCCCCCTCCCACCCCGGCCCGCGCCCCTCTACCTCTGATTGGTGATGGCCACTGCTGTAGTTAACTTCAGAGTAAAGAAATCGATTTGTGCCTAGATTTTCGATTTAGTGTGGCTAATGTTATCCACTTAGTACAGCTTTAAAATAAATAGATGTGGGGGCGTGGTTTGGCCACGCAGGAAGATGACCGCCTGAAAGAAGAGCTCGGTTGTGGGACGGACCCCTGATGGGATATCCCCACATACCTGTATCGTCGTAATTCCTTCTCTGGGCTCCGCTATCACTGGAAAGCATGCGGAAGGTCCTGGCGACATTTTCTTCTCGGAAGAGACAATGCTTTTCTTTCTCTACATTCCGGTGAGGTAGACGCACCGCTTTTGCCCCGGGTCCTGCGCACCAACTTACCGCGCCTCCTTGCATCGTAGAGCCGCGCCTTCTCCCACCACAGGGCCGCACCTACTCACATTGCAAAGCCACGCCTCCTCATATTGTAAGGCCGCGCCTCCTCATATTGTACGGCCGCGCCTCCTCACAACACGAAACCGCGTCTCCTTGAGTCTCAGGGCATTCGTGACTGCTGTGCAAGCCCTGTCTCCATAGCGCCTCCTCCTGCTGTCAAGAAGAAAGGCGAAGGAGGATAATTAAAAGCAAAAATCACTAGTAACAGGACCGAATGATTTCCCTCACGCAACGCTTTTGTTCTCACACAGTTTTGCAGTTTTCCTGTGCTTTGCCTCATAGCGCCTCCTCCTCTTGTACCAGGGAGAGGCGAAGGGGAAATACAGATACAAACAAGACATATCAAAGAGAACAGCATAAGCGAATTATATTAATTTCCTCACAAAACGCTCTTGTTTATGACGAAGCCTTACAGAGATGTGCTTTTACTACTACTCAATTTGACTTGTCTCTGACTGGTCTTCTGTGGTAGAGGGAAATATTACTGTATATGCTATTTTCTTCTTACACATGGTGCCAACGACAATCTCCTCATGTTATCTACGCAGGACAACTAACTATGTACTGGAAGTGTGCCTATATCTTTCTTAGGGCCAGTTCTTCCTGTAATGTTAGTGTATGCTATATATTTTGCTTCTATTGACTTTAGCTTGCTGTTTTACAACATGGTCCTGTGAGGAATATATCTCCGCTATTTGTATTGCTCTTACATGACGCCTCCTCACCTTACAAGGGCGCGTTACCTCAACTTTTGAGTGCATTCATACTTGCTTTTTTCCATTTTGCCAATTATAGGATTAGGACCTGTATATGACAATTACCTATTTTATATATTGTAGTGTTCCTTGCTTAAGGCTTGTTGATTTACAATGTGTGTTATTTTTACTTACGTTGTGGTTCGCCCATTTAAATCACTACCAAGCCTTATGTTATGTGCTATTTGTTGAAGATATTAACCCTTTTCTTCTTACAGGCACTCAACTCTGTTTGTGATATTGCACTCTATATTATACTATTCTTTTTACGTCCTGCCATTTATTCATCATTGCTTCATACAAAGTTAACACATCAATTCGCTTCTGTAGAGGATCTGTGAAATGAAAAGTGACAATGTCTAATAACAGAAACGGTTGTAAAATACCTAAACAGCCACTCTTTACTGAGGTTGTAAAACAATCTGCTAGCCTGTCAACGAAGGGGAACTTGTCTTCATCGTCAAAAGTACCTCAAGCTTCATCACTTCATAGTGCCCAGTCACTATCCAACACTATGCAAAGAATATTGCAAGAACTCTCTGGGGTAAATCGCCAATTAGAGGGACTAGATATCACAATCACATCCTTGGCTGGAGAAACTAAATCTAGTAGAGCAGACCTCACCCCTTTTCATACAAGAATTGAAACTCTTGATTCTAAAATTCTGGCCATGGAGAGTCGCTTGGATTCAGTTCAACCTTAAGACCAGGATCTTCTTTTTCTGCACAGTAAATTCATCGATTTGGAAGACCGCAGCCGAAGAGACATTGTTCGCTTTTTTAGATTTCCGGAGAACATTGAAAGAAATGACATGAAAGTATTCCTGTGCGATACTCTGCCACTAATGACCGGTATTTCCTTTGTTCCACCTCTTGAAATACAACGCGCTCACAGAATTGGCCCTCCACGTTCAGATCCCTCTGTGCGTCCAAGACCAATTATTACTTGTTTTCTCAGACATGAACAAACTCAACACATTTTATCTGTGGCCCGCTCACGAGGCTCCTTTCTCTTTCAAGGACATACTATTCACATAGCTGCAGATTTTTTCAAAGAGACGAATGAAAGACGGAAGGCATTCCTCTCCATAGGACCCCAATTGTGCCAGCTAGACATTAAGTATGGATCACCAGGAATGGAATGGAGAATCCAAGGACTTTTATGATCCCGCATTTCTGCAACAATTCTTGGATGACATCAAATCCCATGACATTGAAATGCGATCTTCCCATTGTGAACAGTCTCCACCGTCTTCTGCTACCTCCTCAAATATGCCAATGCACCACTCACACAACATCAGTAATTCCAGGCAACGTGGTAGAGATGTAAACCGTCTTAATCGTTCACAGGATGATAGGGTCTCAGCTCTACACTCCATTTCTACCCTTACTAAAGACACGCTGAGAGATAAATCGCGATCGCCTCTTGAAACACCTTCAGATGCTGACTAAAGAATCCTTTATTGTTCAATGGTTTACTTCTGTGCTTTGTTGTTTTTTTAATTATATCTTATTTTTAACTCCGCTATCTTTCTCATATTACAGTATCCGCTCTAATGTTATTAAGTGGTTTACAGTCAGCACTATATTCTGCTTTACACTGCATCTTTTCCTAATATTAAATTGTTTCTCAAATGTTCTCATTACTGGTTTCCTCCTTTTAGAGGTATTAGCATTCTTTTATTCAATATTGCACTTTTATCCCTCTCAGTTCTCTTCAGGATTATAATTAGTATTGATATCCGTCTGTTTTTTATATCTAAATACTCTTAATATGCGTTTTTCTTCACCTCCCTTCCTCTAAAATTAGTATGTTTACTTTTTGTCATTAGCTTTAGATCTTTGAATAACTCTATCTTTTCCTAAAAACCGCTCACCACTTTATATTGTTTAATGATTAGGGTACAATTTTACTCTCTCATTTCTTTCTGTGTTCAAATCTCTTATTGTAAATTCTATAACCTGTTCTATTCCATTGTACTATTGTCTATTATGCTTCTTTAATCTTAGTTTGTTTATTGATTGCTAACTTATTTCACTCTTTTGTCTCCGTTTCTTTCTGCATATTCATTTTCTTTTTCGTATCTCTTCTGTTATGTGCTGTTGCTCTCTCACTCTCTTGTTTTCTTGGTCTTTCTTATTGCATTTTTCTTTTTATATTTTCTTATAATTCTATAATATTGTAGCCTTGATTGCTCCTAATTCATTGCTTTGTAATACGTCATTGTACGTTATGGTTTATTGTGGTTATTATAGAACTACATTGAATATTTGATATTTTGGGAATTTTTTCTATATATTTTATATTATCCTTTACTTCTATGATCCACATTTTTTCTTCTCTCCAATGGGGTCCTGTCCCATGATGCTTTAATTATCCTCCTATCTTATTTTTCTATCCACTTCTTCTAACTTCCCTATTCTATTTATTTCTTTTATCTATTCTTCTTTCTTCATATACATACCATTTGCCTTGCTTTCTTTATAAATCACTCACATTCTTTTATTCCTCTTACTTCCTCCTTTCTATTTCTCCCCCACCAGTTTCTTGTACTTTCAATAATTTTGTAAAAAGGGGACAGATGTAGGTGGCCCAATACCGGTCGGTAACGGCCGAAATTACCGATTTTCGGCCGTTACCGGCCGGTATTGAGCCATTGGGATGTAGGAGTCCGAAATTCCTCCGAATCGGTAAAGTTACTGAATTGGTAAAATACCGAATCGGAAAAAATACAGAATCGGTAAATTTACCGAATCGGTAAAATACCGAATCAGTAAATATTCCGAATCTGTATATTTACCAATTCGGAAGAGTTACCGAATCGCTAAAATACCAAATCGGAAAATAAGAAGTGGTAAAAATGATCATTGATATGTAGGGAAGCACAGAAATACTGAATCAGCCTCAAAATCGGTATTTAAGAGTCGGTATTTACCATGGATTGGAATCAGGTGGTAACCAACGGCAACCCATAAAAAAGGACCCAAAATGAAATTCTACTTCCACAATGGCGGCATTTTATGTCATTGCAAGACGGCTACGGCTACAGCAGGAAGGAGAGAGGGAATGGCAGAGAGAGGAGCAGTTCTACAGAGAGAGGATCACCCTGTTCATGCTCACAGAGGCAGAGATCCTCCAGAGGTACAGGTTTGACTCAGACACCATTCTGGACCTCATTAGGGACCTCCACTGTTGGAGCACACCACCCCAAGGGCACACACTATCCCACCGCATGTGCAGGTGCTATGCAGCCTACACCTGCTTGCGTCTTGCAGCTACCAGAGTGTGGTTGCTGCGGTAGGTGGGGTGACCCAGAGCAGCCTGTCAAGGTTTTTCCACAAATTCCTTGACGCCATGTTACAGAGGATGGACCAATACATTCCATTTCCGGCAACCCATGCGGAACTGGTACAAACAAAAGCAGACTTCTACCAGATGGCACGATTCCCCCATATCATTGGCTGCATTGATGGCACGCACATTCCCATTTGCCCCCCTGCTGACACAGAATACATATACCGGAATAGGAAGTCAACGCACACCATCAATGTGCAGGTGATTTGCAATGCAAAGTGCGCCATCACTGACCTTGTGGCAAAATTCCCTGGGAGTACCCGCGACTCCTACATATTTCAAAACAGCGGAATCTATGCACGGCTGACTGCAGGGGAATTTGGTGAAGTATACTGTGGAATTTGACTAAAAAGCTCCCTTTTTCTCTGGTGTCCCATCATGCACCCTATCCACCCTGACATCGACCAGGCAAGCCGATCCTCCTATTTCAAGCACAAACCCCGTTGTACCCCCCTCTTGCCTGTTCTTTTTCTTATAATACTAGCACATGCAAAGAATAATGATCAGCTACCATGTATCCTACGGGTTTCCGTCCCGTTCGATATTTTCCTTTAGACAAGAACGGAGTCGGTCGGATGGTTGACTCGGAGAACCCCCCCCCTTTTCCCTAACTCTGTCACCGAACGAGCAGCTCTCGCTCGTCAATGATTTCCTAGTTTGCGAGGACAGCCACGGGTTGGGTAAACAACCAAGGGAAGACATAATCAAACACACGAGACTGCCACGAAGAAGAATAGTTTACTACAGCCCATTCTCCTTCTTCCCCGCAGCACACACATACCATTGTGAGACATCACCACCCTTGTGTACGAAGTAAAGAACGCACAATGCCTCGTCTCCTTTACCTTTCCGACAGAAATGACCCTGTGACAATGCCTCGATTCTCTGTTCTCAGATACCAGCAACTCTGTAACTTGCCACCACAATCGCCCCGATGCAATATGTTTGTCTATGTGTAAATGCTATTCAGGTTATCCTTTAAACGAGAACAAGTATGCAATGTTTTCTGTATGATTACATCATGAAATGATTGAATCAAGTCTAAGGGAAACTCCTTCTTTTTGATTGTACTCGTACTGTATATAAGTGCTGTTATGTCTCAAGCAAAGTAGACTACTCCTGAACCCGCTTGGTGAAGGAGCTCTCCCTTAACTCGAGTTCTGGAATAAAACCCTTTCAACTCAAAGACCACGGACTCTGCTCCTCATTTTATGCATTACAATTTTCTTGGGTAATTATAGAAATTCCGACACGGCGTAAATAAATAGCTTTTTATTTATCACAATACCTCCTAGGTGAGACACAGTGTCATACCCCCATAATACCAATTGCAGTATGAAGTACATATATGCATGTGAGTAATGTTGCCCCTTATCCTTCTAGGAGACAGTGCATATGCCCTCCGCTCATTCATACTGACCCCCTACCTCAACGCCTCAACACCCAGACAGAGGAGGTATAACCGGGCCCACAAAAGCACAAGGAATGTACTTGAACGGACGTTTGGCATATGGAAAAGCAGATTCAGATGCTTGCACAAGAGTGGAGGTGCAAGGCAGTATACCCCCATCACCTGCTGTAAGATCATTGCTGCCTGTGCCAGGTTGCACAACCTTGCGGTGAAGAAGGGCACTGAGGTGGAGTTGTCAGACTATGAGGATCATGACGACGACATTGCTGTGCCAGAAACCCAACCTGCTGGAGTGTCAACACCAAGTGATGGCAGATACAGACGTGAGGAGATTACAGACAACTATTTCTGAGTGAGTGAAGATACACAGACAGGTTGTGAATGTGAAAAACGAAATTTAATGTTGCCACAACGTTCATGCACTGATGTGCAACAAAAAAAAATTATTTAAACGTGGGGACTGGTAATTCCCGGGTTGCCTCACCCACACTGTCAATGTCATTTTCGGCCGCGCTTCCCAGAGCCACTGGGATGTTGCTCACTCCCTTCAGCATGGCCTGCAGGCTCAGCTGAGCGCCTGGTGTTCCTGCGTGGCTCAACAACAGCGCTAGCCAGGCTGCTGCGGCTACTGCTGTCGTCTGCCTCAGCCACGTCCACGGCAGGATTAACAGCAGTATGTGAGATGATCATGGCCTCCAGGGCACTGGTGATCCTGGCCATGCCCCTGGTTACCTCCGCGGTGTTCTGCGTGAGGCTCTCATGCATGTTGATGCCTCTACGGCATAGCTGGGATGTTGCCGTGGCCAGCCGGTTCATAGCCCTGTTGTGCACACGCGCATCCCTGCGCCTTGTGTGCTCCTGGGAATCCATTTTGGCGCATAGCTGGTTGATGGCGGTGGTCATTTGGTGCATTCCCGATGCAATGTCAATGTTTGTCTTTGCAACCTCCCTGTTGCTGTCTACCAAGTCACTAATGCCCTTGCCCATGTCTCCCATTTGCTGATTTAGGATGCGGAATTGGCGGTGGCAGGCCTGTATTGATTTCCCCTGCATGCGCTGGATGAGCACCATGCTCCCCTCAAGGCCACGGAACACAGTGCCCTCTCCAGGTGGACCTGCACTGCTGGGAGTGCGTTGGCGTCTGCGAGTGCTTCTGGACTGATGGGTGGACTCCTGTGCAGCAGGAGTGACTTGTATGGCTGCTGGAGTCTCACCTCCCGCCATAACTCTCAGTGGGGCCACGATTCTCCTCCTGGCTGGTGAGGTAGCAGGTGCTGACAGGGACCGTGATGGGGAGTTCTCAGGTGAGAACACCAATGGGGGGGATTGAGAAAGGTGTGGGGAGTGGGGAAACACAAGGGAATGAACAGTGTCATACTCATGGAAGATGGCAGTGGTGTCTTCCTCCTCCTGCGAGGTTTGTACAGTGCTTGGCCCTGCCTCCACACTCTCCTCCCTCGCTGGTGCAGTCCCTTCTGATGCAGATGGTCCACTGCCTGATGTTGCCCCTAAGTATAAAGAAGCGTATGTCAACTGAGTGCTATTATGTCACAGTCACTACAATAAATGCTTTGCACATTTCACTTTCATTACTCTGATTTGCTTTCAGTGCCTTGCTGATTTCTGTGCACTTACAAATGGTCCTACATTTGCTGACTACATTTCCCATAATGCATTGCTCCTGTATAGTGCTAGCAGTACTGGACTGGGGTTGACCTGTACACATAGGCTAAAGGGAAGCTGTTTGCTATGGGGTGTCATGCTGTGCAAGCCTCTTACCTTTTCTTGTAGCTCTGTCTGAGCTGTCCACATCTCCTACTCCCACAACACTGTCAGGCTCGATGGTTGAGGCCACCAGTTCCTCCAGGTCAGTCAGGGGGGGCGCTGGGTTCCTCCCTCCACCTGCTTACGGAACTCTGCCATCTTTTTTTTGGTGAGGCTCCTGATATCATAAAATCTTTTCTTCAGGTCCTCAATGCTCCTGGTGGTCACACCCACAGCATTTACCTTCTCTCCTTTGGCAATCCACAGTTTTCTTTTGGCTGACTCTGGTACAGTGAGGGACTGCCTGCCAAATAGCTGTTTGTGGACCCTCACCACTTCCTCCACCAGTACCTGCAGCTCCATGCTGCTGAACTTTATTTTTCGTTTTCTCTCAGCCTTCTGGCTCGCAGTGCTGCTTGCCATTATTACTGTCTTTCACTACAAACAAAACTCTCCCTGCTGCTCTGTCTCTCTGCTCAGCTCTGACTGCTTCTCCAGAACCTTCTAATGAGTTGCAGCTGCCTGGGTAGCCACTCCCTGGTAGGGTGGGGGAGGGTGGTGCCACCTGATTGGCTGTTTTCATTAGTTTCACTTTTACTTGCTTGCCGAATCGGTATTTACCGAATCGGTATTTACCGATTCGGTATTTCCAATGCATTCCAATGGGCCTTTTGGCCCATAGGGTTGTATGGCCATTACCGATTCGGTAATTACCGATTTAGTAAATACCGATTCGGTAACTACCGAAAGTCCGATACCGATTTTTTACGATTCGGTATTTGATACCGATTTTTTTCCTACATCTCATTTACCGATTTTTGAATACCGATTCGGTAAAATTCGGTATTTAAGAATCGGTAAATGACTTTTACCTACATCTGGCCCTTGATAACCAGAGTAACATCCCTCTCTACCCTTCCTGTGCCCCTATTCCTACTCCTTTTCTTTAATATGTTTTTTAACTCCTTTAACATGTCTTCGACTCATCCTCTATCAGTGGTTACATGGAATGTTCATGGTCTTACTCATTATATTAAAAGGAAGAAAGTCCTCTCATATCTACACTCCAAACATGTGGATATAGCTTTACTACAGGAAACACACTTAGATGACATTGAATCTAATAAACTCAGCAGAGACTGGGTTGGGAAGGTTATCCATAGTAGCATCTCTAAAAATGACCTCACCAATCCTAATCCTGTGTGTAAATGTGGAGTAGCCATTCTTGTCCAAAAGTCACTTCCCTTCACGATCTCTAAGACATGGTCGGACCCGAATGGTCGTTTTGTTTTTGCTAAATTGGGAATTGGAAACTCTTTCATTTGTCTTGGTTCCATATACACTCCACTTGGTGCTAAAAACAAATTTTTCTCCGATTGAATTGTCTTCTTTCAGAGATTAATGCTTCTTAATACCTCATTGGAGGAGACTGGAATCTGATTCAGGATCCTATCCTTGACAAGACTGGTCGACTTGATAATGTCAATGCTGCAAATAGAGCCATTTTGAAAGATATTCTCGCCGACAACGGTCTAGTTGACCGTTGGCTTCTTAGTCACCCACAGGATAAGGAGTATACTTTCTTTTCTTCCCTGCATGGAACATTTTCTCTTTTAGATTATTTCCTTCTATCACATAAGGCAGTTCAATTGGTCACAGATTCAAAAATCTTAGAAGCTGCCATATCCGACCACTCTCCTGTTCTTATGTCTCTCGATTTGGGCTTATATTTGACCGGGACGTAAACCATGGAGAATGACTTTGCAGAATTATAAGACGCCGGCGGGTAAACTTCTTTTAAAATCTCATCTTCAAGACTACCTTACTATTAATGAGAATTCAATCTCTTCCAAGAGAACAGTCTGGACAGCAGCTAAAGCTACTATTGGAGGACAATTAATGTGCGATGCTGCTCTTATTAAGAAAAACAATGCTGCTAAACAAAAGAACTTGAACAGGACATCCAACACTACACTCATTTGTATATTTCGAATCCTACCTTACAGAACCGCAAACTGTTAGAACAAGCACGAATGTCTCTTAATAGTCTTTTTACATCTAAGGCTGAATATGCATTACAAAAGATGAAAGGGAGACATTATGAACAGGGAGAAAAAGCTGGTCGATTATTGGCTACACAATTACGTCAGAGGGAGGCTGCAATGGCAATTCCAGCTATTAAGTCCAACCAAGGTGAAATACTTTCCAGACCTCAAGAAATAGTGGAGGAATTTGCCTCCTTCTATAAATCTCTTTACTCCCCAAGCAATCAACTAGATTTAACTAAAATGTCCACCTTTTTAGACCAGGTATCTCTTTCACGCCTTTCTGATGATGGTAGAGCTTTGCTTGGCGGTAATATTACAAGAGACAAAATTTCTTCGGCTATTGCTGCCTTACCGTACCATAAGGCCCCAGGAGAGGATGGCTTCCCTCCTGAATTTTATAAATGGACCGGTCAGAATATGATAGATACTTTACATGCTGTGTTCCTAGAAGCTGATAAAGAGTCCTCTTTAGGTTGCCTATCTATCAAAGCGATTATAGCAGTTTTACCCAAACCTGGCAAAGATCCTCTGCTATGTGGCAGCTATAGGCCTATATCTCTTCTGAACTCTGATATCAAGATACTAGACAGTATTCTCGCATCCCGTCTTTGCAAAGTTTTACCTTCTCTAATCCATAATTCTCAAGTGGGTTTTGTTCCGGGTCGTTCATCCAGGAATCATCTTCGCACTTTGTCCCACACGTTATGGACAGCTAAACATCTGACAGAAGATGCTCTGGTTCTTTAACTTGATGCTGAAAAAGCATTCGATCGCATTGAGTGGGAATATCTCTTTACCATAATGCAACAATTTGATTTAGGTGATCAATTTATCAATAAAGTACGTTTACTCTACGATAGTCCACTAGCTCAAGTCAACTGCAGAGGCTTCTTCTCTTCCCCCTTTCCTATTCGCAGAGGTACCCGCCAAGGTTGCCCATTGTCCCCTCTTCTTTTTCTCCTGGCAATGGAACCTTTGGCTGCAACAATTTGTCAATCTAATGAAGTTGTAGGTGTTCCTCTTCCAGTTGGCCATTCCAAAATGTATTTATATGCAGACGATATTTTCCTTACTTTTACTGATCTCCCTCTTTCTCTTCCTGCTCTTCTTCAGATTATTAATGACTTTTCCTCCTTCTCAGGTTATAAAATAAACTGGGATAAAAGTGAAGCGTTTCCCATTTCCATTGGTATTACGAAGTCAGCAATCTCTGGATACCCTTTTCATTGGCAGCCGTCACGTCTTAAGTATTTAGGAGTATTGATCAACAGAGGTTTGGACAATATGGTTACAGATAATTTGGCTCCTTTACTTACCCAAATGCAGAGGAACTTTGACAAATGGAAAGCTTTGGGGTTATCTCTTTGGGGAAGGGTTCAAGTGGTTAAAGTGGTCACTTTACCAAGATTCCTATATATTTTAGGTATGCTCCCTCTTCATATTCCTTTAGCTACTCTTCGATCCATTGACTCCAAAATAAAACTCTTTGTTTGGAGCACAGCCAAGCCACGTCTTGCTATTGCTAAGCTAAAAGCCCATCAGATACATGGGGGTATGGGTCTTCCCTCTATTGAGCATTATTCACTTGCTCTCCATATTTCTCAACTCTCATTTTTTCTACCCAAATCTAAAGATATTCCACATTGGGTAACGACTGAACGTAGCCTTTTAACGCCAGATCAGGGATTATCCCTTCTATACGGAACTGGGACTAGCTCTTCTGATCCTAAAAATCCTATTTTATCCGCAATGCACCAATCCGGGCAGAGAAGTCATCGTATTTTAAGTTCCAACTTGCGTATTCGTAATAAAGCTCCCCTGTGAAACAATTCAGCTATTCGTATTGGGAGCCGTCCCTTGTCTTGGCATTTATGGAAAGAGGCTGGCATTTATTCCATAGATCAGCTCCTGCATGATGGAGATTTCAAAACTTTTCCCCAACTTTGTGAGGAATTTCATCTTCCACTTTTACAATCTTCTAAATACATCCAACGTCAACAATGCATTAAAAAAACACCTAGGTTCTCCTCCCTGGTTACTTCAGGTATCTCCCATTTTGTCTTATTTACCAATGTGGGGGAATTTCAAAGGGATGACTTCAGGTCTCTATAAAACATTTTTACAAGCTATCTTCTCACAACCTCTCTCACATTTTCTTCAGATGAAATGGCACTCCCGTTTATCTATTCAGTACTCCAACACTCAATGAGATCAACTTTTAGAGGATTGCATAAAGGTGTTCGAGAAGCTCGTCTTAAATTCAGTATTTTTAAAATCCTTCATGAATGGCATTGGTCTCCTGTTAAATTACATCAAGCAAAGTTATTGTCGCATACCTCTTGCTGGAGATGTTCTACTCCTGTTTGCGACATAACACATATCATTTGCGAGTGTTCACGTACCAACTCTTCTGGCCCTTTGTGGGGAAAACATTGAATTCTACTATGTCATTAACCTTGCCACTTACGTCTGCCACCGTTATTCTACATGATATTCGCGGTTTCCCAGCACTTTCTAAACCACAACTTCGCCTTCTGCATACTGCCTTCTGCATACCGCTCTGGCCACAGTCAAGATTTGCATTTTGCGTCACTGGAAATCTCCCTCAGTTCCTTCTCAGGAAGAATGGTTGGTGGCAATGATGCAAACAGCTTTCCATGAACGTATAATTTACAATCTACAGGCCCAAGCTGCCATTTTTCATCCAACCTGGTCCCCCTTTTTAGAAACTACGGTAGATCATGACTCTACACCTATTCCTTCTTCCTCTACATAGGTTATATATACCTTACTTTATCCCTTCATTGATTTCTCTATATTATTCTACTCTGGTTATCTTCTCTTTTCCCTCCTTCCCTATTCTTACCTCTTCCCCCTCCTGTTACTCTGTTTTTTTCTTTCTTATTTTCTTTCTTTCTTTTTCCTTTTTCTTTTCCACTCCTCTTCTCTCTGCTTTCTAATTTCACATTTTTTATTTTTATTTTTATTTTCATTCACTCTGTTGTTTCATGCTACGCTAAGTCCATATCTTTTTCTATTGTTATCTCATACTAGGTCACAGAATATGTGCTATTAATTAGGAATGTATTTTGTTACGAATAAGCTTTATTATTATTATCTATATTTTTGTTACTATGATATTTTGTCATCTTGATATTTACTATGTATTTTATTGAATAACCCAATAAAAAATTTCAACACAAAAATAAATAAATAGATGTATTTTATTTAGGCCATTTATCTTTTTATCCATGTTATTAATATTTGCACAAGGGAAGTTGCATCTTGCAAGTCCCTTCACCAATACCAATGAGGATTAATAGTTCTGTGATGTCACTTTTCTTGATTTCGATTCCTCTGATGTCACTTCAAATTCAAGACAAAGGAATCTCCTTCCTTCCCATTTTCTAAGGGCCCCAATAGTATTAGCACCGGTCCTGCCTGTCCATTACTATCATCCCAGATGGGCAAACTCTATCTCTCTTTTTAATTATTTTCATTAGAAGAATTTACAACACCAGATCAATTCATCCTATTACATTATAATAACAGTTCTTTACAATAAAGACTCTCCAAGTTTTTTACACACCAATAAATCTACTTTTCACATTGAATATGATATTACAATCTCACACAGACCTAATTACTGCAGTTTATCTATACAAAGTTCTTCCATAGCTTCAAAAACCACTATATGAGTTTGTCCTCAATGCACATCTCTTTAAACCCTTTATTCTCAGCATTTTAAATCTCCATTGATCCAGTGTAGGTATTCACTTTGTTTTGCAGTTCTGCAGGATTATAAACCTTGCAATTGACAAAACTAAAAATATTTTTTTCTTGGGATTTGTACTAAATCCACTACTCTATAAATAACCCAATAATATCAATTTACAAATTTCAAGAAATTCGATGTTGACTATATTCCAGCAATAGCTCCGTACTGAAGTTCAGTATTCCATCAACACACACATGCCCAAATCATGTGTGTCCACTTCCCCTCAACTTCCATTGAACATCTAAAACAAATTTGCCGATATTTGGGGATATATTTTATTCAAAGATACGGGCTTCCTAAATAACAGCCATTCAGTATATAATTGCATGCGCAGAGGTTCGCTCCTTTCAGTACTGAAAAATTATAACGATATAACTTTCTCAAAGACTCCTCCGTAATGTGCAATTTTCCCCAACATTGCCATTACTGATTAATTCCAGTGCAAGCATCTACCTCATTATATTTTGAGAGCCTGGTTTTCCAATAATGTACCAATCTACGTCTACTTATTTCCATCAAATCTTCCTCTTTCTCCAATCTGGCACTTATGATTTTTAGAACCTAAACGCGTAAAAACAATATTCAATTTGAATAAAGGTCCATTGAATGAGTACTTTCGAAAACCTAATGACTGGATCTACCTCAACTCACTTTTTCCACATATCGTAAATTAAAAAATCTCTGATGTATGTGTGTATCCACTACATTTCCCATCTATGTACTTTCTTTTTATCAAGTAGTGGTTGATGCCCTATTGAGATGTCTGCCAGTCTAGTAGAGCCATTAATTGCAGGAATAACATAATATCTAAACAGCTGTTCTTTCTTCTTTAACATCCATTGCAGAAACTTATAACCAATTTTTTTCGGCAACTTGGCCAGGCAAAAAAAGTAAGGTATTTTATAGTCTTTCAGTATTCAGTCTTAATAATATTATCCCTTAACCTTTCAACCTTTTGAAGCTCACACTACTGCATATCACTACTGTCACCCCCCCAAAGGTGTTCACTCAGGTCTGAAATCCTCACTTTACCTCAGTGATACTCAACGTACGGCCCTGGCGTCGCATGCGGCCCTCCTGACCTTCACATGTGGCCAGCCCCCTGGCATTCAGCAGCACTGGGCTGTTTACTTGACTCAGTACTATTATTAAAAATAGTTAAATAAACCGGCAAGCATTTGTTTAAAGCTTGAATTAAAGAGAAAGAAAGGAAGTAACTAGCAAGTCCTGTGCCCCTTGCGTTTAGGATAACATTCATTTTCAAAGAGATCTTGCAGGAAAAGTGTTAAAATCTGATAAAAAAAAGTCACTTCAGAATTCAAAATGTGTATTTAATTAACATGCAGAGCCGTTTCACCTTAGTACAACAGACTATCAGTGCACTGAGAAGTGGGTTTTTTAAGTGATAGTTTTTAAATATGAATTTAGAAACATTCATTTTCCCCTCACCCTGACAATAATGCCAATAGGGAACTAAGACAGTCGGTTGTAATGTGTAATCTTTGGGTGTCCTGGGTTTCTATTATACATCATTTTAACTTATTAACTCAAACACAGGAGAAAATTGTGTACAGTGCACAACCTGAATTCATCTATTTTGAGAAGCTTATATGTGAAAATGAAGAGAAATGAGGGAAAGTGAAATGAAAAAATTGCCTAGGATCACACAATTTGGTCAAGTGGGGAAGCCAGGATTAATCCCAGGTTTTCTGGTTTTACTTTGTGCAATTCAGCCGCTAGATATAAATGCCTATCTTCTCTACACCCAACTTACCATCAAACGCTCAGGCCCCCAGACCCCCCTCCCTGTCGCCGTTACACCCCCTCCCCCCCCCCCCCCCCCCCTCAACCACTGCCACCCTGTGGCCCTTGCTTGGTCAAATCACAGACCAACCTTTTGCCCCTGGGAAAATGTTTGCAAGTACCCATGCTCTACCTGAAACTGTGCATATTACCTCCCCAAGTACCCTCACACAGGGCTGCTTTGACACTGATCTTTCACGAAGCGCCCAGCTCAGGCTTTCCCACTCATTTCAGTGTTTCTCACTAAGCACTGCCTGACGCTCAAGACTTCTTTGTGTCAGAAAAGACTCAACCGTCTGAGGAATATCACAGACTTCATTAGTCGATCCTTAAAATAAAGAGTGAAGCATCCGCTCTTGATTTTGTACTGGCAAGTAAGTGCCGGCCCCGATGTAAAGCACTAGGGTGCCTTCTCAGCATAATTAAAATGAAGAAACCTTTCCCGTTCCCCTGATCTCAATTCCATATTATTGTGTAATTGCTCAGAACGTCTGTTTGTTACGGAGGCAAAGCAATTAGGCGCCGCGTGAGGCAGCGGTGGGATCATAAAGCCTGAGTTTGCTTCATTAGCAGCGCGGGTATTCAGCAAAAAACATTAGGGGAAGCACAGGGGAACCGGAAGAGAGGGCGGGGCCATGTTGCAGTGGCCTGCCCATGCATAGACAAAGAGACCCGACAGGAGAAGCAAGACAAGCCTAGGGTAGCACATAGAGGTAGGCAAGCCATCAAATTAACAGGGAGAGCCAAGCCTGAGCCAAGCCAAGGGCTGGCTCTGGCTCTAAGAGCCTATGCACGAGCCGAGCCCAGAAAATATTTGATGCAAACATCATTTTAGATTATGAAAGATGTCTTTAAGATGCAAGAAAGTGTATTTGTTTTACACGTGGAGCGTTTCACCTTAGTAGATCAGATCATTTTTAAAGTATTTATTAAAAGTGAGAGTCTTTAAACATGAACTGAAAAACATTCTATATCATTGCCCCGCGCTGCCGATATTCTCCGCAATTTAATGAATGTTGATAGCGGATTATGTGGCACTGTTGAACAGGAGTTGGGAAGGTGAAAGCTACTGAGAGGACCCTACTGGTCGCTGTGGCAGTTCCTGTAACGTTTTTACTACAAAATAAATCAATCCATCTCACCTCAGAGTCTTGTCAATCCACCCCCCTCTTTTCTGGAAGTGTCCGGTCAACCACCTATAAGGTGGAGTTGTTGGTTTGACGCATTTCAAACCTACTTGGGTGCCACTGAGGCATCCTGTTTCAGGCAACATCCATACCTCAGTGCAGCAGGAGGGATTTAAAGAAGGAGCTCTGTGCCTTCCCCATAGACCAACAAGCACTGACAGCGCTCAGCAGGGAAATTTGCAGTACTACACCTCACCCCTGCCAGTCACCAATTGCAAGTGCTCAGGAATGACTTAATCAGCAGACATTTACTTATAAGACCCTAAAAGAATTTCTAAGGATAGCCCTGGGAGACAGTGGGGACCCTCGGAAGCTGAGTTCGCCGGCCATGACTTGTGGAAGGCACGCTGCTACTGCCCCGGTCATTCCGGTTGCCGTGTTGGAATTGGTGCCCGTTGACTCATCATGCCGGATCATTGGACTCTGCACAGAGGGGGCCCGGAGTGCTTCATACCCACATTTGATCTTGAGGTAGCGATGGATCCCATCTATTTTGCAAGTTTCAAGCATGTCCGTGTTCCACGCCCTGAGCTGCTGCTGCATACTTTTGGTTCTTCGGTGGATGCACCCCAAGGCCAGATCAGTGGTGAAGGGCATGGGGACCACCATGATCTTTTGGCAAGCAAGTTGTTTAGCCCTCCCTGTTACTACCTGTTGATCCCTTGCCTGATCCGAAAATGGCTGTCACTGTGTTCCCTACCACGTTGTGCTTCTCCTCAGAGAATAAACCGGACTTCGAATAGTCCTCAAACTCACCCCCCATCCGTCCTACCCTTCAGGATACCGTATCTGTGAACCTACCTCTGACCGTGGAGACCTAGACTTTAGGCCGATGCCTGGTGGAGCTACTTGATAGCTATAGAGGAGATGGGCTGTGGACTACCCCTGCGGCCCTCACCTACCCAGTCGGACATTGGGCAGACCTTACTTTGCCTCTCCGTCGTACTCTTACCCCTACTCCTTTACTCCACCCACTTTCTCCTTTATGCTCCATTCATTCCTCCTCTTTGCTCTCTAACTGTTTTCTGATTGAGACCTAGCAGCTTGTCTGATGCCCGGTGGAGCTACCTGATAGCTATAGAGGAGATGGGCTGTGGGCTTCCCCCTCGGCCTTCACCTACCCAGCCGGACTTTGGGCAGACTCCTTTGTCTCTCTATCCATCCTATCTCCATCCTTTCCCACTCCTATACCCCACCCCGTTTCCCTTCTAAGCTCCATGTACTTCGTCTTCCGATGCTCTGGAAATTTTATCTTGGAACTGATGTAACTTGTAACTGATGTAATTTTGTAACTTTGTAGATCCTTATGTAAAGCGCTCTGATATCTCCGGGTCTAGCCAGTGCTATATAAAACTCAAATAAATAAAAAATTCTCAGGGGTTTGAAGGTTAGTCCATTTTCAAACACCTACCCGAGATTGAACTTAATGAAGGGAAGTGTTGGGTGAGTATTTAGAGGCAGTACAGAAAATAGAAGAAGGGTATGACACTCAATATAGTTTGGTGGTGATAGGAAGTTTTTCATGAGAAAACAACTTCCTGGTGAGAATGTTAATACCTATGCGCTTGTCTGCAATGAGGTCAGTGGCTGAGTGTCATTTCGAAAATGTTACAGATCAATTGGTGGGTGATCAGTTCATTGGTCATTGTTCAGACAAATGTACTCAGCAGAAACTGTTGTCCATAGAAAAACCTTCTTTGGAAGACACCGTGCGGATTGCCAAAAGTATTGAATATCCCAACTTTGAATCAGAAAATTAGGAAACCGATCATAAGCCATCAATGTTGTTCAAAACAGAGAAATGAAGGGCAAAAGCCTTAAAGAAGGGTTGAAGCAACTCTACAGTTATATAGTTCTTTAACAAATTTCAGATCTGTGTCAGGTGTGGTAGTTAAACTCATGCTAAAGGGGAAAGGTTTGCCCGGCTAGGAATGTGTTTTGCAGGAATCGTGGTAAAATTGGTCATTTTTCCAAGATATGCCAAAGAAGACAGGTTGATAAAGTAGCTAATGTGGTCACTAATAAGACAGATGTACAGTTGGAGATAAACGCTACCAAAATAGAAGATGATCTCAGAGACATTATTCTGGTTTTCAGGGAAGATGATGTGGTCACGAGTGACCCTACCTATTGTGTAGATTCCTATGTAGATGTTATGGTTGCGGGCAAAGTATACTGTCTCTGGAGCTGAATGGAGGGCAGAGTCGTTACTTGATGAGATTCTTGAACAGGTCATGGTGTATGTACAGAGAAGGTGGTGGTAGCACATTCACTTCAGATATTTCGGAAACTTAATGATGAACTTTCAATCGAAGATGGTTTGTTAATGAGGGTTGAAAAGTTGGAATCACCTGATGGGATTAGGCACAGAATCATCAGATCTGCCATGATGGGCATTTGAGCATATGTTCACCAAACGGTACATAAGACAGATATTCTGGTGGCAATAAATGTGGAAACTGATCATTTGGTTGGGGAGTGTGTTATTTGTTCATCAGTGAAAACATCTTTGGCTGTGATGAAGCACCCTTAGCAGCCCATTGAATGTCCTGGCAAAGCGTGAGAAAAAGTGGGGGTTGACTTGGTGGGACCGTTCAATGTCTTCCCTTCTCATTCACATTTTGCTCTCTGTTAATAGACTTTTATTCTAAATGGTCAAGTTTGTAGCTGAACC
This sequence comes from Lissotriton vulgaris, assembly GCF_964263255.1. NCBI lineage: Eukaryota > Metazoa > Chordata > Amphibia > Caudata > Salamandridae > Lissotriton > Lissotriton vulgaris. The sequence continues at coordinate 858,322,701 of NC_141695.1, forward strand.
CAGTGCAAAAGATGCTGTTAAATTCTTCAAGTGAGGGTTTTCCTCAGTTTCTTGTGTCAGACAATGGAGTTCAAATTATGAGTGAAGATGTCAGGTAATTTTTGAGATCTTGTAATATTGTCCACCTTAAAACGTCCTTTTATCACCCCAGGCCAATGGGCAAGTTGAGCGCATTAATCGTGTGTTGGCACATTGGGCCCGATTCACAGAATGAACTTAAGACTCAATCCTAAACGTACTACTATTTTGGTATTCACAGAATGCACTTTCTCATTTCGGTATTCACAGAAGGCACTTACTCATTTCGGTATTCACAGAAGTTAGTAGTCCTAACTTTAAGACTCCTAAATGCCTTCTGTGAATACCGAAAGTCTTAAAATTAGGATTTTTCTCAGTTTAGTAGTAGTAAAGTTAGGACTCCTAACTTTAGGACTCTTAAATGCCTTCTGTGAATACCTAAAGTCTTAAAATTAGGATTTTCTCAGTTTAGTAGTAGTAAAGTTAGGACTCCTAACTTTACTACTACTAAATTGAGAAAAATCCTAATTTTAAGACTTTCGGTATTCACAGAAGGCATTTAGGAGTCCTAAAGTTAGGACTACTAACTTCTGTGAATACCGAAATGAGTAAGTGCCTTCTGTGAATACCGAAATGAGTAAGTGCATTCTGTGTATACCAAAATAGTAGTAAGTTTAGGATTGAGTCTTAAGTTCATTCTGTGAATCAGGCCCAGTGTGTACGATGGGTAGTAGCGAATAAGTGCATCATGAGTAACGCGGTTCATGGAAAGCTTTGGTTTTATCGCACCAGCCCCCATTCTTCAACCCAGAATTCTCTGTTTGAGGTCTTAAGGGGGAGGATTTCCACAACAAAAGTTTGTCCGAGTTCGATGGGTAAGTGGGTCAAGCAGGCTGCATCACAGAAGGAAGTTGATACTGTGGTGAGGCCTATAGTAATAGAGGCTAAAGCTAAACAAAAAGAAGCTTTTGACAGACGCCATTGGCTGTACAATCAAGAGCTTAAAGTGGGCAATGTGGTTCATATAAAAAAGCTGTGTTGGGAAAGAATGGAGATGGAGATGTGAAGTTTGGTGAACCGGTGGTCATTGTCAAAAGGAATGCGATCAGAGTCAATGGTCATCATTGGTGGAATGGAGATAGAGTGGTGAAGTGTAAGGATGGGTTGGGACCCAAGTACTTATTGAGATCGAGTCATAAGTCAGAGGAGGTTGGAGGCAATAACTTGAGCACCAAACAAACTAGTCCTGCTGATGGTAGCCTGCGCCAAATCAATTTGGACCCGCTGAAGATGTTCGTAACACTATAATCAATCCAGATCCGCCAGAGGCAATCTTAACAGCAATCCAGTCCAGGTAAATGCAGAAGTACTAAGGCAGCTTCACAGCAGGTGTTGTGTAAGACATTTACCCATCTTCTACAGATAGTTAATGAGTTATTGTTTTGTTTTTATGTTTTCCTTACTATATTTAATTATTTTGCTATGATTTTATCACTGTTTAGAATGGTATTATTGCTTGATTTGTTCGCATTTGTAAAGAAAAGAGTGATGTAAAATTCCCACTGGCTGCCAATATTGTCCACTCTGGAATGTAAGGATGTCAGAGTGGAGAATGTTGACAGTGGAGAATGCGAAACGGTTGAACAAGAGTTGAGAAGATGAAAGCTGTGGAGCTCCTGTAATGTTCTTACTACAAAATAAATCAACAGTACTCAAGCTACCTTGCCTCTGCATCTTGTCAGTTCTCCAAGATCACCAAACATTCCTGCCCCCGTCCTGATGACAATGCTATAAGAGTAAAGTCAGTTGTCATGTGCATCCTACATGTGGCCTAGAATTGTATTATAGAAGAAGCAACACTATATGCTACTAAATCAAACACAAGAGGTTTTTTGGACAGAGCAATCCCGAACTCACTTATTAAGAAAGGGTACTCATATAGGATAATGAACGAACAAGCTCTGTAAAATAAAATATTTGCCTAGGATCACATAAATTGGCCAAGTAGGGGAGCTGGTTTTGGTTGGCAGATTTTCCAGCTTCACACGGCAATTTAGCTGCAAGATGGGTATCTGTTTCTGACATCAACGGTTACTACTATGCCATTCATTCTAAGTGGGGTTGTGTGTGTGTGGGGGGGGGGGGGGGGCTAAATTAGGCAAACAGAGTCCATATTTTAGTCTGAGTAGTTTTACATTGGACGAACCTTGCCCAAGGACATTAGAGTGCTTCAAAATAGAAACAGACTAAGTTACACTGTGAGTTTTGCCATGATTCGCCTGGATTCTCAGAATGCACAACCAAGGTTGGGATTCAAGCACGGTTCCTGATGATACATGCTTGGCAGCTTTCACCATTTGACCACATCACCTCCCATGAAAGTGCAGCTCATTTTGGGCTCAATGTTTCAAGAGGACCTTGAGCTCAGCCAGAGCCAGGCATCTGGATCAAGCCTGACTCGAGCTTTAAGTGTTCGCCCCACCTCTAGTAACATAGGGCCATACTCGGGAGTAGCACAGAGCATCACTTCACATCCAAAAGGGTGGCATATATGAATCGTGGCAGTACCAAATACTGTGGTAAACCAGAGAGAGTACCCGGGTAAACAAGCAGGAGTACCTGGCAGCCAGCCGAGAGCACAGTAGTGAACCAGAAGAAGTGTCTTTTGTTGAATCAGGGAGAGTAGCCGAGTGTCAGCATGTAGTATCTGTGGTGAACCAGAGGGAGAAGCCGGGTAAACGATGGCAAGTACCCAGGAGGAGTTATCAGAGAGTACAAGTGGTGAACGAGGTATCCAGAGGTGAATCAGGGTGAATGCCCAGGAGTCTGCATGCCGTGTCTATGGTGAACCAGAGGACGCACCTGGGAAAACTAGGGAGAGTGGTTGCCTGGAGCAGTTTATTAATTAGAGTAAATGTTTGAAATAATTATTTTCTTTAGGCCCTGCTGCAACTTACACCCGCTCTTTGGTAACCCAGCCAACCTCAACTTTGAAACACCTTCAATTTTAAAGGGCATTATTGAAGCTATAAAGATACTAGCAACAACTAGGAACACAATGGAAACAAAGTTCTTTTTTGCTAATTCTAATTCTGTATATAAAGCAAAAACAATTTTTGCGGGGGGGGGGCGTGACTAGCAGCCAAGCAAGATGGCCGCACCCTAGTGGAGCTCCGAGGGTGAGGCCGACTCCCTCACATATCCGATCACTAATCCGTAAAATTAACTATACCCAGAGGCGAAATTGTAACGCGGAGGTGGAGCGGAGCTGATCGGCCCAGAGCTGCAGTCTCTCCGAGGTCGGTACCCTGAGTTATCAAGGCCGGAAGATTGCGGCCTGCATGCGAGCCTAAAGCCGGGGACTCCATTTTGGCATCTGACCCAAGCGACTGCAGTGTGACCGGCAACCTAGACGGGAGAAGAGGCGGAGCATACTGAAAAACGCTCGATAGGGCGGGGACAGTGGCAGTGTTGCTGACGCCCTGCTGACCTGATGATCGGCGAAGGTGGAGCTCTCCCCATGAACTAAGAGGTGAGAGACGGGATTGGGCAGACAGGCCCTGCGGGACACCGAGGGAGAGAACCAGCGCCGTGGAGGCACATCGGCGCGATAGTAGGAAGTTAAGAAGCAGCCTTTGAGGACGGGCTGGACCGCATGTGGGGCACCCGAGGCGATACTTGTGCTGATTGCTGTGGTTGGGCTTGCTGATCTGGAGGGCCCACTGTAGATGGCGTGATTTGGAGCTTGTGAGGCACAATTTGGGGCAAATAAGAGACAGAGTGCAGTGAGTTATACAGAGTGGCGGCTGGATTGTAGATCGCCTGAAGGACGTCCCATTTAACCATAGCCTCAAGCAAGGGGTGCTAAATGACATGAGTGCTGCAGGCTGAAACATTCGACGGTGCAAGTGAGACACAGATACACCCAGGGGCATGTAAGGCGGCAAGTGGGAAGACAGAACACCGGTACTGGAGATACAATATGAGTACCCCCAGATAGTGCAAGTGTAACTCAGGGAGAGTACACCCCAAAATGCGGAGCTGCGGATCGAACGTAGAACCCCCCCAAGGGAGACCTGCTGACTGCCCCTTATACGGACAACAACGCCAATTATACAGCCGCCCGGTAGCAGTGGGAAGGGGCTATGAAGTGGACAATGAGCGACAAGGGGTCTCGTGCGAGCCAGCAGAGCAAGCTGGATAAGTTTGCCTACACTAAAGACTTTCCACCATTGCCGGAACGTAAAGGGACAGGGGCCAAAAGCTCGGAAGAAGAAGGTAGCTCCAAAATGACGCTAGAGGATGTCATGGCAGCCCTGCATCAAGTACAGACAACGGTCGGCTCCATCTTGATGGATGTCACGTTCCTACGAGCGGATTTTCAAAAAATTTCAACAAGAGTAACTGAGGTGGAGCAGGTGACAATGTCCCTCACTAAAGATACTACGATGCTGCTCAGGAAAGTGACGCAACTGGAAGTCGACAACAAGCGTATGATGGCCAAGCTGGATGATCAAGAAGGACGCTCCCGCCGCAACAATGTACGAATTACAGGGCTTCCAGAAAATGAAGGGGGCCCGCAATGGATCTCTATGTGGAAGAGCTCATAAAGGGCCGACTGCAACCTAAAGGATTATCCACCTTCTTTTCTGTGGAACAGGCACATAGGGTGCCTGGTGGTAGACCGAGACCGGTAACCCCCCCAAGACTGGTGCTGGCCCGCATATTCAACTTTCGGAACAGGGATGTCATTCTACAAACGGCCCGAGTAGCACCGCCTATCCGAGTACAAAACTCTGTGATCTCTTTTTTTCTGGAATATACGGCGGCAGTGCCGGCACGCCGCAGAAGTTTTTTAGAGGTCAAAAAGGCCCTGAGGGACCATGAGCTACCGTATACCATGCTCTTTCCAGCAAAACTCTGTGTTGTGGCAGACGGAAAGACCTGCTTTTTTGAAACACCGGAAGAGACACACAACAGGCTTGAGGGGTGGCGACCAGCGGAGGGGTCCGGACGAGCATAGAGGAGACGCCGAAGGCTTCAGAAAGGAAGCGATCCTGATGACACTACACAAGAAGAGGAAGAAACTGAACAACTAGATAAGGACTCTGGGGAATGAGGTCTCCAGAGAGTACCCACCATTAGGTAAAGGGGGGCATACCCTGATACATGTTCTGGCTCACCTCGACATTGTGACTACAATGGACGTATTGATGGCTGAGGACTCTGGGATAGAGGGAAGTAATGGACTTCCTCGGACCTCCCGCTCCTGTAAATGCAAGTAAAGTTTCAGGGATTGGGATTTAAGCACTCTGCTGAGTTGGGGGGACGGGCAGTTCAGGGTCCGCATGGCAAGGAGGGGGAGTGAGGGATTGGGACGGTTTATAAGCTCTTGGTATAGTGGAAATGTTACTGTTAGGTGTGAAAATGGTTATGCAGTATTAGCAGACGCGGGGAAGTACTTATATTCAATGAGGGGACAAGTCACTAGTTCTAATAGGATTGGTGGGCATGGCAATGCGAGACAACACACAGGTTGACTCAGCTGTGGGACCCAACACCGCGGTACCATCTCTCTCTGTACTCACGTGGAATGTGCGCGGCCTAGGGGATAAAATAATGCGGGGCCTAGTTCTGCAATGTATTAAAAGGGAAGGCCCAGCAGTGGTACTCCTACAGGAGACACATCTCACAGGCACATCCACCAAAGTAATGGACAGATGGGGATATAAAATGCAGGTACATTCCAAATTCACATCTGGCTCCAGAGGAGTTGGGATACTGGTGAAGAAACAGTTCCCTTTGATAATAAAAGGAGTTAAGTCTGATGGATCGGGGAGATTCGCCACCATAATTTCACAATGGGAAGGGAGGCCCTTAAATATAGTATCGGTTTATGTCCCCCCAGCGTTGCATGCAGTGGCCTTGGCAGTTAGGGCTGGACTGTTCCCATGAGGCACAGGGTCAGACTGATTTGCATATAGCCATGTCTGAACTGGGGTGGCAGAGTGGGCTAAAGAACGGTGATGGATTAAACCCATATCTTTTGACTGGGTGTGAGTGTTTGATTGATTCCAGTGCTCCATCCATCACCACCCCCTTTTGTACCGCTTTTGGCCGCCATCAGTGTGGCAGGGTATGCTCGGAAGTGAGTCCCTTGCTCACTTTGCCACTGGATTCAAGCAAGCCGGGCTGAAGACGGCTGGAATGCCAGAAACCGGTCCTCGGAAGCTCTTATCCGGGCCAGGGAAGACGTGGCTTGGCAGTTCGGGCTGGACTGTTCCCATGAGGCACAGGGTCAGACTGATTTGCATATAGCCATGTCTGAACTGGGTTGGCAGAGTGGGCTAAAGAACGGTGATGGATTAAACCCATATCTTTTGACTGGGTGTGAGTGTTTGATTGATTCGGATGCTCCGTCCATCACCACCCCCTTTTGGACCGCTTTTGGCTGCCATAAGTGTGGCAGGGTATGCTCAGACGTGAGTCCCTTGCTCACTTTGCCACTGGATTCAAGCAAGCCGGGCTGAAGACAGCTGGAATGCCAGAAACCGGTCCTCAGAAGCTTGTATCCGGTCCAGGGAAGACGTGGCTTGGCAGTTCAGGCTGGACTGTTCCCATGTGGCACAGGGTCAGACTGATTTGCATAAAGCCATGTCTGAACTGGGGTGGCAGAGTGGGCTAAAGAACGGTGATGGATTAAACCCAGATCTTTTGACTGGGTGTGAGTGTTTGATTGATTCGGATGCTACGTCCATTACCATCCCCTTTTGTACCGCTTTCGGCTGCTATAAGTGTGGCAGGGTATGCTCAGACGTGAGTCCCTTGCTCACTTTGCCACTGGATTCCAGCAAGCCGGGCTGAAGATGGCTGGAATGCCAGAAAACGGTCCTCGGAAGCTTGTATCCGGTCCAGGGAAGACGTGGCTTGGCAGTTCGGGCTGGACTGTTCCCATGAGGCACAGGGTCAGACTGATTTGCATATAGCCATGTCTGAACTGGGGTGGCAGAGTGGGCTAAAGAACGGTGATGGATTAAACCCAGATCTTTTGACTGGGTGTGAGTGTTTGATTGATTCGGGTGCTCCATCCATCACCACCCCCTTTTGTACTGCTTTTGGCTGCCATAAGTGTGGCAGGGTATGCTCAGACGTGAGTCCCGTGCTCACTTTGCCACTGGATTCATTCAAGCCGGGCTGAAGACAGCTGGAATGCCAGAAACCGGTCCTCAGAAGCTTGTATCCGGTCCAGGGAAGACGTGGCTTGGCAGTTCGGGCTGGACTGTTCCCATGAGGCACAGGGTCAGACTGATTTGCATATAGCCATGTCTGAACTAGGGTGGCAGAGTGGGCTAAAGAACGGTGATGGATTAAACCCAGATCATTTGACTGGGTGTGAGTGTTTGATTGATTCGGATGCTACGTCCATCACCACCCCTTTTTGTACCGCTTTTGGCCGCCATAAGTGTGGCAGGGTATGCTCAGACGTGAGTCCCTTGCTCACTTTGCCTCTGGATTAAAGAAAGCCGGGCTGAAGACGGCTGGAATGCCAGAAACCGGTCCTCGGAAGCTTGTATCCGGTCCAGGGAAGACGTGGCTTGGCAGTTCGGGCTGGACTGTTCCCATGAGGCACAGGGTCAGACTGATTTGCATATAGCCATGTCTGAACTGGGGTGGCAGAGTGGGCTAAAGAACGGTGATGGATTAAACCCAGATCTTTTGACTGGGTGTGAGTGTTTGATTGATTCGGGTGCTCCGTCCATCACCACCCCCTTTTGTACCACTTTTGGCTGCCAGAAGTGTGGCAGGGTATGCTCAGACGTGAGTCCCTTGCTCACTTTGCCACTGGATTCAAGCAAGCCGGGCTGAAGACAGCTGGAATGCTAGAAACCGGTCCTCAGAAGCTTGTATCCGGTCCAGGGAAGACGTGGCTTGGCAGTTCGGGCTGGACTGTTCCCATGAGGCACAGGGTCAGACTGATTTGCATATAGCCATGTCTGAACTGGGGTGGCAGAGTGGGCTAAAGAACGTTGATGGATTAAACCCAGATCTTTTGACTGGGTGTGAGTGTTTGATTGATTCGGATGCTACGTCCATCACCACCCCCTTTTGTACCGCTTTTGGCTGCTATAAGTTTGGCAGGGTATGCTCAGACGTGAGTCCGTTGCTCACTTTGCCACTGGATTCCAGCAAGCCGGGCTGAAGACGGCTGGAATGCCAGAAACTGGTCCTCGGAAGCTTGTATCCGGTCCAGGGAAGACGTGGCTTGGCAGTTCGGGCTGGACTGTTCCCATAAGGCACTGGGTCAGACTGATTTGCATATAGCCATGTCTGAACTGGGGTGACAGAGTGGGCTAAAGAACTGTGATGGATTAAACCCAGATCTTTTGACTGGGTGTGAGTGTTTGATTGATTCGGGTGCTCCATCCATCACCACGCCCTTTTGTACCGCTTTTGGCTGCATAAGTGTGGCAGGGTATGCTCAGACATGAGTCCCTTGCTCACTTTGCCACTGGATTCAAGCAAGCCGGGCTGAAGACAGCTGGAATGCCAGAAACCGGTCCTAAGGAGCTTGTACCCGGTCCAGGGAAGACGTGGCTTGGCAGTTCGGGCTGGACTGTTCCCATGAGGCACAGGGTCAGACTGATTTGCATATAGCCATGTCTGAACTGGGGTGGCAGAGTGGGCTAAAGAACGGTGATGGATTAAACCCAGATCTTTTGACTGGGTGTGAGTGTTTGATTGATTCGGATGCTACGTCCATCACCACCCCCTTTTGTACCGCTTTTGGCCGTCATAAGTGTGGCAGGGTATGCTCAGACGTGAGTCCCTTGCTCACTTTGCCTCTGGATTCAAGCAAGCCGGGCTGAAGACGGCTGGAATGCCAGAAACCGGTCCTCGGAAGCTTGTATCCGGTCCAGGGAAGACGTGGCTTGGCAGTTCGGGCTGGACTGTTCCCATGAGGCACAGGGTCAGACTGATTTGCATATAGCCATGTCTGAACTGGGGTGGCAGAGTGGGCTAAAGAACGGTGATGGATTAAACCCAGATCTTTTGACTGGGTGTGAGTGTTTGATTGATTCGGATGCTCCGTCCATCACCACCCCCTTTTGTACCGCTTTTGGCTGCCATAAGTGTGGCAGGGTATGCTCAGATGTGAGTACCTTGCTCACTTTGCCACTGGATTCAAGCAAGCCGGGCTGAAGACAGCTGGAATGCCAGAAACCGGTCCTCAGAAGCTTGTATCCGGTCCAGGGAAGACGTGGCTTGGCAGTTCAGGCTGGACTGTTCCCATGAGGCACAGGGTCAGACTGATTTGCATATAGCCATGACTGAACTGGGGTGGCATAGTGGGCGAAAGAACGGTGATGTATTAAACCCAGATCTTTTGACTGGGTGTGAGTGTTTGATTGATTCGGATGCAACGTCCATCACCACCCCCTTTTGTACCTCTTTTGGCTGCTATAAGTGTGGCAGGGTATGCTCAGACGTGAGTCCCTTGCTCACTTTGCCACTTGATTCCAGCAAGCCGGGCTGAAGACAGCTGGATTGCCAGAAACCGGTCCTCGGAAGCTTGTATCCGGTCCAGGGAAGACGTGGCTTGGCAGTTCGGGCTGGACTGTTCCCATGAGGCACAGGGTCAGACTGATTTGCATATAGCCATGTCTGAACTGGGGTGGCAGAGTGGGCTAAAGAACGGTGATGGATTAAACCCATATCTTTTGACTGGGTGTGAGTGTTTGATTGATTCCAGTGCTCCATCCATCACCACCCCCTTTTGTACCGCTTTTGGCCGCCATCAGTGTGGCAGGGTATGCTCGGAAGTGAGTCCCTTGCTCACTTTGCCACTGGATTCAAGCAAGCCGGGCTGAAGACGGCTGGAATGCCAGAAACCGGTCCTCGGAAGCTTGTATCCGGGCCAGGGAAGACGTGGCTTGGCAGTTCGGGCTGGACTGTTCCCATGAGGCACAGGGTCAGACTGATTTGCATATAGCCATGTCTGAAATGGGTTGGCAGAGTGGGCTAAAGAACGGTGATGGATTAAACCCATATCTTTTGACTGGGTGTGAGTGTTTGATTGATACGGATGCTCCGTCCATCACCACCCCCTTTTGTACCGCTTTTGGCTGCCATAAGTGTGGCAGGGTATGCTCAGACGTGAGTCCCTTGCTCACTTTGCCACTGGATTCATTCAAGCCGGGCTGAAGACAGCTGGAATGCCAGAAACCGGTCCTCAGAAGCTTGTCCGGTCCAGGGAAGACGTGGCTTGGCAGTTCGGGCTGGACTGTTCCCATGAGGCACAGGGTCAGACTGATTTGCATATAGCCATGTCTGAACTGGGGTGGCAGAGTGGGCTAAAGAACGGTGATGGATTAAACCCAGATCATTTGACTGGGTGTGAGTGTTTGATTGATTCGGATGCTACGTCCATCACCACCCCCTTTTGTACCGCTTTTGGCCGCCATAAGTGTGGCAGGGTATGCTCAGACGTGAGTCCCTTGCTCACTTTGCCTCTGGATTAAAGCAAGCCGGGCTGAAGACAGCTGGAATGCCAGAAACCGGTCCTCGGAAGCTTGTATCCGGTCCAGGGAAGACGTGGCTTGGCAGTTCGGGCTGGACTGTTCCCATGAGGCACAGGGTCAGACTGATTTGCATATAGCCATGTCTGAACTCGGGTGGCAGAGTGGGCTAAAGAACGGTGATGGATTAAACCCATATCTTTTGACTGGGTGTGAGTGTTTGATTGATTCGGATGCTCCGTCCATCACCACCCCCTTTTGTACCGCTTTTGGCTGCCATAAGTGTGGCAGGGTATGCTCAGATGTGAGTACCTTGCTCACTTTGCCACTGGATTCAAGCAAGCCGGGCTGAAGACAGCTGGAATGCCAGAAACCGGTCCTCAGAAGCTTGTATCCGGTCCAGGGAAGACGTGGCTTGGCAGTTCAGGCTGGACTGTTCCCATGAGGCACAGGGTCAGACTGATTTGCATATAGCCATGTCTGAACTGGGGTGGCAGAGTGGGCTACAGAACGGTGATGGATTAAACCCAGATCATTTGACTGGGTGTGAGTGTTTGATTGATTCGGATGCTACGTCCACCACAACCCCCTTTTGTACCGCTTTTGGAAGCCATAAGTGTGGCAGGGTATGCTCAGACGTGAGTCCCTTGCTCACTTTGCCTCTGGATTAAAGCAAGCCGGGCTGAAGACGGCTGGAATGCCAGAAACCGGTCCTCGGAAGCTTGTATCCGGTCCAGGGAAGACGTGGCTTGGCAGTTCGGGCTGGACTGTTCCCATGAGGCACAGGGTCAGACTGATTTGCATATAGCCATGTCTGAACTGGGGTGGCAGAGTGGGCTAAAGAACGTTGATGGATTAAACCCAGATCTTTTGACTGGGTGTGAGTGTTTGATTGATTCGGATGCTACGTCCATCACCACCCCCTTTTGTACCGCTTTTGGCTGCTATAAGTGTGGCAGGGTATGCTCAGACGTGAGTCCCTTGCTCACTTTGCCACTGGATTCCAGCAAGCCGGGCTGAAGACGGCTGGAATGCCAGAAACTGGTCCTCGGAAGCTTGTATCTGGTCCAGGGAAGACGTGGCTTGGCAGTTCGGGCTGGACTGTTCCCATGAGGCACAGGGTCAGACTGATTTGCATATAGCCATGTCTGAACTGGGGTGGCAGAGTGGGCTAAAGAACTGTGATGGATTAAACCCAGATCTTTTGACTGGGTGTGAGTGTTTGATTGATTCGGGTGCTCCATCCATCACCACGCCCTTTTGTACCGCTTTTGGCTGCATAAGTGTGGCAGGGTATGCTCAGACATGAGTCCCTTGCTCACTTTGCCTCTGGATTCAAGCAAGCCGGGCTGAAGATGGCTGGAATGCCAGAAACCGGTTCTCGGAAGCTTGTATCCGGTCCAGGGAATACGTGGCTTGGCAGTTCGGGCTGGACTGTTCCCATGAGGCACAGGGTCAGACTGATTTGCATATAGCCATGTCTGAACTGGGGTGGCAGAGTGGGCTAAAGAACGGTGATGGATTAAACCCAGATCTTTTGACCGGGTGTGAGTGTTTGATTGATTCGGATGCTCCGTCCATCACCACCCCCTTTTGTACCGCTTTTGGCTGCCATAAGTGTGGCAGGGTATGCTCAGATGTGAGTACCTTGCTCACTTTGCCACTGGATTCAAGCAAGCCGGGCTGAAGACAGCTGCAATGCCAGAAACCGGTCCTCAGAAGCTTGTATCCGGTCCAGGGAAGACGGGGCTTGGCAGTTCAGGCTGGACTGTTCCCATGAGGCACAGGGTCAGACTGATTTGCATATAGCCATGTCTGAACTGGGGTGGCAGAGTGGGCTAAAGAACGGTGATGGATTAAACCCAGATCTTTTGACTGGGTGTGAGTGTTTGATTGATTCGGATGCAACGTCCATCACCACCCCCTTTTGTACCGCTTTTGGCTGCTATAAGTGTGGCAGGGTATGCTCAGACGTGAGTCCCTTGCTCACTTTGCCACTTGATTCCAGCAAGCCGGGCTGAAGACGGCTGGATTGCCAGAAACCGGTCCTCGGAAGCTTGTATCCGGTCCAGGGAAGACGTGGCTTGGCAGTTCGGGCTGGACTGTTCCCATGAGGCACAGGGTCAGACTGATTTGCATATAGCCATGTCTGAACTGGGGTGGCAGAGTAGGCTAAAGAACGGTGATGGATTAAACCCATATCTTTTGACTGGGTGTGAGTGTTTGATTGATTCCAGTGCTCCATCCATCACCACACCCTTTTGTACCGCTTTTGGCCGCCATCAGTGTGGCAGGGTATGCTCGGAAGTGAGTCCCTTGCTCACTTTGCCACTGGATTCAAGCAAGCCGGGCTGAAGACGGCTGGAATGCCAGAAACCGGTCCTCGGAAGCTTGTATCCGGGCCAGGGAAGACATGGCTTGGCAGTTCGGGCTGGACTGTTCCCATGAGGCACATGGTCAGACTGATTTGCATAAAGCCATGTCTGAACTGGGGTGGCAGAGTGGGCTAAAGAACGGTGATGGATTAAACCCTGATCTTTTGACTGGGTGTGAGTGTTTGATTGATTCGGATGCTACGTCCATCACCATCCCCTTTTGTACCGCTTTTGGCTGCTATAAGTGTGGCAGGGTATGCTCAGACGTGAGTCCCTTGCTCACTTTGCCACTGGATTCCAGCAAGCCGGGCTGAAGACGGCTGGAATGCCAGAAAACGGTCCTCGGAAGCTTGTATCCGGTCCAGGGAAGACGTGGCTTGGCAGTTCGGGCTGGACTGTTCCCATGAGGCACAGGGTCAGACTGATTTGCATATAGCCATGTCTGAACTGGGGTGGCAGAGTGGGCTAAAGAACGGTGATGGATTAAACCCAGATCTTTTGACTGGGTGTGAGTGTTTGATTGATTCGGGTGCTCCATCCATCACCACCCCCTTTTGTACCGCTTTTGGCTGCCATAAGTGTGGCAGGGTATGCTCAGACGTGAGTCCCTTGCTCACTTTGCCACTGGATTCATTCAAGCCGGGCTGAAGACAGCTGGAATGCCAGAAACCGGTCCTCAGAAGCTTGTATCCGGTCCAGGGAAGACGTGGCTTGGCAGTTCGGGCTGGACTGTTCCCATGAGGCACAGGGTCAGACTGATTTGCATATAGCCATGTCTGAACTAGGGTGGCAGAGTGGGCTAAAGAACGGTGATGGATTAAACCCAGATCATTTGACTGAGTGTGAGTGTTTGATTGATTCGGATGCTACGTCCATCACCACCCCCTTTTGTACCGCTTTTGGCCGCCATAAGTGTGGCAGGGTATGCTCAGACGTGAGTCCCTTGCTCACTTTGCCTCTGGATTAAAGCAAGCCGGGCTGAAGACGGCTGGAATGCCAGAAACCGGTCCTCGGAAGCTTGTATCCGGTCCAGGGAAGACGTGGCTTGGCAGTTCGGGCTGGACTGTTCCCATGAGGCACAGGGTCAGACTGATTTGCATATAGCCATGTCTGAACTGGGGTGGCAGAGTGGGCTAAAGAACGGTGATGGATTAAACCCATATCTTTTGACTGGGTGTGAGTGTTTGATTGATTCGGATGCTCCGTCCATCACCACCCCCTTTTGTACCGCTTTTGGCTGCCATAAGTGTGGCAGGGTATGCTCAGACGTGAGTCCCTTGCTCACTTTGCCACTGGATTCAAGCAAGCCGGGCTGAAGACAGCTGGAATGCTAGAAACCGGTCCTCAGAAGCTTGTATCCGGTCCAGGGAAGACGTGGCTTGGCAGTTCGGGCTGGACTGTTCCCATGAGGCACAGGGTCAGACTGATTTGCATATAGCCATGTCTGAACTGGGGTGGCAGAGTGGGCTAAAGAACGTTGATGGATTAAACCCAGATCTTTTGACTGGGTGTGAGTGTTTTATTGATTCGGATGCTACGTCCATCACCACCCCCTTTTGTACCGCTTTTGGCTGCTATAAGTGTGGCAGGGTATGCTCAGACGTGAGTCCCTTGCTCACTTTGCCACTGGATTCCAGCAAGCCGGGCTGAAGACGGCTGGAATGCCAGAAACTGGTCCTCGGAAGCTTGTATCCGGTCCAGGGAAGACGTGGCTTGGCAGTTCGGGCTGGACTGTTCCCATGAGGCACAGGGTCAGACTGATTTGCATATAGCCATGTCTGAACTGGGGTGGCAGAGTGGGCTAAAGATCTGTGATGGATTAAACCCAGATCTTTTGACTGGGTGTGAGTGTTTGATTGATTCGGGTGCTCCATCCATCACCACGCCCTTTTGTACCGCTTTTGGCTGCATAAGTGTGGCAGGGTATGCTCAGACATGAGTCCCTTGCTCACTTTGCCACTGGATTCAAGCAAGCCGGGCTGAAGACAGCTGGAATGCCAGAAACCGGTCCTCAGGAGCTTGTATCCGGTCCAGGGAAGACGTGACTTGGCAGTTCGGGCTGGACTGTTCCCATGAGGCACAGGGTCAGACTGATTTGCATATAGCCATGTCTGAACTGGGGTGGCAGAGTGGGCTAAAGAACGGTGATGGATTAAACCCAGATCTTTTGACTGGGTGTGAGTGTTTGATTGATTCGGATGCTACGTCCATCACCACCCCCTTTTGTACCGCTTTTGGCCGTCATAAGTGTGGCAGGGTATGCTCAGACTTGAGTCCCTTGCTCACTTTGCCTCTGGATTCAAGCAAGCCGGGCTGAAGACGGCTGGAATGCCAGAAACCGGTCCTCGGAAGCTTGTATCCGGTCCAGGGAAGATGTGGCTTGGCAGTTCGGGCTGGACTGTTCCTATGAGGCACAGGGTCAGACTGATTTGCATATAGCCATGTCTGAACTGGGGTGGCAGAGTGGGCTAAAGAACGGTGATGGATTAAACCCAGATCTTTTGACTGGGTGTGAGTGTTTGATTGATTCGGATGCTCCGTCCATCACCACCCCCTTTTGTACCGCTTTTGGCTGCCATAAGTGTGGCAGGGTATGCTCAGATGTGAGTACCTTGCTCACTTTGCCACTGGATTCAAGCAAGCCGGGCTGAAGACAGCTGGAATGCCAGAAACCGGTTCTCAGAAGCTTGTATCCGGTCCAGGGAAGACGTGGCTTGGCAGTTCAGGCTGGACTGTTCCCATGAGGCACAGGGTCAGACTGATTTGCATATAGCCATGTCTGAACTGGGGTGGCAGAGTGGGCTAAAGAACGGTGATGGATTAAACCCAGATCTTTTGACTGGGTGTGAGTGTTTGATTGATTCGGATGCAACGTCCATCACCACCCCCTTTTGTACCGCTTTTGGCTGCTATAAGTGTGGCAGGGTATGCTCAGACGTGAGTCCCTTGCTCACTTTGCCACTTGATTCCAGCAAGCCGGGCTGAAGACGGCTGGATTGCCAGAAACCGGTCCTCGGAAGCTTGTATCCGGTCCAGGGAAGACGTGGCTTGGCAGTTCGGGCTGGACTGTTCCCATGAGGCACAGGGTCAGACTGATTAGCATATAGCCATGTCTGAACCGGTGGTGGCAGAGTGGGCTAAAGAACGGTGATGGATTAAACCCAGATCTTTTGACTGGGTGTGAGTGTTTGATTGATTCGGGTGCTCCATCCATCACCACCCCCTTTTGTACCGCTTTTGGCTGCCATAAGTGTGGCAGGGTATGCTCAGACGTGAGTACCTTGCTCACTTTGCCACTGGATTCAAGCAAGCCGGGCTGAAGATAGCTGGAATGCCAGAAACCGGTCCTCAGAAGCTTGTATCCGGTCCAGGGAAGACGTGGCTTGGCAGTTCGGGCTGGACTGTTCCCATGAGGCACAGGGTCAGACTGATTTGCATATAGCCATGTCTGAACTGGGGTGGCAGAGTGGGCTAAAGAACGGTGATGGATTAAACCTAGATCTTTTGACTGGGTGTGAGTGTTTGATTGATTCGGATGCTACGTCCATCACCACCCCCTTTTGTACCGCTTTTGGCCGTCATAAGTGTGGCAGGGTATGCTCAGACGTGAGTCCCTTGCTCACTTTGCCTCTGGATTCAAGCAAGCCGGGCTGAAGACGGCTGGAATGCCAGAAACCGGTCCTCGGAAGCTTGTATCCGGTCCAGGGAAGACGTGGCTTTGCTGTTCGGGCTGGACTGTTCCCATGAGGCACAGGGTCAGACTGATTTGCATAAAGCCATGTCTGAACTGGGGTGGCAGAGTGGGCTAAAGAACGGTGATGGATTAAACCCAGATCTTTTTACTGGGTGTGAGTGTTTGATTGATTCGGATGCTCCGTCCATCACCACCCCCTTTTGTACCACTCAGATATACCCATCACCACCAGAGACGGCGCCGGGTCTACCCGATACGCCCTGGCTATCTGCAAGTTCCCCAGATTAGAAGGGCACTTAAGAAGACAACGAGCCACTACTTTCAAGACAATACGGGATCCGTCGGATCTCCTATCACTCTCTGGGAAGCGTTTAAGACAGGGGGCAGGCCACACTAGAGACCCAACCTCTGACACCTCACACACCATGCGACTCAAGCAGCAACACCATAGAGAACATCTAGCGAAGTTGACCAGACAACAATTGGCAGACACACAACACAAAATATATGACGTAGGCGACAAAGCAGGGAAGTTACTGGCATGGCTAGATAAACGGGAGGACAGTGATAGGTGGATAGCGCAGCTCTGCACAGGAGGGGACCAACCAACAACTGACCCGCACACAATAGTACAGGCACTGGCGCGGCACTTCCAGGCAATTTACTCATCTGACTTGGTAATGTCAGTAGAAGAGGCACTAACTTACATACAGGGCCTTGGCCATACCCAAATTGACCCCAGAAGAAGCGCAGGAGTTGGAGACTGACCTCACGGCTGACGAATTGCAATCAGCCATTAGGGCGTTGCAATCCGGCAAAGCTGTAGGACCCAATGGTATACCTGTCGAACTCTATAAGAGAAAGACGGATTCCATAGTGCCTCACCTGCTGAATATGTTTAACGACAGTTTAAGAGCAGGGGAACTCCCACTGGGCCAACGCACAGCCACCATAGTGGCTATACTCAAACCTATAAAGCCTGCGGATAAATGTACCTCATATCGGCCAATTTCCCTCATTAATGCAGAGGCTAAATCCTTCCAAAACTGCTTGTGACCCGGCTCATACCACATCTGTCAAAACTCATACACCCAGACCAATCGGGCTTCATGCATGCCAGGAATACGGCGCTCAATTTAAGGGGACTACATGGTGTGCTAGCACGAGCAGAGTACCTAAAGGAACCGGCGGTGGTGCTCTCACTGGACGCGCATATGGCGTTCGATATGGTCCAATGGCCCTTTTTATTCGCAGTACTTCGGCATCTAGGATTTGGTCCAAAATTCTGTTCATGGATTCAACTTCTGTACACCAAACCAATGGGGCATGTGACTGCCAATGGCCACATCTCGGATTACTTTCATTTAGCGAGAGGCACACGCCAGGGCTGCCCACTATCACCGCTACCTTTTGCTCTGGTGCTGGAGCCACTGGCGGTGTGGATGCGCTGGGAGCCAACGATAAAGGGCCTCAAATAGACAGGCGACTTGGAAGATCGGGTGTCCCTATATGCCGACGATATTTTGCTATATTTAACTTTACTGAGGCGCTCCATATTGAGTCTTCAGAATATATGTGAAGTTTATGGTAAGGCGTCAGGGTATACTATCAACTGGTCAAATTCAATATTATTTGTGTTACATGGTCCGCCACCGCATCTTCCTGACAATTGTCCGCTTCAGATTGCGGAATTGTACATTCAAGTACTTGGGTGTATACATCACACCCTGATGTATTTTACAATTAGAATTTGCAGCCACCGTTAGAACGCCTCAGAAGAGACGTACGTCACTGGGGAACAATGCCGCTGACCCTAGTGGGGAAGGCAGCACTTTTTAAAATGAAGGCCCTACCACAGTTCCTCTACATTTTGGAAAACACGCCACACCCAGTACTACCATCTTATTTTAAAGCAATCTCGGCACTGGTCTCTAATCTACTGTGGAGTAACAAGCCGGCGCGTATTGCGCAAGCCAAGTTGGTGCGCGGATGGTAGGATGGAGGAATTGCGCTCCCTGATATACAACTTTATTACTGGGCGGCGCAGCTGAAAGTGATTAATCAATGGATACACCTCCCGCAATCAGATCTGGCATTCAAGGCAGACAGGGCACAACTAGACGTAAGAGATTTGTTCGCACCCCTTTACGACAAGAAATTGTCCTTAGCATTGTTTGGTCCGATACGTCACATACTTAGGTTATGGCATGCGGCCCAGGCCGGATTAGGATGGCGAGGGGTGTTGATGCAGCTCACTCCGCTATGGGACACAAAATGGCTTGGCAGACTAAGAATCAGTAAAGGATTTGATCGCTGACACGATATTGGGATATCAACGGTCGGAGATATGTGGCAGGGAGGGGAAATAGTCTCATTTCAACGTTTGCAGCAACAATACGAACTGGCTCCCTCAGAACTATACAGGTATATACAGATATGAAATGCCCTAATGACAGCACTACCGTCCGGTTCAGAGGTTCCTGACGTGTGACCAATGGAGGATAGATTGTTAACAGATTACATGCCAAGGAGGGCAACCTCTCTAACCTACCGTAAACTAGTGAATAACCTGCCTGACCCGACGGGACCCGTAAGAAATAAATGGACCCAAGATATTGGTGATATTGATGATTTGGAGTGGCAGGAGGCGTTGGGATCCCCAAGGGAGGTGTGCATACCCTCACACTTCAGGTTGGTGCAACTGCGCCTCCTACACCGATCATATTATACTAGGCAAATTTTGCACAAGATTGGGAAGGCAGAGCACCCCTATTGCCTGCGAGGTTGCGGAGGAGAGGGAACCTTTTTTCACATAGTATGGGATTACCCTAAAATAGCAGATTATTGGGCACAAGTAATGAGAACTATATCACAATCGGAGGGGGTCTCCCTTTTACCTGAGCCCAGATGTTGCTTATTAAACATATGGGAACCAAATGACCTCACATGTTCTGGGCAGAGTTGGGAAACACTAGGAATGATGGTGGCCAAGAGGAACATAGCACAAAAATGGGGGGGAGGGGGGGGGGGGAGGAGGTCGCTTCTCTGGGAGCTTGGGGTAGAGATATGGATGCAGCCATGGTAGCTGAAAGGGCGGTTTTCCTTGGGAGGGGATGCCCTAGAAAGTGGAGTAAAATTTGGGGGACATGGAATAAATAGAGGTGATACTTGTGATCCACCACCGGATCGAAATGATGGGGGCTCGGACTCGGATGCAGACTGAAGGCCTAAGCATGTTTATAAGGGGCTGAGTTTTGAAAGCTATGAAACTATGTACTTGTGACTTTTCAATACTTGATGGTATTTATGATACTAATGTGCTGTGCTATGCTGCTTCTTTATGTTCAAGGATGGTTTCATGTTCTGTTGACATGGAACTAAATAATAAAAATTATTTTTAAAAAAAACAATATTTGCAGCCAACTTCATGTTTACAGAAGGATTTTTGTTTCATGTGACCAATAAATATGATAGTCACCCACTACGATTTCGTTTGCCATCAGATGACATCATTGCTGTTAATCATTAAGAATAATCTTATTGGACAGCTCAAGTCTTCCAATTTAATAAAGACTACAGCCTTCATAACAGCTAGCTTGTGTTTTTGTATAAGAAATGCAGCTACCTCAAGGTTGAAATAAGATTTGGCAGCAAATAGCTACACAATCCATACTGATTATGCAACAGGAATGGGATATGGTATAAACACCATGATGTAATCTCTGTGCAAGGTTTAAGACCTTCCAATGTGTATACCAATAAGTAACAACTCCTGGAGTTCCAAAAATTGAAAAACAATATATGCTCAAAACAATTATTAATATTACATGCATAGTCAAGTCTTCCATAGCGCTAAAGTAATATGATATGTAATCTCATCTGTATGAATATTTACATTGGTAATGTGTCACATCAAGAATGAGTTTACACACATGCATTTGGTGTGCAAATTACGGATTACATGGTTTTGTGAGTTCTGGAATGCAGTTCTAAGCCTAACTAGAGAATTTCAGTGGGTTTCCAGTTTTCTTTTGTAACCATATCTGCATTTAAACTGTGGTTTCAAAACCTGTCTGCTGCGGAGGGTGAGAAGTTCACACACTCCACAGTTGTTCCATTAAGGACGTAAAAGTCTTGTCCTCCACATTGGGGAGAAAATCCTTCTTTCACCTACATTAGAATTTTCTTTGAGAAAAATACCTTCCCTCGTGCCATGACCTTACTTTTTTTTAAACTGTGATGATCAGCTTACTCAGCAGGTTGATGTAACAATGTACAAGTTAAAGCAGTCAGAATTTCACTTTCATCAATGCTCAGGAGATGCCCTCCTCAGAGTGAGGTGAAGGGGAGAAAGCCCATTAGAAACCAGGGATTATTTTAAAAAAATTAAAATAAGGTGGGACTTTCCATCCAGGTGAAACATCCTTTACTCTGCATGTGTTACAACGCATGTCATTACCCCGCATTTTTTACTCCACAAAAACTTTTACAACACATGGCTTTACACCGCAAGCCATTATAACGCATTCCCCATTACAACTCCCAGGGGTAGTTATAATATTAAATTGCGTTATATCGGACAATGAGTTGTAATGGATTGCGTTGTAAAGCCCTGCATTGAAAATGTTTTTGCAGAGTAAAAAACGCAGGGTAATGGCACGCGTTGTAAATGCGTGCAGAGTAAAGTGTCCTATTCTCCATCCATGCGTCGGGGCTTGCTCCCACCATTAAAAGCCCCAGCAGTCTTTCTGTCCTCCTTGGGAGGAAAATAAGAGGATTTACCTCCAGTCTTCCCCATGTGTGTCAGAAAGCCTACTAAATGCCATGGATCGTTTTTGTTGTTGTTTTTTTACGAAAGGGGTGGTAGCCAACCAGCCCATCCAATTTGATGTTAGTAGGGCATTCTGCATGGGAATATGTAGTGGGATTTATGTAGGTTATAACATCCTAGGGTTGCCTGGGTGTCTAATTTTCAGAAATGTTTGGGTTTGGTAGGTTTCCAAAACGGCAGCTGAAACCATGCCCAAATACTGCAGATAACCACGTAACCAGAAAGGGTCAATTTGATGGTGACATTTTTAATGTTTGCATGTTGTGTTTTGGTGCCTTTCCTTTCATGAGTGAGAGGCCTAACCACGCATGGGGCACACTCATTTTAACAGAAGGAGTGTTGGAACACAGGATAGTAGAATATTTGCTTTTTATCAATTGAATTTATCTGCATGTGTGGCTTACAAATGTAAGAAAGTGTGCAAGAAAGATCATATTTGAAAAATGCTTTCCAAGTTCTATAATGGTATGAGCAAATCCCATACTCATTATCTTGGACACTTTTAAAACATGCACAGGTTTCCTTCAGTCTAATTTCTCATTAATTAGATTTCACTATATAAACTGCTGCATAGTCTGTAAACAATGAAAATCTTAATGAGCTACAGCTCAATTGCAAAAGACATACAATTGACGGACGGAATGCAGACAAATCAAACATTTACCCCCAGTCAAGAGATCTGGGTTAAATCTATCATTCTTTTGCTCACCGTGCCACCCCAGTTTAGACCTGGCCATATTCAAATCAGTCTTGACCCTGTGCCTCATGGGAACAATCCAGCACAAACTGCCAAGCCAGGTACTCCCTGGACTGGAAACAAGCATCCTAGGACCGGTTTCAGGGTTTCACCACTCTTCAGCCTCTTCCATGCCTTAAGTGCGCCGGGTATGCCTAGACGTAGGTCCCGGGCTCACTGTGCCAGTGGATTCAAGCTATCCTGGCTGCTTTCTCACTCAGCTCCTGGCTCAGGGAAGTGTGTGTTTTTTACAACCAACAAACACCATAGAAAGGATCTGATGAACGCAAGAATCTATTCATTTTTATGTCGAGCCTAGCAGAGCCCATGTGCTGCTCTGCGAGGCTGATGTGTCCGGTCAAGGGTGCTTAGGACACGTCCACCAATTTTCATTTGTTCCGTGTTGTGCCTTTCTCAATTCTTTTCTGCTCATTCATAAGACGTTGCTCTTAAGCCCACCTTTGGGTGTGTTTTATACTTTGTGGCGACCACCAATTTTACATGTCACCTTACGTTACGATGTGTTTTTCATTTGTTTTCCGCACTTTTTTCTCACTAATTTTGTATGGTGCTGTGAACAACTTCAACATGGCCGTGCTTTTTTATAAGACTTGTACACATGTACCTACTATTTGCATTGTATACATCCTGAGATAATAATAAGGATACACTCATACACTTAAACTTTGATGAGTGTAATGTTTTGACACGGTCTAGTTGTTGCCGGCTGCCGCCGGATATGTCGCGCTCACGCTCTCCGTCGGCGGGCGGAACGCGCGCAATAAAAGGCAGGGGCATGTCCGCCCGGGGACAGTTCTGCATGCATGTTATCACTGCTGTGTGTGCCTCATTTGCATGGGCTCAGCACACCTCCTGCAGCACACTGCTGAATTAGCGTCTGGACGCTACACTGGTGATGAGGGGAGCTGAACTTATACTCAAGTCCCCAGCCCATCTTCTCGGGCTGCCAGTGGCATCACCTGACCCCGACGATTACACACTATCTACAGCCATGTGGTCGTTGCCCACGACTGTCCAGGCACACAGAGGACCCTCACGTGCCAGACCTGCAGCGAGACCCTGCTCCACCACTCCTGGCTGCTGGTAAGACACAGCCTATTGGCCACACAGTAGAGCCCACGCACTGCAACTTTTCATTCCCTGCACTGCCCACGTGGGCCCTGAGTGCCCCATGTACACAGCCCGAGCGCTACCTCAGCGTCTGGCACACCAGTGGACCAGCAAAGCTACAGCACAGCGCAAGGCAAACTCAGAGGGAAAGGACGCAAGGCAACCACGCTTTGGACTACCGGGGCCCGCCCACGCAGTGCCACCCCAACGGCACAACCCCAAGGGTGTAGGAGCACATAGCACCGGCTGTACCAGGCGTGTGCACAGCCCACCAGCCACGCCACACATGTTGAGGTGGAGATGGGGTATAACCCAGATGGCCAGCCGGCGCAGGTCCACATCGTCACACAGCACATGCCCACTGGGGTAATAACCCCATTCAGTGAAGCTGCTGACCCTACTACGTCGTCCCCACGATGGCAGAGATGGCTGGGCCGCCTAGAGAATTACTTCATAGCCACCAGCGAGATGGACAGAGCCATGAAGAACTCCCTCCTACTACACTATGCTGAAGAAGAAGTGTACATACTCTTCAAGCACCTCCCGAACACCAGGGCCCCACTGAGTATGACGCTTTGGTTGCCGCGCTCAACGCACACTTCGTCCCCCAACAAAATCCAGACTATGAGGGATTTAAATTACGAGACAACGGGAAGGGGAGTCCATCGACGCCTTCCAAGCAAGATTGAGGGAGCTGGCAAGAACCCACCTAGTCGACGAGAGGGTTGCCAAACAAATTCCAGCCCAGCTTATACATGGAGTGTGCAGCAAGATCCTGCGAGGACTTATCCTGTGGCAGCCGAATACACCCCTTAATGACATCCTAATCATGGCCCGGTCACAGGACTTGTCGGCTGCGCAAGTGGAAGAAATGAAAAGAGCGCAGTCATCAAAACGGAAAGAGCCGATGCCATCACGACACGATACAAGAGGAGCAGGCCACGAGACCGCCCGGCCTAGACTCTGAGAGGCTAATGCAGGTACTGTAGCCACAAGGTACACCAGCCTCACAAGTGCCCTGCACAGGGGAAAACCTGTACCGCTGCAGAATTCCGAAACATTTCGCGTCTGTGTGCCGGCGGAAGGGCCCAAGGAAGGATATGAGAAGAGCCAGACTCACGCATAAACTGGTGAGACAACTGCCGAGCATGTCCCTGGTGTCATCTCAAGGGGGAAGGAAGAACGCACGAGCCACGTACCAGGTTGAAGACTTGTCCACCGAAGAAGACGAAGGTGAAACGTACCCTGTGTCATTCACACAAGCGCTGAAGAAACGCAGAAGACCACAGCCCTTGTACACAGTGAAGATCGCCGGGTCAGAAGTAAGCACGGTAGGTGACACCCGCGCGTTGGTGAATGTTATGGACATCCAACAATAAAATCGGCTAAGGCCCAAACTCGAGCTCAGACCATCCAAGACCAAAATATTTGCATATGGGAGTGACCCACTCCTACCAATCCGAAGCAAGAAGACAGTACCAATCCAGGCAGAAGTCAGTGAGATCACGGCTGATGTTCACGTCATCAACCAAGAGGTGGACGGCCTACTAAGCAGCCATGCAGCGCAGGATTTGGGACTAGTCATGTTCGGGTACAATCGAACCAAACCAAAGAACTCCTGGAACAGTTTGCAAGTTTATTCCAAAGGTTGGGTCGGATCAAGAAAGCACCCGTCAAGTTACACATCGACTCGTCGATACCACAGACGGTGCTACGACACAGGAGAATCCCCTTCCATCTCAGACCTCTAATATAACAAGAACTGCAGAAGCTAGAGGATCAAGGGGTAATTGAAAAGGTCTCGGGACCCACACCCTGGGGGTCCCCTATGGTGATAGCCGAGAAGCCCAGCCAGCCAGGGAAGATCAGGCTGTGCATAGATATGCGCCTCCCAACAAGGCCATAAAGTGGAAGCGTCACATCACCCCTGTGATGGATGACATAGTGGCCGATGTCAACTGATCTCGTTGGTTTTCCAAACTGGACATGAATGCCGGCTATCACCATCTGGTCCTACCAAAGGAAAGACGCTACATAACCACATTCAGCACCCATCTTGGGCAACGGAGATACAAAATCCTCAATTTTGGGATATCATCCGCAGCGGAGGTATTCCAAGACGCAGTGAGGGAAATCCTACCAGGCCTACCAGGAGTACTGAATGTGAGTGATGATATCCTCATCCACTCAGAGACCGCTGACTAACACCACCGCCACCTGAGAGCAACACTGAAGCGGATCCAAGACCATGGAGTCACCCTACATAAAGAAAAGTGTCTTTTCTTCCAGAAACAAATAGAATTCTTCGGGTGCCTGTTTAATCAGGAGGGCATCCAGGTGGACCCGCTGAAGTCCCAGGCAATCACGGAAGCCCCAGCCCCAGTGACAGTATCCGAAGTACGAATCTTCCTGGGGATGGCCACATATTGTGGCCGGTTCATCCCGACCTGGCCACCATCGCTGAACCACTTCACAACCTCACTCGGGCCGACGCAATGTGAATGTGGGGAACCCTGGAAGAGACAGCATTCCATAGGATCAAGAACGCCCTCCTTGACCACACCACCCTGGTGTACTTCGACCCTACCAAACAAAACAGAGATATTTGTCGACACCAGCCCTGTAGGCTATGGGGCAGGACTGACCCAGGAGCGTGTCGTCATTTCCACTTGTACATCTGTGGGCAACCATTCAAGGTTATCACTGACCACTAACTTCTGGTGCCCCTTTTCAAGGGATCAGCACTGCACTGCGCCCGCCCCGAGGATTGAACGAGATGGAAGTGGCCTATGGCTGTGTTGCCAAGAATCCAGCAGACTTCCTCTCAAGACACCCAACCCCTCAAGATGAATAAGGGGAAGACTCGGTCATCGACGCATTGGAGCCTCACCTCAACATGATTTCCACGATAATGTGCCCAAAAGCCTTGACATTGGAAGGCATCGCCACGGCTGCAGAAGGAGACTGTGTACTATCCAATGTGCGTACAGCCATCCAAGGATGTCACTGTCACCAATTCCTGCAATCAGCCAACGACTGGGATGGGCCATAGAGAGAATGCCTCCTGAAAATGTGGAGAATCAGGAACGAACTGAGTGTAACACAAGGAGGGATCCTACTAAGAGGATCCAGGATAGTGATACCATCCTCCCTACAACACCAAGCAACCCATTTGGCCCACGGAGGACACCAAGGAGTTGAGAGAATGAAAGCCCGAATGTGAGAAAAGGTATTGTTTCCAGGGCTGTAGGCTCGGGTGGAGGACCCTTAACAAAGCCTTACGGATTGCTGTAGTAGAAAATGTGGTAGCCAATAGGTCTTGCCTTTGGGACCTTATAAGAGATTAATAAAGAAATGTAATTCCCTGTCCTTAAAGGTGTTGTTTCAAAAGGCCCTTGCATCTTGGCGTTTTCATCTGGAGTCAGGAATCAGAGCAGAGGGGGGAGGTCAGTGTTCGACAGAAGATGGGTCATCCTTGTTGAACACTTTTCTGGCTTTCCTAGAGAGAGCAGCGCTCCATAGTCGGCCGGAGTTCGCCGGCAAAGCTGCCGCATTCTCCCACAGACACAGCTAATGCTAGCCGTCTGCTGTGCAAGCAGTAAACATATTTAAACCACAGTACAAACCCCATAGGTCACAACTAGATCAAGCAGAAACTACTTGTAACTCATCAATTGGAATGTCCATTGGTAAATGTTAATGCTATTATTGTCGAGGCTGAAAAGACGTTATTAGTATTTCTTCTTCAGTAATGCCTTGTACATCTTTAGTTTGAGTCATTCATTAGCAGGATAAAAAACATATGTGCGTTGCATAATTTGACATTTGCAAGTTACAAAAAAAAAAGTGGAATGAAAACCAAACATAATGTGCACTAAGCAAATTAGGGTCATGTCACAACGGAAGCCACTGTTCCCATTTTTCATAGTTGGCATAGTTGGTAGTATTTCCATCAGGCATAAACCCACGCCGGGGAAAGTACACTGCCTGTCAAAAAGTGAGACCCACTGCAAGTTGGATTTGTCCGTTCAAAATAACTCTTTTCCTACTTATCTCGCTCCTGTGAAAACAAATCGTGCAATGTACCTCTCTGCAACTCATACACATGAAAATGTTAAATTGTTCTGGCTTTGGTTTATTTTACACGTGGTTTGCAAAGCTTGCTGCGATATAGGGCGTGCTTATTCTGTCTCATTTACACAAATAAAGCCCTTAGTTGTGGCGTAGTTTGCGAAGTAGGGCTTCGCGAAGCTACGCAAAGTGCACTTCGAACTACGCAAGTTACGTGTACCACTACTTGAACTGCGTAGTAGCATGTTCATACTGTGCAAGATGGCGTTTTCAATGATTGCACAGTGCTGACAAACATCCCGCACTGTGCAATCATTAAAAATGGCCTCTTGCAGAGTGCGAGCTGTACTTTTCTGCCGCTCGAGTATATTTTTACTCGAGCTGCAGCTTTCTCAACGTGGACTTGTAGTTTCTCATTGCGAGCGGTCATGAGCATGCGCGACCAGCCGCAATGAGAAACCTAACCTCCCCGCGGTGAGAATCTCGCCGGGAGGTTTATTTTCCATGCTCGTGATGGGCACCTTGATGTTGCTGATCGCGAAGAAAGAAAAAGTCTCATGAGGACCTCATTTTGCTTGCTCGCAGTCACCAACTTGACGTTGAAGACCGCGAGCAAACAATAAAATGACCGGTGCACTACGCTACCCACTTTTGTACTGTGCTCCGTGCAGTTCGCGAAGTGCAAAGTTGCGCAAACTTCGCAAACTACGCGAGCGTATCGTAATGCTTTGCCCAGGGTTAGTCTAACACTACGTGCTCCTTGTTAATTCTTAATGAGCAAGGCGTGACAATCTGTGTCAGCTCGTCCTACTTCGTGTTTATGTGTAAGGATTAGAAGCAGATGGGGAGCTGAAAGGAAACCGCCGCTCCACAGCTTAAAAGGTATCCCACGTGACACAACCCGGAAACTTGTGGTTCACAGACCATCTAGTAACAAGGCCGCCTTAGTCATTTCCCCAAACCTTATCAGCCATGCACAGATACACAGTGATAAAGGGTGTTATATAAACACTGCACAGAGCACAGCGGTTTTGTGTCTCTCTGACTCAGGAACTGCACACGTTGTAGCGGCCAGACGCTAATTCAGAAGCGCGCTGGGGGAGATGTGCCAAGCGCATGCAAATGAGGCACACACACAGCAGTAATAACATGTGTGCAGAAATGGCCCCCGAATGGGCACAAGCCTGCCTTTTATTGTGTGCGCTCCGCCCGTCGACGGAGCACGTGGGTGCGACATATCTGGCGGCGGCCAGCAACAACTCGACTGTGTCAAAACATTACATCCCATCCCAACTCAGTCTCGTTTCCTTTGGCTGGAGGTTGGTTGCTGCACCACCTGACAAGCATAGTCTCTTAGTCGGGAGCTTGGTCTGGGATTCCCTCTTAGTCCGTACCTGGGATGATTACCCCGGTCAGCATCTTTGGCCTCTGGTAGCTCTGAGATTATTGTCGCCGGCATGCCTGTACCACAAGCCCGTGGCTCCAACCCCAGACGTTCCTCGCCACGTGCCGTTGGGGTTGGGGGTGGCACGATGTCCATTGAGGGCTCCTCTTCTTCTGCACTGTCATGCCCCACGGGAACTTGGGCGCAATCAGCTTCCTGGATGGATTGAGGCTCAGGCACTCTCTTGAGCCAGGAGACATTCCGCATCACTCTCTCCCACCCTCTCACCAGCGTTACAATGGTCCCTTTCACAGCGACCACTGTCCAGTGGCCCAGTTTGTACCTGGTTCAGAATTTTCCTCCTGGTCTTCTGTCTTTCATGAGTACAGAGTCTCCCTTTTGTAGTTCTCTGGGTGCTGTTCTCCGGGTCATGCTGGCAGCGAGACTGATTTGCATATGGCTGGGTCCAAATTGGGGTGGCATAGTGGGCAAAAGAACGATGGATTTAACCCAGATCTTTAGACTGGGGTAGAATGTTTGCATTGTCAGCATTCTATCCATTATTTGTTTGCTGTAACACTTCAGGTCATGCTGGCAGCGAGATTCTGCTAATTCCTCCGCTCTAGGACATCCTCCTCGAGCTATGGGAGTGGGGTCCATCCTGGGCAGACTGGGAGAGTATCCCGGCAGACTCCATTGAACATTAGTGCCCACATTGTGCATCGGGTAGTTCAGTGGGGGGTGCTCTTGTATGCCCAGAGGAATGATTGCAGATGACATTCGGGGTATGCCAATGCTTGTTTAATTTGACGTTTAGAGCAAAAAGGTATAGATGAAAATGCATACCCTGCATTTCCAGAATGACGGAGTGCGGCGTTAGCTATTTTGGCTTAACACTGCGCTCCGCCATTCTTTTGTAAATATGCTCCTATTTCTTGTCATAGGCTGTGTATAGCAGAGGTTGACTGGATGGTCTAGTTTATGGCCATGCCCTGTGCCCAAGCTGTTGGAGCTGGCTGATATGCCCTGTACACTTCCTTCATCCTAAGAGTTTGCAGAGACAAGCTCTTCTCAGGATTTATATAGCACTGCTTATATCACTCGATAGGGTGTCCAGGTGCTTGCAGGTCCCGGAAGGTGCAATTCTATTCAGCTGTTTTCTAGGCACTGTTGTCAAAACCTTCATTTGGAGTTAAAATTGTAAATGTCACTTTTTGTCCCTACAGATCTGCATGAAATTGCCATGCCAAACCGAACTCGGATGAGCAATTAAAAAAAAGTTTTATAAAGGTGAATACAATTATTATATATATATACATATATATGTGTGTATACATCTATACTAGCAGCCCGCCCCAGCGTTGCCTGGGGCAGAAGGGGGCTGGGAGCAGCATTTCAGGCTTGCGTGCACTCCCGCCCTGGCCCCCGCACGCCACGACATTGTCTGTGTCCCGGAGATACATATATATGTATGTATATATGCATGTATGTTTGTATATGTATGTGAATATATATTCTCCAACTCTGTTTCACGATAAAGTAACAAACCCAGAACTACAGGCAGCTGTTAAATCATATTCATTTAATGGCAAGAGGTGAAAAATCGACGGATTGTGGTTGCTTATGCAACCTTGTTCACGATAATGCGCCACCTTGTGAATTACAATTTATAAACACGCTATCACCCATAGTGCTCTGCAAAAGCAAGGAAAACTAACCTATTCGTATACAGACAGGATGGTCACCATCTTAGAATGTTAAGATACATTACAATTGTACAGCTGAATTCATGTTACATTCATTTTGCATAACCTATTTGAAAAAAAACCAAGGGCTTCATTACATTATTCAATAAAATGAATGCAACCAGTAATCTCCCTAGTAATATTTGTCAAAAATGCCCGTTAGTATTTTGCTCTTTTTCAGGTGTGTTGCATTGTGCTCCCTGCTGTCCTGGTAGGAGGCCAGTACTTCCTGTTGGCATTGATGTGATGGCATGTTGGAACATAATGTGAGTAATGAAACAGCCAGTAGGCATAACTTATACGGGCACTACTAAGGGTATATGTATCAATCAATCAGGGGTTTATAAAGCGCACTACTCACCCGTGAGGGTCTAAAGGCGCTGGGGGCGGCGGGGTGCGGCTGCTCCGGGTCAGTCGAAGAGCCAGGTCTTGAGGTCCTTCCTGAACATGTGCAGGATATGGGAGCGTCTGATGTTCACAGGGAGCTTGTTCCAGGTTTCTGCTGCGATATAGGAGTAAGCTCTCCCGCCGGTTCTCTTTCTGTGGATGTGGGGAACCTCTGTCAGGGCAAGGTCGGCGGAGCGGAGGTTCCTCTTGGGTACCTAGAAGGATAGTCTTTCATTGAGGTAATTGGGTCTGATGTTGTTGAGGGATTTGTAGGTGTGGGTGAGGAGTTTGAAGGTGACTCTCTTTTCGACGGGGAGCCAGTGGAGGCCTCGTAGGTGTTGGGTCATGAGCTTGTGGCGTGGTGTCCTGAGGATGAGTCTGGGTGCGGCGTTCCGGATGGTTTGGAGTCTGTGTAGGAGAGTTTTGTTGATTCCGGTGTGGAGGGCATTTCTTTAGTCCAATCTGCTGGTTAGGAGTGCATGGGTGACGGTCCTTCTGCAATCGGGGGAGATCCATTTGAAAGTCTTACGGAGGATGCGAAGGCAGTTGAATGCTGGTGGAGGCAACCGCGTTAATCTGGCGGTTCATGGAGAGGGAGGAGTCAAGGATGATGCCGAGGTTCTGAGCATGGTCTATAGGGGTGGTGGAGGGTCCGAGGATGAATACCTCGGTTTTCTCTGAGTTGAGTTTCAGGCAGCTGTCCTTCATCCAGGCCACCATGTTCTTCATCCCTTCCGGCAAGTAGCATCCTGTGTCTTTGGGATTGTTCGAGAGTGAGAGGATGAGTTGGGTGTTGTCGGTGTAGGATACAATGTTGAGCCCATGCTGTCTGACGATGGCGACGAGGGGGGCCATGTAGATGTTGAAGAGCGTGCGGCTGAGGGATGATCCCTGGGGTACTCAGCAGCTGATTTCCATGGGTTTGGAGAGGAAGGGAGGGAGTCCTATCCTCTGGGTTCTGTCAGAGCAGAAGGATTGATCCAGTGGAGGGCGGTTCCTTGTATGCCCTCGTCGTGTAGTCTGGCAGTGAGCATGTGATATGAGACAGTGTCGAAAACTGCAGAGAGGTCTAGATGGATGAGGGCTGCGTTGTGTCCCTGCTGTAGTAGCATGCGGATGTCGTCAGTGGCGGCGAGGAGGATGGTCTCGGTGCTGAGGTTGCTGCGAAATCCAGACTGGGAAGCGTCCAGGTTGAAGTTCTCTTCTATGAAGGTGGTCAGCTGTGTGTTTATGATTCGCTCTGTGACTTTTGCTGCAAAAGAGGAGGAGAGAGATGGGCCGGTAGTTTTTCAGATCTGTAGGCTCGGCCGTTGGTTTTTTGAGGAGGGGTTTCACCTCTGCTAGTTTCCAGTCATCTAGGCAGATGCCTGACCTGAGGGAGGCATTGATGGTCCATCTTAGTATGGGTGCGATGGCGGCGGCACTGTGGAATATGTACGGTGGGCAGGGGTCTGTTGGGGTCCCTGAGTGGGTTTTTATCATGGTTGCGGTGATGAGTTCGACGGTAGCGGGACCTCAGGACGTGATGGTAGGTATGTCGGTGGGGGTGGGTGTAGGGGTGGTGTTTGTCGTTGGTTCGGTGAAGTTGTCGTAGAGGGCCTTGATCTTCAGATGGAAGAAGGAGCTGAGCTTGTCGCAGAGTTCCTGGGAGGATGCGACGTCCGTGGATTCACAGGTGGGTTTGGCGAACTGCTGTATGATGTTGAACAGTTCTTGGTGTTGCATATGTGGGTCTGGACTTTGTCTCTTATGAACGTCCATTTGGTGTCACTTATGCGTTGGTGGTCCTTTGGGGCATTCTTCTGGTTGTTCCGTGCTTCCGTGGTTTTCAGGTATCGCCAGGTCTTCTCTTGGCATCTGCAGGATCATCTGGCTTCTTGAAACTCTGCGGTGAACCAGGTGGCTTTTAGAGGGGGTTGTTTGGAGGGGGGGTGGAGGGGTGCGAGCTTGTCGGCGCAGTAGGAGACCCAGTGGTGAAATTCCCTGGCTCCGGAGTTGGTGTCGTCTGTGGTGATCGGGTCGTTTTGGTGGAGGGTGGTGCTGAGGTGTTCCTCTATGACCTTGCTCAAGTTCCGTTATGGTGGGCCCGGAGCAGGTTTGGGTGCGGTGGTGGTGTTGAAGGTGAAATGGACGCAGTGGTAGTCGGTCTAGGAGGGTTGGGTAGTGTGGCTGAAGCGGATGGTAGTCCCTCCTGCGATGATGGGGTCGAGGGTGTGACCGGCTCTGTGGGTGGGTGTGTTGGCGCGCTGCTTCAGTCCAAGGTTGGCGAGGTTGTCAAGGAGAGCGGCCGAGTTGGGGTCGTTGTTACTGTCGAGGTGGAAATTCAGTTCCCAAGTAGAATGTAGTCAGTGGAGGTGATGGCGTGGGGGGCGGCAAGCTCGGCGATGGTGGTAGCGTAAAGCCGTCGGGGATAGCCATTGCGATGTCTAGGCCAGAGGTGGCGTTGGTCCAGGTTTCCGTAAAGAAAGTGACATCGGGTGAGAGTGTGTCGATCAGGTCCCAGATCTCTACGGCGTGATGGTGCAGGGAGCACACGTTGAGAAGGATGCAAGTCAGGGTATCGGTGGTGCATGCACCGGGCGTGCCTTCGGCGGTCGTGGGAGCTTTGTTTATGGTGAAGGAGCTACGGCAGGATCTGCACGAGAAATGATAATGGTGGTGTCCAGCGAGGGTCTTGCGCAGTCGGCGTGTCTTCCAGGGATGAGTGTGTGGAGGGTGGTCGTATCGTATCAGTGGGGTCTGGGAGGACTAGGGTTCCTGGCGCTGGTTGCGGTGGGGTTGCGGATGGACGCAGACGGGCTTGCCTTAGGCGCAACCGAGCCGTGGTCACCATTATGAAGGGGAGGGAGGAGGAACGTGCAGCTGGGAGGCAGGAGCGGAGTGGTAGGGGGAGGAGTCACGGGTCAGCAGTTGGTGGAGCATCTGGAAAATTAACAGAAGGGGGATAGTGAGGACTACAGCAGCACAATCAATAAATTAACAAAAATTGTATTTAAGCACAGCAATATTGGGCACACAATGCGCTACCAGTGGGCAGGCACAGGAGTCAGGGTAGGCTCGAACCCTGAATCGAGGTGTCAGGCTTCAGAGGTGACGCGATGCACAGCGGAGCTGCTGGGGAGAGTGAGCTTCTAGGACAGAGGTCTGTGGACTCACGCTGTGCAGCATGATTTTCAGACGTGAAAAAGCAGGTCATAAAGCTCAAATGGGCTTAGAAAGTGGATAAATACATAGTCCAGGTTGCATTGACGTAGTAGCATGTTAGAACACATTGTGAATAATATGACAGCCTCATAGGCATAGCCCATATAGGCACTATTAAGGGTATATGCATGCTGCACAGCAATATTTGCAGATATGGTGAAACAAGTCATAAAGCCAAAGTGGGCTTAGACAGTGGACAAATTGTGAATCCATATTTGGTTAGAGTACCCCTATTCCATTAATGTCACCCTGTCCAGAAACATGTTCAATCCACCTTTTGAGCAAAGCAACACAACAATAATACATTTTACATATAGGATTCTGCAACTGAAAGGGGATATTTATAAGTCCAAATCTAAGCCTAAAGCAATGGACAATTAGAAAAGAATAAGAAAAGGAATGGGAGAAGATCAACGAAGCTGTGTGCATGAAATGTGCCCAAAACCAATACCACCTAAAATGCAATACAGGAAATATACGAATTACAGGAAATCATAGTAATCCTCATCAATATATACATTTATACATGGAGTGGACTGTACCCTGAGTGGAGTTAGGGAGTCCTTTCTCAGGCAAGGGAATAGCTCCTCATCAATATTGAAATCCTGCGGTTCCCTACTGTCCATATCTAATATGAATTTGGTTTCCAATTGTCTCAATCTAAATCCCTATCCCTTCCTTCTCTCTGTACCGTGTTCTTACTCTTGTGTTTCTTTTATGCAAACAGGTCTTCTTCCCTTGACATGAGCTAGCTCTTTTGTATGCTGCTTTCAGGATGCTATCAGAGTACCCCCTGGCTTTAAACTGAGTGGTCTTTTCTGCCTTTGTTGTGTTGTACTCCTCTTCAATACTACATGCCCTCCTCGCACTACCAAACTCACAGAAGGTAATGCCTTTGATGAGGGGAGTGGGTTGGGAGCTATGGGCATGTAAAATTGTATCACCCGGTGTTGGCTTCCTATGCAATGTTGTAAACAATTTCTCTCCCTCAACCCTCACCATTACATCAAAAAATGTGACCTGTCTTACTGATTTTGCTGGTAAAGGTCAGATTGAGATTAATATTTTTGAGTCTCTCAATAATTCTTTCTGCCTGAATAAGAATAAATCGTCAATGAACCTGACTTGCAAGATGATGTGATAGACCTATTGCTGCATACTTACGCCACTGGGCCCCTGCTCCTCCCAACGGTCTATATGCCATCATGCATAGCTGGGGTGAATCAGGGCTCTCTAAACTAGTGGTAAATATCATCAATAAAAGAAAACATATTTTTGGATAAGCACCCCCCCATCATTGTGAGTATCATTCTATTGTGTTGTACAAGCTTTGTTGGTCTCACCCTAAGTAAATGTTTGGTAGCTTTAAGCCCATCTGTGTGTTTTATACAGATATATATCAGGGGCAGCTCCTCCATTAGGGCGGAGGAGTGTCGCCCCACTGCTATTTTAAATACCATTTTATGTTTTTGGTTCTCGCACTGTGAGAAAGCAGAAGGGTTTGCCTGGTTGGGGAGGGTGGGTGGGTGGTTTGGGGAGGAGTGGCTTGCCCAATGCTGTGGCCCCTGCCTGTTGAGTCAGCCCTCTGGGTCGACCAAACCAGTCATGTGCATTCTCCCTTTTCTCTATGTAGGCTGCATGCAGCCTACATAGAGAAAATGGCCTGCCCATTGGCGCCCGGCTGTACGCCTTCTCCACCAATCACAATGCTGCCATTGCAGTATTGGGATTGGCTTAGGGGAGGGATGCTGCCTGTGGCTGCTTCCTGTTGGGAAAACACAGGACATGGGCAGGAGCTGAGGTGGCGCAGGACACGGTAAGGTACGTTTTTTTCATAATATTTACCCCCACACCTCCTTCCTGTGAACCTGCGCGATCCTCCCCACACCTGCGAGTCATTTCGGCCACGACTGGTGTATATGCTGTCAATAGGTACAAATTGCCCTCCAATCGTACGTCAGAAATCCTCCACAGGAAGTCAGCCCTGTCTTTCATATATGAAGACAGTGTGGTTAACATCGGATTGAGGAAGAAATCAATGCACTTTGAAACATTCTTGAAGATGTTACCTTGAGCTGTTATAATAATCGGTCAGCCTGGTGGGGTCTTGGCATGTTTATGTATCTTAGGGATAAAGTAGGATAGTGATAGTTTATGGTATGACTGTTTCAGGTAAGTGAATTCATCCCAATTTAGAAGACCTTGATCTGTTCATCCCTTAAGTAGATTAGTAAACTCCTCATTAACCTCTAAGTATTCAGCTGTAGAGATCGTCTGGTAACAGTCTTTGTCGTTTCAGATGTTTGTAGGCTTCCTTCAAATATAATTGTCTGTCCCACAGCACGACATTACCCACTTTATCAGAGGGTTTGACTACCACATTGTCCATGCTGCACAGTTTCTCCACTATAAGACTGAGCTCAACAATCTTAGTACTTCTGAACTGTTTGCCTCTGTTGGAGGTAAGCTGTATGTCCCTTATTTCTTTAATCACATTCTCTGAGAAGTTGTCAACATTGTCTTTGCTGGATTGTGGGATGTAGCTTGATTTCATCTTGAAGCCTGTGTCCCCTCCTTCACAGACATCAAAATTGGAAAGTTCATATCTAATACATTTTACAATATTTCTAATCCCTCCACATCTCCTCTTTCCATTTCTAGCAGATCTTAGATCAGATCAAAATCTGAGGCTAGCAAATTAGATTCTCTCTGTGGATCGCTTGATGTTTTTGCAGGCATTTGTACTTTCTTGTTTTTGTGTATTTTCGCTAGCTTCTAATTTTTTTACAACTTTCTTTAGGTCTATTCCTTTTGTGAATAGTTCAAGTTTGATTCCAGGCAATATAATAAACCCAATGACAGATTTCGGATGTCTGTGGGCCCTCCTGAGTTTGAGACCCATAGTCCTCGGTCTCGTCTACTCACGTTTGTTTCATTTTAAATATTTGTGGGTCCTTAGATGGTCTTGAAGATAAGGGTAAAACGCCATGGTGGATAAACAGACTAGATGTTGCTATCTTGTGAGTTCAATTTGAAGCCCTTGAAAATACTGTTCTAACTATAATTTCTTGGGGATAGTAATTTCCATAAAAATAAAATTCTAATTTCATACTGTTAGAAATGTGGTCTCTAGTTGGCAGTGGTTCACACCCTATCCAGGTAGGGAACATCACTCTAGTCAGGATAAGGGGATTACACAGCTAAGTTAACCCTTGCTCCCCCCCTTGGTAGCTTGGTATGAGCAGTCAGGCTTATCTCATAGGTAATGTGTAAAACATTGAACATACACACAGTAACACAGTGAAAACACTACAAAAGGAGTCCACAGCAGGTGGAAGCATCAAAATTCAAAAACGAAACAGGTGCTGGGGAGGTAAGGTGCCAGAAAAGCAAAGCGATATGTCGGTTCCTTACTCCCAGGGAAGGTGATGCATCGGTTCCTTACTGCCAGGGGATGTAATGTGTCAGTTCCTTACTGCTGCACAGGGGGGTGATGCGTTGGTTTCTTATTGCTGCATAGGGGAGGTGATGCAGTGGTTCCTTATTGCTGCACAGGGGAGGTAATGCATGGATCTCTGGACATGCAGCCTAGTTTCCTTACAGTTGATGAAGAAATCGATGCCCAGGGACGATGTGTTAAACATTCAGATGCGCTGCTTCGATTCCACAGCGATGAAGCCGTTGCTGCATCTGAGCTGGAGAGGTGCATCACGGACTTCGGTGAAGTGGTGCTCGGAACTCATGCTGAAGTGGTTCTTCAGACGTGCTGCGATGGAAAGCTGGGGCATGTGGTAAAAGCTGTGGTTGATGCACTGATCCGAAACTACGATCCAGTGTTGTAAGAGGTAGTGCGTTGAAGTTTGTAGCAATACGTCTATAAAAACAGATGCTGGGAGTCAATGCGTGGATTTTCTAATTCAATTCACCATATTCCACCTCCAAGCGCCCAGGGACTAGATTTAGCACCACTTGTCAAGTCAGGACTCTCAGCAGAAGGGCCCAGAAACTGGTAGGTAAAGTCTTTGATAGCCCTGAGACTTCTTAATGGGAGGCAAGCGCACACAAGCCCTTGGAGAACTTTGGAAGCAGGATACAGAAAGCATAGTCTGGTCCTTTCACTACCAAGACAGAAACAGCAAGCGTCAGGCCAGCACAACAAAGAAACAGGTAAAGTGGCAGTTCCTCTCCTGCAGCATCCAGCTCTTTTTCCTGGCAGAATGTCCTCTTAGTCTAGAAGTGTTCTGAAGTTATGGTGTCACAGCTCCAATACTTATACCAGGCTCTGCCTTTGAAGTAGGCAAACGTCAAAGGAAAATCTTTGTAGTGCACAAGACCCTGCCTTTCCCTGACCTGGCTTGAGACACACTTGAGACACACTCCATGGGGGTGGAGACAGCTTTGTGTGAGGATCGGCACAGCCCTATTCAGGTGTTAGTAACAACTCATCCCACCACTCTAGCTCAGGAAGGCCCATCAGTGTGGTGATGGCCCATCAGGATATGTAAGGCACACCTCAGCTCCCTTTGTGTGACTGTCTAGAGTGAATGCACAAAAGTCATCCTAATCCAGACGTGGACTCTACAGACAGGCAGAGACACAAAATGGTTAAGCAAGAAAATTCCCACTTCCTAAAGTGGCATTATCGAACAAGCCATTTAAAAACCAACTTCACCAAAAGATGTCCAAATCTATATCGGTTCCCAATGGGAAATTACTCTTAAAAGATAGTTCAAGGCAATCCCCATGTTACTCTATGAGAGAGATAGTCCTTGCAATAGTGAAAAACCAAAGTAGCAAATTAGCATGATTTCACTATTAGGACATATAAAACACAACAGTACAGTGCCTACCTTCGAAATGCACTGCACCGTGGCCATAGGGCTGCTTTGGGTCTACCTTATGGGTACCTTACATGTAATGACAGTGGAGGTTTGGGCCTGGGAAGTGGGTGCACTTCCAGGTCAAAATGGCAGTAAAATTGCAGTAAAACTGCACACAGACTCTGCAGTGGCTGGTCTGAGAGATGTTTTCAGGGCTACTCATGTGGATGGCACAATCAGTGCTGCA
Source organism: Lissotriton vulgaris (assembly GCF_964263255.1). Lineage (NCBI taxonomy): Eukaryota > Metazoa > Chordata > Amphibia > Caudata > Salamandridae > Lissotriton > Lissotriton vulgaris. The sequence continues at coordinate 858,361,861 of NC_141695.1, forward strand.
GGTCCACTAGTAGCATTTGATTTACAGGCCTTCAGCACACCTTGTGCACTTTACAAGTGACTTATTAGTAAATCAAATATGCCGATGATGGATAAACAGGTCAGAAAAAATAGGAGGAAGAAAGCAAAACGTTTGGGTCTGACCCTGCATAAACACATACCAAGTTTGGTATCAATCAGTCGATCAGGATTTATATAGCGCTACTAATCACCCAATCCAGGTGCTTCTAGGTTCCGGAAGTTTTAATTCCATTCATCAGTTTTTTGGTCTTTTCTAGCTTGAATGCAGCGTGTGCGCTGCTTCGCCTTGGCGAGACTATTGTTGTCGGTTTTTGTAGCTAAGGGAGACAAACCATGTGCGCGCCTGGACAGGCGATGTTCACTCGCATGGCAGCTCCTCTCTGCTTCCAGCTAGCGTCCGGACATCCGATGTGCACGTGCACCGCGATTGCGTTTTGACATATAATTCCCTCCTGTGACATCACGCTCACATGATTCGACAATGCTGGTATAGATCAGCTGCCGAGCAACTGAGGTCTCCCCCATGCTTGCCCCATCTTGTTTTGTTTCTGAAGCTTCAACAGTGTTAGCAGTATGTGGAGGGCTTATGTCTAGAATTGTACTTCATGCAAGACGTGTACAGATCGCAAGCATAATTCTACCTGGATCTCCAAATTGTAATTATGTATTTGATTTGTCAGGCCGTAATTTACACTGTTGCTAACCTTTTATTTTCAGCATAGCCAGAGTATTGAAGAATATCCCCGATTACTCCATTACTCCCCCCCCCATATGCAAGACACCTTTATGACTAGTTTTTGCCAGGCTAGTCTGAACTCGCAGTTGCACAGTAATGTCCAAATAGAAACATTTTGGGAGTTCAAATTTTAAAGCTTACTTCCTGACATTTCGACGGAGGCCAACTTATAATTCTATCTTGATGGAGCAAAGTGCAGAAGCCTTCACAGTATCTCAGTGAGAGACATACACAGGTAAGTTATTTTTGATTGTTTTTAAATCCGCACACACGTTTGGAAATCTTTTGCATAGATGATCGCCTCTGATTCAGTTCAGTTGTATCACTTGCCCGGAAATGGTTATGAAATAGATATTCTTAGAATGTCTCTCAAAGTAGTGCTTTGATTGTTTCTTTTTCTTTCTTCAAATTGTCAACCTAGGTGGTGTGCCGTCTATTTCATGGTCCTCTTTAATTGCCGCCCAGGCTTAAACACTTTTCCTGGCCTTCTGCCACAACCCCTTAGGTTTCAGTATTGTAACAGCTTCACTGCAGCAGAGCATTGCGGGCTTAATAAAGTGGGGCGGGGTGATGACTTCTGTGGACACCCCACCTGCCTGATCATTGCTAGTCTCCACGGACCCCCATAGTCCTTTTGAGTTATTATTGGAGTCCGGAGACCACAGCCTAAGCAATGTCATTGATTAGAACCGCAAAACAGTGGGCAAAAATACTGAAGCAATCATTCATGAAACAAATACACAAATGGAGAAAAAGTTTAATTAATACATGTTAAACAATAAAAATAGGAAGATTTGACCTTTTTTTTAATACAGTTGAGGCCATCAGTCGTCTATATTATATTCTGTTTGACTGCTCTCACAAATCAATCTGAGTATAAGAATGTAATTTTCAGTCTCATTTCAAATTCCTTCTCATTTACAGAACATTTTAAAATTTTTAGTTTTGGACTTTGCTTTATTTATATACACCTTATTAACTTGTTAATTATGATTTTCTAAGCTGTTGCAGACGCCCTGAGTAGGTGTTGCGGATCCTCGGGGGTCCTTTGACCACAGGCTAAGAACCGCTGAGCTTGACAGAAAAGGATAAAGTGATGACAGAAATGAGTGAAGCGTGTGATCAGCATTTGATGTGAAGGGTGGATTCTGCACATAGGGTGGGAAAATGTGGAAGCAAAGAATAAGTCGGTCGGGCTGGTGGTTGCATTAAAGGGAAAGTGGAAACGGTTTAAAGATTAAGCTGAGCATGCGTAAAACAGCAAAAGCAGACTTGTGGAGGTCCAAGCAAAACAAGTGTATTCGGGGGTATATAAGTGAAAAGGGGCAGAAAATAATCAAAGCATGCAGAGGGGAAAACATCAATGTGGATGTGACTGGGAGATGCATCCTTATTGAAAAAGCACCCATGATATATATTTTTTAAATATTCTCGTGCCAGATTTCCATAATGGCTTGAACCATTTGTACTTAATTATCAGTGGTCACCCTTGCTTTTAACCGTGTCATTTATGTGCTCTAAGGCGCCTCATACTTACTATTTAGTCATTTTCCCGCCTCTTTTCTCGCAGCGCACGATGACTTACCTCTTCAATTTTTTTAGATGCCTTTCGTGGTCTATGATGTGCATTCTAACTCGTCATTTCGTTTTTCTTGGAATAACGTTCTAATGATTCTCGGAGGCTTTTATTGTTTTTCTTTTAGTACTTTTTTCCATTCCTAAGTGAACCCTCTACTTGGGGAGAAAGATTGTGTCAAATGCTCAAGGAAGTCCTACAGTTTGTGCTTTTCGGTTTGTGAAATCCTGTCAGCAAATGGAAAGAGATTGTAGTGACACCATCTACTTCTTTCAGTTTAATTTTTGTGATGTTTCTTTCCAGTAGCGTTGATGCGTATGTGGAAACATCAATATTTTTTCTGTAATGAGAATTATATACAGTAATCACCATTTTGCCGGTCCTGTATTTAATCCAGTACATTTCAATAATCCATTTGCAGGGTCAAGTCTAAAATTTAAAAAACGTGATGGTTGTACCCATCAATTTTTACTACTTATGGAGTATGTATTTTGTACCTTATTTTGAAAGTCTTTTTAATGAGTTTAACCATAATTTTAATTATTTTTTTGAGTGAATGGTGCGTTCGGCTCTTTCTTTTACCTTCATTCAAATACATGATAAAATCTGAAACCTAATTTTACATTTAGAAAACAATCTACATTGTTAATTTAATCTACCTTGTTCCAAAATTAAGTTTAATCTCTTCCAGATAATTGTATATAGAGCCCATTCTTTTAAAACTTTTTGTGAATAAGATTGCATTTCTCCCACTCGATCATTCTTGTAAAGTTCTAGTTTCAGAGCTTGAGAACCCAAGCCTCAGTTATCCCATCATTGTTGTCAGTGGTTAAAATAAGTGTGGAGGGGGAAGAATAAATACTGGCGGGATTTTCTGTATCCTTTCATGATACTTAAAATATTGCGCTCTTTTGATCGCTAGTACGGTACTTCAGGGGACTACTGTAGTATCGAACACAGGATGTACACACACACACATGGAGGTGGCCTAGGGAGGGTTGCATTGTTATGAAAGCCTATGGCTTTTTATCATGCTTTATTCTGACTTGTTTGGTTCCACTATTTATTGAAATTGTAGTTGACTTCCTAGTTACTTGAAATGTTTTGCATTTATTGGTCTGGTTTAGGCCAACATTTGGTGATTTGCATGTCCCGCCTTTACTCTACTTTTCTTCATTAGCCTTAAATCTTTGTGCGTTAGATCAACTGGATTTCTTTTGGAAAGTAAATCGATTTCTGATTTAGGAAAAAGGTTACTCCCCTTTGGAGCATTATCACACCACCTGTGCATCAATCGGTTCTACTTTCCTTTATTAATATGGGTATGTGCATCCTATGCTATGGCTACATTTTTACAGTAGCAACACAAACCTTAAGGCATGCTTAGCCACACATGTTGAATTGTAGTCTTATTGCATCTGGACTGGTAGTGTATTCTGATATTTCCAAAATTGCATTCTATCCTTGGGCGTCCTACTGCCCCCTCAACGAATAATATTGGTCCGGGATGACATTTATCAAAGTGACACACCCAGTCAAATTTGTAGTACACTACATATATTTACTTTAAAGTGTGAGCCTTCTTTGGTGGCAGTGTTTAGAACTGCTGGTTGTAGATATTGAGCCAATCTTCCATGGATGTTAAGTACCACGTCAAATGGAATGATGAGCAAACTTTTAAGAGGTCTTGTGCTATAAACTGGTTGGCAGGCTATATAGCACAGATTAATATTTTATTTGCCCTAGCAGTAAGTCGGATAAATAAAAAAAATGGTAGCATTCATGGTTAACACATGCATAAACACTGCTTCCCACTTTGCCCCCTGGCATTCAGATTTCCACAGTCCTTCATAATTATCTGAACATATCTTTTGCCAGTTGTTTCACACTGAAGTGTACCATTTACTGTTTCCTTTTGAACATGTAGTCTGTGACTGAGGCTCTTTATTTCTTAACTGGCTTGTGAGTGAGTTGTGGTACCATGCTTCAGATCCAAAGAATGCCAAGCCTTTTCACTAGGCCAGAGCTTTGTCGAAGGGAGCCATGTACAATTTTAACATGAAGACGTTTTATCTAGCACCTACGTGCCATTCATTTTTTAGGTCTCGCCTAGCGTTGCAGCGCGCATTCGCTGCTTGCTCATCGAGGCCTCTTGTAATCGTAGAGATTTTAGAAGTGGAGTGGAAGCCCCACCCATCCTTTTTATTGGCGGGCGTCATTGTTTATGGTAAACGCTCGCTCCTTATTTGAAATGAGGCTTCTTTGTTACCACCCTGTCTCCTTTTCGGCTCGCAAAAGTTGGGGCTAACTCAATAACAGCCACGCTGCCCAATACATCCCCACTTAATTCATGGCTGCCTTCTGGTCTCTGTATGTTTACCACGCTGCCAATTGCCAACCCAAGATGAGCACGCAACAGCAGGTGACAGAAGGAGGGGCAGGAAGAAGCCTTTGCTGGCGAGTGCCCCGTCGCCAGGCACCTTAATACAACATGAAAATACACTTATGAGCAAAGGTTAAACTGCGAACAAGTGAGGGAGGAGGGGAGAGCAGCACGCACAGGCTCATACGTGCGAGTCCGCTCGGTTCATCAGCCTCCCAATATCGATAAATCCGCAGTGATTAATCAAACCCGGCACTTAATTCCCCACTGTCTCACCTATCTTCCTCTACACAGCCATCTGCACCCCCTCTCCCTTTTTCTCGATCCAGTCACACTTTCTGCTTCCTGCAATTCTATGTGTAATCACAGTCATGAGTAGTGACCTGTTGTGTGGGGCGCTGGCATCTCAACGGACACTGCTGAGCTTTTTCCCTGCCAGAAGGTTTTTGTCACTCAGAAGCTCGTCGTGGCGCCTCATTCTCCGGTATGCTTTGTATTTTCATGGGTACACACAAGCCAATCTTTTTCTGTTTATTTATATTACAAAACACTTGTGTCCAAGTGATTTAGAACACTTGCACACCTTCACTGCACAACTTATCACTACTTGTATAGCATCACACACTAGGCTCTTCCTCTAATATTTACAATATAACATACAATACGAAGGCCCTTTATTGCAATGCAATATGTCTCACATTTTCAAGAGTTTGACCTATTGGTTATAAATACGAATGCATTTGATATAGGTTTAAAAACACAAAACATTCATAAAGGCATTATCATTTACAATTCCAATAGCTCAAACTCACATGATTGCGAGACCTATTGCATTGTAAATGCTTGTTTATGTAAAGTTGTCAAAACCTTCAGTGCGAGATAGAATTAGAAATGGCACTTTTTGTTCCTGCAGGTCTGTATGAAACTGCCATGCCAAACCAAATCGAACGAAATCGGACGAGTAATTTAAATAACGTTTTTAAAGTTAAATACAAATATTGTAATATTATATAATCCTCTATCATATATATATATATATATATATATATATATATATATATATATATATATATATATATATATATATATATATATATATATACACATATTCACTGAATATCGTGACATAAATAATATTGTGTTAAAAATAAGTATTGTCATACTGGGTGTCGTTTTTCTATTATTAATCTCAATGGGCAATATTTTGCAGACCCAATTGAGGATATTACATATGTGTCAGACAAAGTCCAGACAATTCAATGGTGGTACCACACATACATCCACTGTATAGATTCTGACAATAGGGCAGACAGAAGGAAAGGAAAGCTTGGCAACAGTCCTTTATGCACTAACGAGACCATAAGGATGCCAAACAGATATCTATGCTCTTAAAATCTCTTGTTAATTAGAGTAGGTTAGCTAATCATACTCACATGAACAAACACCACACATGACTAAATACGACATGCACAGCATAACGTTTGTGCCATGGTTTTGTTGTATGTGACTTCATTCTGTATCAAAACACTTTTCTCCTCATTTGTTGTGTGTATATTATTCACAAAAAACAAATGAGGAGAAAAGTAATTTGACTCATCATTAAGTCACGTATAACAAAACCATGACGCAAAAGTTATACTGTGGATGTCTTACTTAGTCATGTGTGGTGTTTGTTCATGTGACTATGATTAGCAAATTTATCAGATGTAAACAGCAATGATGTCGCAAGATGTTAGGTGTGGACAGAGGTATAGCCCCCCTTTCTTTATTATCTCAGCCGTGTCCCGCGTCAATGATGCCACCATCAGAGATGTTACTCATTTTGAGTGTGAAGTAATGAGCTTAGGGACCTACATTGGGCAAAGTGCTGGGTTGAGGTTCTATGAGTGCGCTCCGTTTTAAGGAAATATTTTGCAACATACAACAGGCAAGGATGATCTTGAACACTTCTTCAGAGGAGTAGCATAACACCCCTTGTGCGATCAAGAAATCTGAGGAAGTCAAATGTGTGCTCTGTAATCCCTTAGGTCAGTGTGAATGTTCTGCTATAGTTCTCTTGAGACACAGTGCTTCGACGTCTGGTGGGGATGAGGAGATATAAAACACCTGTAATAAAGAGATGAAAACATGGATTACCCAACTCCCCGCCTGGATAAATAGTCTTTAAAGGTTCAGCAAGAAGTTTTACATCTTCTAATGCTTTCCCTTATCTCCCCTTTCCGGGTGCTCTCTCCACTATGATCAGTCACCTTGCTTTTACCCTGGAAATTCGTGTCCCTCGAGGATAGAAAATGGTAACATTAGCTCAGTTTCTTATCTATCTGTGTTTTATCTTATCTATCTGTGTTTTTTCTTTTCTTTTTTCTTCTCTTCTCCTCTCTTCCCTTCCCTTTGCTTTTCGTTTCTTTTCCTTTCCCTTTTTCTTTCCTTCCATTTTTTCTTCATTTCTTTTGTTTTATTTGTATTTCTTATTCCGAATTTCTTCCTTTATCTTTTTTTAAATTGCCTTAGTTCCTCTAGTCCTTCACCTCTATGCGAAACCTTAATCTGACATATAGAAATCACTTGAGGAAAAAATATACTGGTCCGTACTTCCCCTGCTTGGGAAATCACTCTACTTATTTTCCACTTGCGACTTGAATCTTGCTAACCTCCTATTTGTCACCGTCTGGATACTGGTGACTCTATTTTCCCTCTATACTGTGAAACAGGTCAGCTTTCTATAATTCAAATTCTTTTCTTCTGTGCCATTCACAAAGTTGGCCCACAGTGCCCAATAAATCCCCCCTTCATTTCCCTTTACATTGCTCCTGACCCCTCCCTCAGACTGTTCTCAATTCCGGGTCACTCACCCGATAAACCACAGGTCTCCTAACTCATGGTTGGGATAGCCTATTCCCAGCATGGGTCTGGACTTTCTTGCCAAGACGTGTTTCCCAATTCTGCCCCTAGTGCTCCATGCAGCGAGCCGCTGCCTCTCCGTGGTTTCTTCTTTTAGTGCAGCCTCACCTTCCAGTGGTCTCAAATACACCACTTTCTCCTTGATGCCATCCCGCCAGCTTTCTTGCTGTCCGGTTGTCTCTGCTCCCCGTCCTCCTAGTTCTCCACCAATTCTTATGTCAGAGAGCAGTTTTTTTCTCTGTCCTTTCAACGTCCTCTACTCCTTCCGATGCCATTTCCTGTTTTCGTTCCTCCTCTTGACTAACACTCATGTAACTTCCTGTCTCCACATCCATCAACCTACTTTCATTTATTCTTCCATATTATGCACTCCCAGTGGCCGTGTGAAGAGGAATCCAGTCCCTGCCTGCTGTTAATAAGGTTTCCTTCTCACAGTCAGTAGCTGTGATGTCAAGCTGGGGTGAACCTACACACACATTGCATATGCCAGCTGTACCCATCTAGCAGCCATATGTCACTGTAATCCTTGGCAAACTGCTGATGAGCAATTGACAACTCATGAAGATATGTGTTGTGCCAGTTGTACAGATGTGTAAAATGTCCCCTGGCATCGCAGACAGCTTGCACATTGATGGAGTGCTAGCGATGTCAATTGCAATAATTGGGTGCCATGTGTAAGTGTCACATGTGTGCAGTCAATTGCTTCTGCCACACCAGGGAAAAGGGCAACGAGATGAAACTGCTATGCCACCATTTGGCTACAATGTAGTGACCGTATCATGGTGATGTACTGTTGCACTCAACTGATGATGTATGTCAGTACCTTGCCTGTGAGATGCCAGTCATGACACTGCATTTCCAGTGCGGCCAGCGAGTGACCCTGTGGTGACATTCTACAAGCATGTCAAGGATCACATCTAGATGGAAGTGGTATGTTAACACTACCACTTCCTCAGACATACAAAATAAAGTGATCCTGAATATATCATCTCTCCTCATATAGTTCCTCAGCATGAAAGGCAGTCCAAGCAAAGATATTGTAGAAAAGTTCCTCTACCTGCTCATAGCTTAATTATGGTGCTGCAGTGGGGTGGCCGGACCGCCCCCAGTGGGCATGAGCTATGGGGTGGCGATTCCCTTCCCCCCACTCTTACCTGCGGGCATTGTGGGGCACCACAGCAGGTATCGACAGCACCCCCCCCCACCCGCGCTTCTACCTACGGGGCAGCAAAGCATGGCTCACCAGCACCCCGGGATCCCCACTCTGACCTGTGTACCTCTACAGGCAGCCACAGGTCTTGCTACGCCACTGTGTTGCTGATCTATTTGTAATTGGTTGCTGGTTTGATGAGGCACTGGTGGGGTACAGGAGTTGTCAATGACCACCCCGTCCCGGATTAGCAAGTGTGTATGTGTCTTGTCATGCTTTTATGCTGAATTTATGGATAGTGCGTACATTTTAGGCTATGTTATCATATGTGTTATCATATGTAGAGGTATCTTTTTATGTGTCCATGTGTATATTTGTTGATCATGATACATGTAGCAATTTTCCAGTGGCCATATTATCCAATTGTTTTTTATTAAAACGTTTTTTTCAGCCCTCTGCTGTGTGGATGTTGTGATGATACTAACTGTGAAAGTGAAATGTTGCACTATTGACCATTTATTTACCTTTGTCTTACTAGAGTAATGTTCTGTCTTCATTGTTTTCTGCATTAATCCACTGCTGTTCCTAAGAGTAGTCCAGGGCAGTGATTGACTTCCTTCAAGGCTGGGTGGTTGGTGTAACTTTGAGCCTGGGTACCCAACATAATTGCTTCAGTAGTTTGGTGTGTAACTTTTTTGTAATTAAGCCTGTCTTGCACTTTTGTAGGTGTTCTGGTGGATTTGCATAGAATTCCCTTTGCTCCTCACTGTTTTCTTCCTTGCCCCGGTTTTAAGTGCTCCCCTGTTCACATGCACATTTACGTCCTGACTACCACTTTTATGTATGTGGAAGTTGTGTCCACATATCATTTTATGTCTTCACTCATATGTAGGGGCTCTGAAAGGGGATATGTGAACTGCCTTTACTTGTAGGCCACACTCGCAAACTGGAGCCCTGATTCCTAGTTGTGAAGAATTGTGGTGCATTATATGGTGTGGTTGTCTGGCATCACCATGGAATACACTCACAAAACCAACTTGGGTCTATTCAGGCTTGTTTGCCAAGCCTTAGCTCAACCCCACGGTGACTGTGGCTTCAAGCAGTCAGGCTTAAGGAACAAGTGTAAAGCATTTAGTAGTACCAAAAAAAAGTAATACAAAAGTCACACAACAGGAAAGAAATCCAACACCAATTACTCAAAATAGATCTTATGTTTATGAAATTTTAGACAACAAAATGAACAAAATCTAAGGAGTTCCAGCGATACAGATTTTAAGTCCAACTTAAATTTCAGCATTTTAATTGAAAACGCGAACACTCATTGGTAACCACATATTTTAAAAACATTGGAAAACTTTTAAAGAGTTTTGTTCGGCAATTCCATACCTCTGGTGACCAAATCCAACAGGTGGAAGGTCAGGGGGACAATGAGGAGTAGCAGGAGAGTTACCTTGGCACCAAAGCAGTCTAAAGTCCAGTTTCAGGTGCTATGGGTGAACTGCCATAGACTTCAATTGAGTGGTCTTGATGCGAGGGATACCGGATGTTGAAGATGCTGGGAATGCTGGGCGGTCAACAGGGGTCTTCCAGCGGCTACTCTTCAGTCCAGTTGGGGCAACTTCGGCCACAGAGGTTGATGTCTTTCAAAGTCCTCATTGGTCCAGAAAAATGTCAGTTGCCACAGAACTGCTGGTTTCTGGTCACAGTGAATCCAGCGGTTCCCTTTGGTGAAGGCTGGTGTCAATTTTGGGTGACCAAGCTGCACTCTAACGACTTTCCCAGGTCAGGCAAACTTGGGTGCAACCTTTGAATGTCTGAACTTAGTCATCCAGGCTGCAGTCAGTGGTCAGTGGCGATCAGACAATTGTGGCTAGAACGAGGTTCTTTAGCTTTTGTAGCCCTTGTGCTCTTGGAGTTCACCTCTTCTGTCTGGCGCTCAAGAGTGAATTTTCCATGAGCGAGGCATCACAGGCACAATCCTTTCTTTGCTAGCCCAAACATAAGCAGGTGATGTTCAGAAGTTGGTATAGTCCTTCTTCCATACTCTCTCCAGGTTTGAGGTTAGATTAGAGGTCTGGGAGCAGTCGTGGCCCGTGGAGGGAGTTCCGAGGGGCAGGCAGGCGGGACGGGGGAGGGGCAGGGTGGGGGTGATAAACACTGGAAAATGGATGATAGCAGGTAAGTAAACAATTCAATTAATAAAACGAATTTCGTTCCATGCCATGCATCGCAAAATGCGATTCAGGGCTCGCTACGAAATTCGTTTTATTAATTTAATTGTTTACTTACCTGCAATCATCCATATTCCAGTGTTTATCACCCCCCACTCTGCCCCTCCCCCGCCCCGCCTGACTGCCCCACCGGAACTCCCTCCACGGGCCGCGGCTGTCTGGGAGCCAGGGATGTCAGATATATACCCAGAAAGCACCTCCAGGGGAGGTAGTAGTTACTAGCCAAAGGGCTACTGGGACCCTCCCCACCTGGTGATGACTTTCAGCGACGGATGAAATTCAGCGCAAATTCTGTTAAGACAGATAAATATTCAGCGCAAGTTCTTTCAAAGATATAATTCCAATGTAATCGCGGGGAGTCACGGCAGGCGACGCCTGGCGTCTGGCGACTTGTGCTGAATATTTATCTGTCTTAACAGAATTTGCGCTGAATTTCATTTGTTACTAGCTATACAGTGATATCAAGATTAAAGGCTGAGTCTGCATAAGAACAATTTAAAGGGGAGTTCAGGCAAAGATACTAATTTAGAGTTAATATCAGGTTGTACTACAGTGGGATTAATCGAATACTAAGACAAGATCTTGTCTTCGAATAAGAATTACATTTACAGGAGCCCTGATGATGTCCATCTGTGGATGAAACGCGTCAGCTGTTTGTGTTACACTTTGACTTATGAAATATTGAAGAATTGCTACTGCTTTGAACATCACCACCTCTGTTGAAAATCATCAAATAAATGAACATTTTTGGAATTCACTTCTGTGAACCATTTGATTTTGTGGTGAATTTGTCGCTCCCTCAATCTTCTGTATATACCCTATTGACTTTGCTGGATTTCACAGGTGGATCCAGATGAGGTGTTGAGCTGACTTTGGAAGACTAACATATACTTTTTACTACTACTGTGTTTGGAAATTTAGATTTTGTCTGTGCTGATCTTGTACCCTCACCGTTCTTCGCATTCAAATATCTTAGGACTTGATAGGCCTGCAGTGGGGGTGACTTATGCATATTAAAGTGGGAGGTTAGGGTTTGCCATTAGTTTAAATGGGAAAGTTGAGTGAGCAGTTTGAAACTTCTCTGCCAGTCTGCAGTAGCAGGCTGGAAGATTTCACCGTGTCACAGCCTGGGTGGCACAGTTCGAGCTGCAGCTCTGGTGCTGCAATTTAACTTACAGGCCCGCAGTACCTCTGATACCTATACAAGGGACTAACAGATAAGTAAAGTTATGCCAAAATGGATATAACATTACACTTTTAAGGGTCAGGGCACTGCCATTGAGTTCTGGTTAGCAGGGCTTGTTGCTATCTTAGAGTGGAAAAACCAGCAGCATCAGTCCAAAACTTTGAGATGATCATGCAAAAAGAGGCATTTCCTTACAGCATGGATGTTGTACAATGCCTCCTATTCCAAGTTTTCAACTAGGATATGAGGCATAACATGAAAATCTCACATTCAACACGCAACCTTTCACTTGTTTTGCTTTTTTTCCATGCTTTTCCCTGGTTACATTTCCACTGGTTTGAGCTGCAGACGTCTATAGTGGGAAAATGTGAGGATGTGATAATTATAACAACTCTTAAGTATGACCAATCTGTGAACTACTATTAAATTTTAGAGCTCATTACTAATGATGTCTATGTTCTCGAATTTAGCCAGTATTAAATACACACAACTCATTTAAAAAATAGATTCTATCCTCTCCTTTACTGTAAAGGGTGTCTAAATATCAGACACACTTAATTTCTGGGAATTAGCTGGTTTGCCAACTATAATTTCTATCTATACATTTAGCCACAATTCGCTAGAAGGCTTGTGTTTGATTTAGCTTGAATCAATTGATCCACTTAATTCTAACTCACTTTCTAAAAAACAGCACTTTTAAATCAATACATGTATATATAAATGTTAAGCGATGAAACCAGAACTCACTGAAGAAGGCTGGAAGCTGATAGACCTCCTGCACATGGCAAGGCTAAAGATCATACCCTGCACCCTGAGTCAGTTGGTTGAGGCCATGTCCAGCAAGTTCATTGGCAAGGGAAAAGAACACAGATTGTGGCTGAAGGCCATACCCTGTGAGGAATGTATGATGTTACAACACATACATTTACAATGTATGCCTTTACAATGCAGTTCTTACATTGCAACATACTTTACAACGCATTCTTTTACATGGCATGCCATTACATCACATTTTGAGAAACTACCTTTACAACGCATTCCACTACATCGCATTATACCTTTACAATGCATACCATTACAATGGTATTGGGGTAATAATTACTATTCTAACTCCAATGAGTGCAACAGTAGGGTAAGTGTTGGATAGTGTAGGGGTAACAATTACCCTACTCTTGCACTCACTGGAGTTAGAAAAGTAATTTTTACCCCTACTCTATCTAACACTTACCCTACTCTTGCACTCACTGGAGTTAGAATAGTAAGTGTTAGATAGAGTAGGGGTAAAAATTACTTTTCTAACTCCAGTGAGTGCAACAGTAGGGTAAGTGTCGGGTAGAGTAAGGGCATTATGCGTTGTAATGGTATGCGTTGTAATGATTTGTGATGTAATGCCTGCGTTGTAGTGACATGCATTGTAATGACGTGTTGTAGTGACATGCAATGTAATGGCTGCATTGTAATGACATGCGACGTAAAGGATGTTGCGATGTAATGACTGCTATGTAAAGGTAGTGCGATGTAATGACTGCGTTGTAAAGGTTGTTTCCCCTGTGAGTGTTGCATTGCCCAGTGCCTGTTAGGCCCAACAGAAGACCTTGCACAGTAGGTTCTTTGAGCAGGGGCCCAAAGAGATATTAACTAAATCAAAGAAATTCACTGATCACTGTGCAAGGAATGCTAGGTTTACTCATCTCAAAAATAATATGCTCTAATAAACCATGAACTTTACTCTAAATACGTAAATCAAAGGTACTTTTTGGTACAATGCAAAAAGTAAACAATACATACATTTGCTAGTTATGTGAGCTACTCAATCATGACGCAGTGCTCGTGGGCATAAGATGTATAACACAGATCACATTGCAAATTACAGCAACAGTGACATCATTGGTTGTATCACATCACAAGTAACATCATCAAAAAAAACATTCACGATGCTTCATATTTTCTTTGTTTACTGACTGCAACAATGCAAATTATTCACTTAGCAAACTCATCTCGTAAGTGGGGCAAAACATATCTAGGAGATATTAAAGCTAGATTGAGAGCACCAACGGCACACTGGTGCAATCAACATCTCTGGAAGGTAAAGCCAGCATGCCAAAGGGCAAAAACAAACATCATCTCTGGAAGGTAAAGCCAACATGCCAAAGGGCAAAAACAAACACCAATTCTCAGCAAGTGTGATCTCAGCAGGTGACTGTACTAGAGAATGATGACGATGCCATACAACAGCTTGCAGTTCACACTGAGTGAGGAAACTGTGACGTCATAAACAGAACTATTTTACAGTAAAGCGGCACAAGATCTGGGAGTCAATTTTAAATTAAAAACACGGTTGATGACTGGGAAGGTATCAGCTTTGCACGAGCGGGTGTGAAAAGCTAAGATGATAAAGTAAAAATTGAGGCGTTTTCCTTAAACCCAGTCTGGCAGCTGGAGGTGGAGGCCCTTCTCAAGATGTCAAGACCCACACAACGTCTTGTACTTCTAGTGTGGAGTCCAGCCCTTTTCAGCCATCATATCTTGGTTTGCGGGCGTAACTATCACAGATGACTGTGAGCTTGAAAGCTTACAGAAACTGCTGAAGAAACACTCAAGTTCGACAGATTCGGCCAATGGCATGTACGCTATGCTTGTGGAAAATGATGGAAAAAGGAGTCACAAACAAAGGCTGAACCATCTCCGTATCCCTAGCAGACTGTGCATGGGCAAAGACTGTACCCTGCTGGGTCAGATATCAGACACACTGATGCCAAGAGCCAATGCAGTGTCCATTAGGCACTGAGGGCAGGGAGGCTGGGGCAGTGCCTATTGTTTCCTGGGCAGGACAAGGGTTTTGCTACACCATACACCTACAACATGAAGGCTTCTGGTGAAGGTGACTGAGTGGAGGGTAGAGCAACAAGCCGCACCATATACCCAGATTCCACTGCATGTGGCTACGGGTCATGCCCTGTCAGCATTAGGACATTGGGAAGAGGTGTAGCTCAATGACAAAGTACATGTCCTGTGTCATGATCCGGTTGGATCGAAGACCGTGCTTAATGTGCACTGGGGTCAGAGGCAGCAGAAGAAGATGGTGCGTGATGACCCAGTGGCGTAACAAAACGTGAGATGGCCCCCCTGCAAGATACGGTGAAGGGGCCACTCACACTCACATCAGTAGGGGCTGATGGGGGGCCACTCCAGAATGGGTAAGCCTGAGGCTGTGGGGGCTTTTATTACGCCCCTGTGATAACCATAGTTTGTGCTCACATTTCCTGGCAATAAACAAAGTTAGTGCCCTGTAAGCGCTGGAGGTGGGGCACTGGGTATTGGGAATTGGCAATGGTCTTCCTCTGTAAACCTTGCACTCTGGACTTGGTCAAAGACCAATCTAAGCTGGCTCTCTTGACTTAGACATGTGTTATACGGTGCGCCCATAGGAAATGCTATCTGGCCAGTGCTCAGTTGGTACTTCTGTGAAACGGAAAAAAGTCTGTTAGAAAATCAAAAAAAATCAGTGAAAAAACTATTTGAATGGAAGTGGGTGAATTAATGAATGCCATTTTAAAGCAGACTGCTACCCTAGAAAGGGGTGCCCTGCCGTTGGAAAATGTGAAAGAGACAAACGGTTACAATTGCTGAAAGAACCAAGTCTTCAGACCCTTCCCGAGAACTGCGTTGTTCGGTGCAAGCTTTGGAGATAAGGGAGGTAAATTCCACAGCCTAGCGCTGCAGTGGGAGAACGAGTGACCACTAATCTGGCTTTTCTCAAATTTAGAAACCAGCAAAAGCATAGACCCCCAAGAAATATGGGGCCTTGGGGTTGTGTACATGCACACTTTCTTGGAAAGACACATAGGTCTGGAGCCCTGAATGGCTTTGTAAGTCAAGCATAGGGTTTTAAAAGAACATCTCTGCTGAGTGGGGAAGTTGTGGGTATTCATTAAGCCTGGGCGTAGTTCGCAGAGTTTTGCTATGCGGAACTCCGCGAAGTTATAAAAAAACTTCACAAAGTTCCGCGAGTGGCGGAGTGCAGTGCGGACTGCAGTTTGTGCTGGTATTCCTACCACTCGGGTAGAAATTCTATCCAAGGTGCAGCTCGCTCTAGCGAACTTACAGCTCGCGATTGCAAACTTACCGGTCGCGAGCGGGGAAAAAACTTTGCTGCACATCTCGAAGCAGAGATTTCTGCACTCCGCGAGCTCCGCAGAGAGGGGAGTGCAGAAAACTCCGCAAACTCCCCAAACAGAGAGATGTTCACCCCCCAGGCCCAGTATTTATTTATATCATACAAGAAATTTATCATGCAAAAATATAATACCAAATCTCCTAAAAATCACTGTAGGGCTGGTATGCTAAAACTATCCAAAACCTAAATAACACGCTATTTAAGGCGATCAATGCAATCATAATTTACCTTGTGTACTGATGATTCCATTACATATCATATCACCAATAACTTCATTAAAGACATCACTGAAACTGCAAAACATTGTTCCTGTTCCACACTTGTTCGCTGACAGTGCACATAAAGACATCTTTCTATATATGCCAGTGATATGTGCAGGGTGACAATGATGCTGCAGCCTTTCTACTGCAGTTATTGTCTTTGATTATTATATAGTGATAATGAGTGTAATTTCAAAAACAAAAAGGGACTGATGATTGTTGAATTTAGCTGAGCCACTGATCATTACCCTGGGCTAATGACTTTTGGCCCTGCCTGCAAACAAGGATGAAGCTATTGCTAGTGTTACTGTACAGAGGAGACATGGTTTGGCAGGTCAGTCAGGAGTAGCACCAGGGTTTATTTACTCTATCTGAAGTAGCCCAGTGTACAGAAGAATGATGGGCTAGACTATGGCTTACAGTAATTACCAGTGTCTGAGATTCATCCAAATGTTCCAACCATCACTTTTTAGGTCGAGCCTAGCATAGCACCCATGCGCTGCTTAGGAGATGACCTTTTAGAATCGGTCTGCACTTTTCCTAACACTCGTGTGTGTGGCGGCATCCCCCTTGTGAGAGCTAGCAGCGGCGCGCAGGGGCCATCTGTTTCTCATTAGCGTGGCTGCGCGCGCTTGCTTTCCGGGCTCAATATCTCGATTGCTTTCTTTTTTTTTGGTCCACCCAATTAGCCTACAGCCGAGCATGCTTCATAATTCATTAAAAAATTGCAGGACTCTTCCGAGTCACTTATCGATTATCGAATATTTATTTAAGCCGCTTTTGTGCATATACACACACATAAATTAATGACTGTTATGCAGCTTGTTAGTCAGACGTGCTTCTCATTTCTTGAAATTTGCTGCTCATTGTAAAATTATTTTTCTCACTCAACTACAGTCCGTTTACAGAGTAAACGTTTGCTACTTTTGCCTCATTTCTGTATTATATGTATTTTAAAAATCAATAAAAATGTTGAGCAAAGAGGGGCGGACTCTTAGGCCAGTCACCTCTTCTCCTAGCTGAGCCAGTTTTAGGGCCAATTTTCCCGCTGCTTTGCACATTCCAGCTTGAATTTGCTTTACGATTACTTTATCGGCTGTCGGTGGTGCACCCACTGTAACATTTCAATTCACTCGCTTTAGGGTGCAGAATCCAGCAACTCCACTGTTCACAGCAGACAGGTCCCAGCATGACCTTCAATCCTAGCTCCTCCCCGTATCCGTCGACCATCGGCCAGGCTCTCTCCACGTGCGGGCCACCTAACCCACGCCAGGACACCTTCGGGTAGCAGTCGCGCTCTAGAAATGTCCATAACAGTAACAGTAACATTAACCCTGTTACAGCCCCGTTCCCAGAGAAGGCACCCGAGGTGGCTACCTCCATATAATTGGATTTCAAATGCAGACAGCATTATTGGCATTCTCATTGTGTGTCCCGGGCCTTCCAGGTCCTGGCCTGGGTGCACAGCCCTGTCCTTGAAATAGCACCAGGGCGAAGGGCTCTTCTGGCCTGCACAGAGGATTTTCTGGTGGCTTTGAATTTTCAGGTAATATAGCATGTTACATTTATCCTCCTTTTCTATGAATTATTAGGTTGTAACTCTTTTGTGGCTGTGCAATGCAATTCCTAGCGATTTAGGCTACACCTAACTGGTGATGCCCAGTTAGGCAACAGTGAGTTTAGGTTTGCTTCGGTTTTGTGACTGGAGAGCATGTCCTGACAGCCCAGTGCTAAATTACTCCTGCTGGAGTTGGGTCACACTGACCTGTGGAACCTGAGAGATGTAATTCTCTAAATGATGGTATAAAAGGAGGGTTGCACTTCTCACTTCCTATGAATAATTACTTTCTCCGTAATGATACCATGGGATTTTACCGAAGTTGGCTTGCAGGTTCTGGCACTCTGCAAAGCTGCATCTTTGAACTTTGCCATCATTTGATAATGACAAAGGGCAGGTCATTGGGGGTTTAATGCAAGGTGTCCTGTCTGTCGGTGAGAGACTGGTCAAGTGCCCCACTTTAACAGTATGGCAGATACTTAAATGATTAATTCTGATATCTTGAATGTATTGAGGTCATTCAACCAACTGGTCAGTGCAGAAACAAACTTTAGAGGGATGCTACCCGCCAAGCAAGAAATAGGCTTCATTTTGTTTTTTAAGTGAACAGTGTAGGCTATAAATGCCACTGTTGTAATTCACCATTACAATATCTACTAATTTAACATAATGGAAGCTATTGAATAACGCTGAAAAAGCTTCCATAAGAAACAAAACAAGCATTGGCATAGCCAATATGTCTTGCATGTGGGACCTTATAAGTGTTTAGACATGCAACAGTTGATGTTGTTGCACCAAGGATATTGTGCTGGATAACTAAACACTTATAAGGTCCCAAAGGCGAGACCTATTGGCTATGCCAATGGTTGTTTATTTTTCCACTGTAATACCTCTAGCGTGATTGATATTTCCACACAGGCATCACATGGCATACTGTGCCATAAGATTCCAGTGTCACCAAACTAGTGAGGCCTAAAAAGGCAAAAAAAATGGTCTGGGTTTGCTTGTGTTACGCTACAAAGAGACGTGGCCTAGCAATTCAAGCTTGAGTGTTCCTATTGGAGCATATAATCTTTCCCGCACCGGAGCAGCACAGACTGCAAATTAAGATGGAATAAAATGCAGCCCCAAGTAATCACCACTTGATTATAATATTTAATGCATTCCACCCATCACTTTTTGTTTTTTCTCGCTGTGCATAATTTCAGCATTCAAATATTATCTAGATACACATGGTATCTGTGGGGAGGAGGAGCGGCAGGAGCACCCTTTCGCGACGAGGAGGAGGAACAACACCCCACATCCTGGTTGCCAACAATCCAGAACCAGGAAGACTGCAGCAGCGCTCTAGAGGTTGAGCGGCGGAAGGGGGAGGAGTCGCATCATCAAGCGAAAGCAGGAAGAATAAGAGGCGCGGGATTAGAACGGACGGTGTGCAAGGACGGAGAGGAGGTAGCGGAGCACCTGGCAGCGGAGGACCGAAGAGAGGAGAACGTGAGAGTAGCGGAGGACCGAAGAGAGGAGAGCGTGCTAAGAGCAGCGGAGGACCGAAGAGAGGAGAGCGTGCTAAGAGCAGCGGAGGACCGAAGAGAGGAGAGCGTGTTGGGAGCAGCAGAGACCAACGATCCAAACACTGTTTCCAAACCCGACGGGCTGAAGGGAGAAGAAGCCACGGGTCCTGCTGCTGCGGTCTGAGAGGCGGACCGCAACCCAAGGCAAATGTTGTTGAAAGAGGCATTCTGGTGGGGTGTGTGGGGAGAAGGGAGATAGTACGTTTGGGGAGGTAGGGCACGTCCGGAGGTGAGCCTTACACAGAACCCCCCCCCCCCCCCCCTTGGTGACGGTAGCAAGACCACTTAAAGCTGAGCAGAACAATAATCCCCAGTTGTTTTCTTTTCCCTGAGGCTCCAAGAACCGGGATATACATTCAGACAAAACCCCTGAGGCTCCAAGAACCGAGAAAAGCCCAGAGAAGAAAAACGGAGACCAGAACAATCCTGACCTGTAGTGTGGTGTTAAAAACAATTGGGCTTCATAATAAAAGTGAAACTTAGAACTAAGTCACTACTCTGGTCTTGTGCTCTGTACACCACTAGCTCCTGACAAAATTGGTGTCAGAAGTGGGATAGATCAGTGGCGCCATGTCACAGCCCGTGCCTATCCCTGTTGAGAATATCATCACCCAGCTAGCAGAGGGACAGAGACACCTTCAGCTGGTTTTTGAACTGCAGCTACAAACAGCTAAAACAGAAAGGGATACCCTTCAAGATGCAATAAAAGAACAGTCCACCCTTCTAACTACTAACCAACAGATACAGGACACAGCTATCCTGCGCCTTACAGATGCTATAGCCACTGCCTGTATCCATCCCAATGTACCCAGTTCTGTTTTACAAAAATTCCAGGAAGGCGAGGACCCGGACTACTTTTTCACAAACTTTCAACGAGTAGCAACAACTGCGTCCTGACCCAGGGAAAGATGGAGCCAGTATATAGCACCCCTTCTTTCAGGCGAGTTGCAGGTGGCATACCAAGCTGCAAATCCTGCAGGCAGAACAGCGTACCAGGACATAAAAAAAGCCATACTCGAGAGACTCGGTTGCGACCAAGAGTATTACAGGGCCAAGTTCAGGAAAGAAAGGTGGAACCCAGGAGACAACCCCCGGGCCCTGTACTATCGGATTCAGGATCTAGGCATCCGGTGGCTGGCTCCCCACGAAACATCCATAGAGGACCTGATGGCAAAGGTCTTCTTAGAACAATTCCTGGATGCCTTACCCCCTTCCACTCGCTCCTGGATTAAGCAACACCCCAACCTTACCCTTATTGTAGCAGTGGACTTAGCTTGTGCATATCACAGAGCACCGGAATTCCGTACTAGCCTTAACAAAGTACCTGTTTGCAATCCCCGGCCAGGAAAAACTAGACCCCAAAGCAGACCAGAACCTAGGATTCCCTTCCTTCCCCGCGTTCCATTCAGGCCGGCCACCCCAGGACCTGGTGCAAGCCCGTGCTCGGTGGAAGAAGGGGTAGGTCCGATACCTACTACACGGAGAGCAGTAGCCTACTAACCAGAGGCTTCTCTTTTGATGTGCAACCCGCCGAGTATTGATGGGGCAAATAAATACTGACCTTTAGGCAAGGAACAACATAATTGAGGTAAAAAAATTCCCAATTATTTAAATTAAGCAATACTTTATGACATAAGGTTTCTTACTTTTTGTAGACCATACCATATAGGTCCTGACGAATCGCAAGTCATTGCTACACAGCGAGAAACATGTCGACCGTTTTATACTCCCTAGCCTAGTCTAGAATATGGAAACATTATTTTCCGGTTAAGTCTAGTCTAGCTCCACCTTTTAATTGTAACGAGGGACCACCCGAATAAAATAGTCTTAGGTACCCTGCGCTACATTTTAACTCACACCCAGGTCTGCAAATCCCTTGGCCCCACACCCACACTTCACCCATAGGTAGTTGGATTCAAAAGATCTCCGCTAAAGAGCCCCTCTCTGAGGTGAGCCCGTTGGGAATTGCACCGCCTACCCGACGAGGAGCAACGCCTATGATGAAGCATGACACCTGCAAGGGTGTGTGAGGCAAACATATCCAACACAATGGATACCCAGTGGGAGGTGAATATTGTTTAAACCACCACTTTTCCTTTGACCAGTGCACCTCACTTCCCGTCCATTCCCGAGGAACAGCCTTGCCAACTTTTGATCAATACCCCAATGTTATCATTGTTCTGAGTGGGGTCACATAGCCCGACACTGCCCACATAGAGCCCAACCAGCAGAACCCATGGAGATAGGATATTCCAAGGGGCGGGTATACGTCATAGGCAAGGGACATTGCCAGTACAAGAGAGAAGTGCTCCTCAATGGAAAAAAACAACAAGCCATACTGGATACTGGTTGTCGTGTATCTGTGGTTGACAACTCTCTAGTGCATCCTCAGCAGATAAAAAAAGATGAGACTGTATACGTGACCTGTGTTCATGGTAACACAAAAGGGTATCCAGTAGCGGAAGTATTGCTTGATGTATCCAACGACCCCCAATTGCGCCGAGTGGGCGTCATACCCTCTCTGCCAGAGGCTGGCATAATAGGGACAGATCACCCCTGGTTCGATCACTACATTGATGAAGCCAAGAAAGACCCCACAAACTGGTGGAAGGAAGCCCCTTTTGGAAACAGTGAAGTAGAAGGGACAGTAGGGAGGGACCGTAAAAGTAGAAACGAAAAGAGAAAGGTCAAAATCATGTTTTCTCGGACAAAAGGACGGTCACATGTTTTTTCTGTGACCCCTACAGACGCGGTAGGACCTGCCCATAGTTTCCGGTCAATCCAGATGGACGATAATACCTTACTTCATGCCTGGGAACAAGTACAAGAACAGGACAACAACAAGGTAGGACCCTATTTTTTTGTACGGCGAGGATTGTTGTATAGGGCCACAAAAAGGGGTGACACGTTAACAACCCAGCTCCTTGTGCCACTGTCCTTTCGTAGCCATGTGTTGGAGCTCGCCCATAATTATACTGGGGGAGGACATTATGGTAAAGAACAGACTCTCACATATCTGTTAAACAAGTTCTATTGGCCCGGTGTTTATAGAGATGTGGCTAAGTATTGTGCCGCATGCCCTCGGTGCCAATACTCCAATCCTGCTGGTATCAAAAAGGCTCACTTATATCCTCTCCCCATCATCGATGTGCCGTTCAAAAGGGTGGGTATGGACATAGTTGGGCCCCTAACTCCCTCAGCCAGAGGCCATAAGTATCTGCTAGTGATTGTTGACTATGCCAGTAGATATCCGGAAGCATTTCCTTTGTCTTCCATGACTACTCCTGTAATAGCCAGAGTCATGATTACTTTATTCTCCCGAGTTGGATTCCCTGAGGAGATCCTCACCGATCAAGGGACCCCCTTTATGTCCCGTCTGATGTCCCACATATGCGAGATGCTAGGCATTAGGCTGATACGGACTTCTGTCTATCATCCACAAACGGATGGCCTTGTGGAACGATATAACAAAACCATGAAGAACATGCTCCGCAAGGTCATCTCAGACACAGGAAGGAACTGGGACCAACAAATATCCCTTATACTGTTTGCCATGAGGACTCACGAACAAAAGTCTACGGGATATTCCCCCTTTGAGATCCTGTTTGGTCGAAGACCCTGAACATTGCTAGATATGGCAGCAGAACAGTGGGAGGAGGAAGAGGAGGAGGGTAAACCACTACCCCAATATGCGGCCGATCTCAAGAATTCCATTACTCGCATATGGGGTATGGTCCATGACCATATGGAGGCCGCCCAATCCTCTCAAAAACGCCTTTATGACCGTAATTGTCAGTTAAGGACTTTCCAACCAGGGGACAAGGTGCTTCTACTCCTTCCCTCATCCGACAATAAGCTGTTGTCCAAATGGCAAGGACCTTACACTATAGAGAAACGAATAACCCCTGTCACGTATAGTGTACTTCAACCCATGCATCCGGGGGGAAAACAGATATACCATGTGAATCTACTAAAGAAAATGGGTAGAACCCCCTAGAAAGGCAGGAGAGGGTCAGTCTTCTCTTCTGGTGACTACACAGAAACCCCTGAGCATTCCTGTGATCCCCACTGAAACATCCTCCCCAGAGAAATTTCCCATAGGAGAGGTGATAAGCCCAGCCCAAAGAACCCAACTTAAGGCCACCCTCGCCCGGTTTCCTGGTCTCTTTTCATCCACCCCAGGACTAACTTTGATGGTTCAACACGATATCATCGTTCTAAACAACACCATTATCAAGCAGAAACCCTATAGGATACCTGAGGCCAGAAGGGAGGCAGTAGAAAAGGAGGTATCCGCCATGCTACAGGCCAACATCATAGAACCCTCCACTAGCAACTGGTGCTCTCTCATTGTGATAGTGCCAAAGCCTGATGGAAGTCTACGTTTTTGTATTGACTTTAGGCAGGTCAATAACGTCACCAAGTTTGATACCTACTCAATGTCAAGGGTCGATGAGTTGCTAGAAATGTTAGAGGCTGCCACCTACATGACGACTCTCGACTTAACGAAGGGTTATTGGCACATACCCTTATCACCACAGGCCAAAGAAAAAACAGCCTTTTCAACCCCCTCCGGCCTCTACCTTTTCCGTGTATTGCCCTTTAGCCTACATGGGGCCCCCGCTACGTTTCAGAGGCTTATGGATCACCTCCTTCAACCACACCGAGATTTTGCAGCCGCATAGCTCGACGACATCGTTATATTTAGTGCAACCTGGGAAGACCACTTAAAACATCTCTTCAAGGTGTTCTCAACAATCCAGAATGAGAATCAATCTCAAAAAATCTATGTTGGCCACCGATTACATTCATTACTTGGGATATAACATTCAGGGTGGCCATCTAAAACCACAGATGAGCAAAGTAGAAGCAGTAAAAGCAATTCCTAGTCCCAAGACGAAAAAGGATCTTAGATCCTTCCCAGGGTTTATCGGCTATTACAGATGCTTCATCCCACACATTTCCACTCTAGCAGGGCCCCATATCGACCTACTAGCAAACAACCAACCCACCCGTATCAAAGCATGGGGGCCAAGACACAAAGAAAGTTTTCAAAACCTTAAGTCTGCAATATGTTCCACACCTATCCTATGTTGTCCGAATTTCCAGAAACACTTTGTATAAAAGACTGATGCCTCAGGAGTCGGCCTAGGTGCGGTCCTTCAACACCCTGACCATAACGGAGAACTGATACCTATATTGTTCATAAGCAGGAAATTGTTTCCTAGAGAAATGCATTACTCCACAGTTGAAAAAGAATGCCTGGCCATCAAATGGGCAATTGAGGCCATGCAGTACTATCTTTTAGGGCGTTCGTTTACTTTATTGACTGACCATGCACCCCTCACTTGGCTGGCACGAAGCAAGGATACCAACCAACGCATTCTTCGATGGTTCATGTCCTTACAACCTTTTTCATTTCAGACCCTGCATGTTCCCGGTTCCAAACAGATATGCGCGGACTACTTATCCCGACATCCCTACCCCAAATGGCCACCCCGTCCGTTCTTAAGGGGGAGGATGTGTGGGGAGGAGGAGCAGCAGGAGCACCCTTTTGCCGAGGAGGAGGAGGAGCGGCAAGAGCACCCTTTTCATCGACGAGGAGGAAGAGCGGCAGGAGCATCCTTTCGCCGACGAGGAGGAGGAACAACACCCCACTTCCTGGTTGCCAACAATCCAGAACCAGGAAGACTGCAGCAGCGCTCTAGAGGTTGAGCGGCGGAAGGGGGAGGAGTCGCACCATCAAGCGGAAGCAGGAAGAATAAGAGCGCGGGATTAGAACGGACGGTGTGCAAGGACGGAGAGGAGGTAGCGGAGCACCTGGCAGCGGAGGACCGAAGAGAGGAGAACGTGAGAGTAGCGGAGGACCAAAGAGAGGAGAGCGTGCTAAGAGCAGCGGAGGACCGAAGAGAGGAGAGCGTGCTAAGAGCAGCGGAGGACCGAAGAGAGGAGAGCGTGCTGGGAGCAGCAGAGACCAACGATCCAGACACTGTTTCAAAACCTGGCGGGCTGAAGGAGAAGAAGCCACGGGTCCTGCTGCTGCGGTCCGAGAGGCGGGCCGCAGCCCAAGGCAAGTGTTGTTGAAAGGGGCATTCTGGTGGGGTGTGTGGGTAGAAGGGAGATAGTACGTTTGGGGAGGCGGGAGGTAGGGCACGTCTGGAGGTGAGCCTTGCACAGAAACCCCCCCTTGGTGACGGTAGCACGACCACTTAAAGCTGAGCAGAACAATAATCCCCGGTTGTTTTCTTTTCCCTGAGGCTCCAAGAACCGGGATATACATTCAGACAAAACCCCTGAGGCTCGAAGAACCGAGAAAACCCCAGAGGAGAAAAACGAAGACCGGAACAATCCTGACCTGTAGTGTGGTGTTAAAAACAATTGGGCTTCATAATAAAAGTGAAACTTAGAACAAAGTCACTACTCTGGTCTCGTGCTCTGTACACCACTAGCTCCTGACAGTATCAAAATTGAAATCATCAATGACATCACTACTTTAAGTGCACCCAAAGACATGGAAATACTACAGGATTATCTAGATCAAAGATCCTCTTTCTGAAACCAGACTGCACTATGGGCTAATCATTCTTCAAGGCAGTTTTCAGCAATTTCAGAATGCACCATATAAATAACTTCCTGTGCCATCAGGATGATGTATATATGCGTTACTTGTTGGGTCACATCTTTTTCCGTTTTCTGTCTGACTTGACTGCACATGGCCCCTGTATTACATATCAGGGCTAATTTAGATTGCGGAGTACATCATTTACTCTGTCAGGGAGACGGATTTAAATACTCGGTCGCCCTGATGCAGTAACTGTACTCCTGATTTAGAGATATGCACCACCCCAGCAGACATCTCTTAAACTGGCAGGAACAGCCATCACACCAGTTCCTGTCAATGCAATGAAAGTGTACCGTGTGGACTCCATCAACATGTCAGTGCCGTACGGCACACTTTCAATATCTTTTTTCATTTTCAAAAACAAAATCCCCAAAAGAATTTTCTTTAGAAAAAATTTAAAAAGAAGCAATGCCCCCTCACCCTGGGAGTTTTCTCCCAAGGCATAGGGGTCATTAAAATGTTTTTACTTTTATTTACAACCACGTTTAGGATGGCGTCATGTGAAAGTAAAAACTCATCCTTTGTCTTCCATCTCTAAATAGGGCGGACGGACAAGTAGCCAGTCCTCCCATGGCCCTTATTTCATTGGGCGATTGTAGGTGTATGTCAGTGGCAGAGAAGAAGCAGTCTCTGTTGCTAATATTACTAAGTTACGCCCAACTCTAAATGAGGATGGGTGAACTTCAGTCGCCATAAAAAAACAAAAACTCCTTATCCTGAACTTTACAATCAGTTTCTATTGTTGTGTCTCATGAGGAGACATTTCCCAGGTGGGAGAAGGGGTCTTGTCTATGCGCAGGTTACCAAATTTACAAGCTTTATAAATGTCAGACCAGGTTCAACATGAATGTATTTCCAAACACAATTTTTTTTAAAAAGTTCTCTTTCATTTATTAAAAATATTTTTTTTAAAACAACAATACATTATGTAATTTACATTATACATCTTGTTCTACACAAATCAATTTCAAATATTGTTTGACTTAGTTTAAAAACTTGAATTTCTAAACTTTGCTCATCAACATAGTTAAAAAAAAATCTCACTGTAGCATATTTTATAAAAACAGAGAACAAACAAACTGTCGACGCGGCGTTTCAGTGCCAAAGACAATCTTGCACCTTCTTCAGGACTTGTTCATTACAATGATATCTAAAAAAGACACGTTACAATAAATTCCATTAGATCCTGTTTCAGTCTGACAATTGCACATTGAATGTTTTACATTTTTATTACATTTCCCCCATCATTTGGTAACCCCGCTAATTGGGAGTATCTTACTTCGGTTCCCAATTATACTAAGATCCTACACCTTAGCATTATTAATAAAGAACATACCCAGCAACTTTTCCACTTGTCACCAAGATGATTAGTCCTCAACTTGCTTGATGGGACACGATTGTAGTGGGCTGAAATTAATTTGCAAAGAAAGGGGAGCAGTTCAAACCTCTATTCCCTCTTGGTCACAAAGTTCCACCCACAAGGAACACTGTTCTTACCCAGGTTTCTATTTTCTTCCTGGCACACCTTTTCGGTCTTAGGAGCAAGTGGTCTCCAGTTATATCAGCAGACGATGTTTGTTGTTTTCTCTTCTGTGTACTAGGGAAAATCAAAATAGGGGCCCCATTTTCAAATTCCCTGAATTTAGAGTATATTTGCTAAGTTTTTTTTCTCTTTCCCAATTTTTTATAAATGGTAGATTTACCTTTGATGTTTGATTCACTAGGTTTCAGTTAAAGTTGCTTTATGGGGACCATTTCCAATCCTATGTGAGAAAGAAATGTCTTATAGTGCATTTTCCAGACTCAAAATGGGCTATCTCTACCAGTTTATCTTAAAATTGAGCCTTACCGATCCTTCCTTTTGATGTCATGGGAAATTTGGGGGACGCCTCTGGGAGCTACCACTTGCTGCTTTTTTATCGTTCATCTCTATAAAGCAATTTTATAATTTAAACTTTAAAAAAAAATATTTATATAAAAATATTTTAAGCCTAATGTATCCTGCTCAATTCATTTTTTCAGGGCGATCTTACCTTCACTTAATAAATAGTGGTCTGCTGATGGGTTAATTTCCTCCTTTTCTTTTGTAAAATATGAAATCAGGTACCACTATTATGGAGTATTATCAATCTACTGCCAACGGTGGAGAGATGTTAAACAATATACGTATCACTAGTGAGGCAGTATTCTGTGCCTGTTGCTATTTTTGCAAAGTTCAACTATCTAAACTTTCCTTACTTGTTTGTGGTAGCTGATCTGCACGGCGTCCTCCCTCTTCATGCGTTTTCTGTGAATAACTCCCACTTTGAGATCGCTAGTTTATATACCCCCTTAATTGGATAATTACTCGCACCTGGCCTCATTGTCTGCATCGCGAGTCTGAACCTCTGTGCTCATTGCAAACACGGCGGCCATTTTATAGTGGGTTTTTACCTTTGTGTTGTCTTTAACTTGTACACTATTGTGCGAATATTCTATTTGATTATTCATACGCCTCATCTTCTCTCATAATATACCTCTTCAGAATATTATTATCCCGGCCTTTGCAATTTACCGGGAATTCGCTAGTAATGATAATTAGTACTAGTAGAACTTGGACCTCGGTGTTCGTTGTATACACGGCCGCCATTTTGTAATGAGTTTTTATCATGGTTTTTTTTCATAGGTTCTACTTTATTGTTAAGATATACTATTTATATCCTTGTCCCTTTATTCTTTTATTTTAGATCTTCTCGGAGTGTTATTAACCCTGTTTCTATATTTTCTCAAATGGTCACTAGTATTGATACTTGGTAGTAGTCGGACAAACCCCACTTGGATCGTATCTTTTCTGCTATTCACTCCAGATTTTATTTAGGGGTTTTCCCTAGCTTTCTGTCTGCCACTATTTTGGAGTCTCCCTCGTTACGGTGCTACGGTGTCAGGTCTTCCGTTGCTAATCCCCAGGATTGTATTGATGCTATAAAAGGGGCCCTCCTCTAGATCGTCCCAAGTCTGCCAATGGTGTTCACAGACTGTTAAGGAGATCAAGCGGGGGAAATTAGGTCCGGAGGGGAACAGCTGGGCGGCTGGAACTGGAGACCTGAAAATATACAAAGCACGAAATAAGTGGTACTGTCACCCTAGTACTCTACTATGCAAACGATATGCTATACAATGCCTCACCTGTAATACAAAACAGGAATACCGAAGTAAGAGAGCAATAGGATAGGCTTCTTCTCATTCCACAGGTTTTCCTAATGTGATAGAGAAATGAGAATATGACTATTGGAATTCCCTTCCACAATTGGTGTAATTAAATCAGTTAGAGAGTATATGGGGAGGCAGACCTACCCTAATTAGAATGAGGAAGACAGGAATGCCATGAAGACTACTTGTATGGTCTACTATCACTCTTCTCCATTGACTAGACAAAATGAGCTCCAAGAACGTACTGGTTACTTCACCAAAGGTTCTTTATCATCCCCTCCGAGGTGGAATAATCAATAGGTATATCAGGTAACAAAACAGTGCGTGCAGGTGAGTTCAAATACCCTTAATGATTCATTCACCACCTACTAATTGTAGTCTGTACTTAACGTTCCTCTGCCAACCCACAAAAGAAAAGAAAAGCAGCCCAGCTCAAAATAAGATCAGAACACGGCTTTGCTGCAGATAAGCCTCTGCACAATCAAAGCAGGGACATGACACCCTCAATTGTAAATAGTACCAATACTCTTGGTGTCCGTAAGGAACAGAAACCGACCCCAACCTGATGCAGGTCAAATTGGGAGGTAATAAGAGATAAAGTACACAGTCATTAGCAGTTATTTCCACACATGAAACCCCCGGAGAAAACCTGATACGAGGGTCTGTTTACGTGCTGTGGGCGCTTCCGAAGCCCCACCAAGTAATCCAATAGTCCGGAGGCACAGAGTTCGAAACGCTGCGGGTGTATCCAGGGCCCCACCCGAATGCTCCACGGAGGTAAGCACCCTGAAGAAACACCACGGGCGCTTCCGAAGCCCCACCAAGTAATCCGTAAGAAAGGCACCAAGACCAGACGACGTGAACTTAACCTCAGCCCACGCTCACAGTTTAGCCCATTCCAAGACCACAGAATAACACGCGCTTGCCAGATACAAAGAATAATCGGCAGCGCGTCTCTCCATTAGTGCCGTATTATCCTGTTTCCTGTCACCTAGCATCATACCGACGCGCCGCGCTAGGAATCATGGGATTTGTAGTTTCAGAGCCCGGAAAGTACTCGGACCGCAGGCAGTGATTTACCAGCGGCCGGGGAATCCTGACATACGGGTCCCGGTTACACCCCTTGGGCTGTTTATGTTTTTTGCGGCCGCCATTTCTAAATGAATGACATCAACCCTATTTACATGTGAGAAGTATTTAAATGTGTGCAAATATATGAGTCTCTTGCATCCAGGATTCTTTACTCAGGCTCATACTATAGGACAGGTTTCACCCTCCTAATATTCAGCCATTGTTAACAGCATTACATTGTCCCGGATCTTATTACTTCATACAACATGCCTCTCTACCTTTCACCCCTTTTTTTTGAGAAGCATACAAAGCGATGTCGATGCTATAATTCTGTGTCAACTACATCCTCAAGATGTTGTTGCAGTCATTATTTGTTCGATGACCCTAAAACCGGGTTCAGAAAGATTTCAATGGTTCAATATTGCAATTGATATAAGACTTTCCTACATTACTTTTCTTCTTTATTGAATTATTGTTACAGTAATTGGATATTTCTTGCCATTTAATCGTGGGCTATAGTTATCTCTCCCACTCCTCTTTGTTATTGAGTCCGGATTTGTATGTACTAAACTTCAACATATAGTGTTGTTCCCTTTTCTTACGTTTGTTGGTTAGGTCTCCACCCCTTTTGTTCAAGCTCACCACTTCTAAGACACACCATCTGAGGTCATCAACCTGTGTGACTAGAGGGGCAGTCAATTTCTTTGTACGAATGGCTGACTTGTGTTCATTTAACCTTACTCTTATTTCTCGTTGGGTCTCACCTGTATATGCCTTTCCACAGGGACATAGGATCATATAAATGACATTTTGAGTCCTACAATTAAAAAATGCTTTGTGGGTATGGGTCATATTTCCATATTTTACACTGGGGCCTCTTATTATTAGATTGCAAGTTTTGCAGGTACCACATGCAAAGTTGCCTATTGGTGTTGTGCCATCTATAGTCCTCATTGAGTTCCTTTTGTTATTATTTGTGTAGGTTTTAACTAGACAATTCCTTACTGTTCTGTTTCTTCTAAAAGCAAAGATCGGTTTGGGTAATGGGACCTCTCCTGGCTCGTTAATCAATTTCCAGTTGCTGTTTATACAGTTTTTTAATTTGTTCGAGATACATGAAAAGTTGGTGACAAATACAATTGGTTTCACCTGTTTTTCTTGTTTAATCTTGGGTTCAAACAAACTGTCCCTATTGTAATATTTGGCACGTTTATATGCTTTTCTTACCATTGACTTGGGATATCCTCTCTCTAAGAATTTTTTAGTTAATACTTTCGCATGTTTGTCATATTCATTTTTAGTTGTGCAGTTACGCCGCACTCTTAAGAACTGGCCGAATGGGATATTGTTTTTTTGGGTGGCTGAATGGTGACTTGTATAGTGAAGCATGGTGTTACGATCAGATGGTTTTGTGAATAGCTCCACCGCCAGTCTACCCTCTACATTTTTTATTTTGATGTCCAGAAAGTCACAGGCCTCATTACTATATGTCGAGGTAAATTTCAAATTTTCATCTCCCAAATTGAGCCATGTGATGAACTCTAACAGGTCCCCTTCATTTCCTTGCCAGATGAAAAATACATCATCTATAAAGCGGGACAATTTTGAGATGTTTTCAAAAAAGGGCGCTAAGGAATTAAATATATGTTTGCTTTCAAAGTCTGCCACGTATAAACATGCCAGACTTGGAGCACAGGTAGCCCCCATGCTGGTCCCTTTCGTTTGTTTAAACAAGTCATCTTTACATGGGAAAGTTGAACTTCAGTTGCAACAGAGGACCTCTTCCGATAAACTCTATATTGGGCTCAATAACTCTGATTTAGAGTGTGGAGGATGGGTTACTCTGTCACTAATGTGAGGGACATGGAGTCCAACTTATTCCAAGTGCCATAAAATATAATGCACTTGCAGTTTAGAGGACAAGCTATCCATCACATTTGTGACAGAGCAACCCGTTCAACAGGCTCTAAATTAGACCCATTGTTAACAGTTTTTTAAAATTAACATAGATTAGTCTTTCGATCCAGCCAGAGGACTAAATACTGCATCACCTCATGCTCTTAGCTTTTTAGTGCATTTTGTACCACTGAAAGGCATGAGAGACTTTTCACTTCTGAAAAGTATATTCAATCATCATCCTTTTTGTCACATTAAATTATTTTTCTCCTATTGTATTCTATACAGAAAAATATATTGTTGTTGTTTGTTTTCACAGCATTGGCGTGGCAAAGAGGGTTTTAAAGTAAAGAGCGATAGTTGTGCATCCAGCCGAACGTAAACTGCATTTCTGAATGATTGTGTTTAAATGTTTGACATATCAAGAAATGACTTATTGGCTTTGTTAATGGTTGTTTATAGATAGGGAGAATAAGAGCCATTCTCACCAAATGAGAATATGACTATTGGAATTCCCTTCCACAATTGGTGTAATTAAATCAGTTAGAGAGTATATGGGGAGGCAGACCTACCCTAATTAGAATGAGGAAGACAGGAATGCCATGAAGACTACTTGTATGGTCTACTATCACTCTTCTCCATTGACTAGACAAAATGAGCTCCAAGAACGTACTGGTTACTTCACCAAAGGTTCTTTATCATCCCCTCCGAGGTGGAATAATCAATAGGTATATCAGGTAACAAAACAGTGCGTGCAGGTGAGTTCAAATACCCTTAATGATTCATTCACCACCTACTAATTGTAGTCTGTACTTAACGTTCCTCTGCCAACCCACAAAAGAAAAGAAAAGCAGCCCAGCTCAAAATAAGATCAGAACACGGCTTTGCTGCAGATAAGCCTCTGCACAATCAAAGCAGGGACATGACACCCTCAATTGTAAATAGTACCAATACTCTTGGTGTCCGGAAGGAACAGAAACCGACCCCAACCTGATGCAGGTCAAATTGGGAGGTAATAAGAGATAAAGTACACAGTCATTAGCAGTTATTTCCACACAAGAAACCCCCGGAGAAAACCTGATACGAGGGTCTGTTTACGTGCTGTGGGCGCTTCCGAAGCCCCACCAAGTAATCCAATAGTCCGGAGGCACAGAGTTCGAAACGCTGCAGGTGTTTCCAGTGCCCCACCCGAATGCTCCACGGAGGTAAGCACCCTGAAGAAACACCGCGGGCGCTTCCGAAGCCCCACCAAGTAATCCGTAAGAAAGGCACCAAGACCAGACGACGTGAACTTAACCTCAGCCCACGCTCACAGTTTAGCCCATTCCAAGACCACAGAACAACACGCGCTTGCCAGATACAAAGAATAATCGGCAGCGCGTCTCTCCATTAGTGCCGTATTATCCTGTTTCCTGTCACCTAGCGTCATACCGACGCGCCACGCTAGGAATCATGGGATTTGTAGTTTCAGAGCCCGGAAAGTACTCGGACCGCAGGCAGTGATTTACCAGCGGCCGGGGAATCCTGACATACGGGTCCCGGTTACACCCCTTGGGCTGTTTATGTTTTTTGCGGCCGCCATTTCTAAATGAATGACATCAACCCTATTTACATGTGAGAAGTATTTAAATGTGTGCAAATATATGAGTCTCTTGCATCCAGGATTCTTTACTCAGGCTCATACTATAGGACAGGTTTCACCCTCCTAATATTCAGCCATTGTTAACAGCATTACATTGTCCCAGATCTTATTGCTTCATACAACATGCCTCTCTACCTTTCACCCCTTTTTTTTGAGAAGCATAGAAAGCGATGTCGATGCTATAATTCTGTGTCAACTACATCCTCAAGATGTTGTTGCAGTCATTATTTGTTCGATGACCCTAAAACCGGGTTCAGAAAGATTTCAATGGTTCAATATTGCAATTGATATAAGACTTTCCTACATTACTTTTCTTCTTTATTGAATTATTGTTACAGTAATTGGATATTTCTTGCCATTTAATCGTGGGCTATAGTTATCTCTCCCACTCCTCTTTGTTATTGAGTCCGGATTTGTATGTACTAAACTTCAACATATAGTGTTGTTCCCTTTTCTTACGTTTGTTGGTTAGGTCTCCACCCCTTTTGTTCAGGCTCACCACTTCTAAGACACACCATCTGAGGTCATCAACCTGTGTGACTAGAGGGGCAGTCAATTTCTTTGTACGAATGGCTGACTTGTGTTCATTTAACCTTACTCTTATTTCTCGTTGGGTCTCACCTATATATGCCTTTCCACAGGGACATAGGATCATATAAATGACATTTTGAGTCCTACAATTAAAAAATGCTTTGTGGGTATGGGTCATATTTCCATATTTTACACTGGGGCCTCTTATTATTAGATTGCAAGTTTTGCAGGTACCACATGCAAAGTTGCCTATTGGTGTTGTGCCATCTATAGTCCTCATTGAGTTCCTTTTGTTATTATTTGTGTAGGTTTTAACTAGACAATTCCTTACTGTTCTGTTTCTTCTAAAAGCAAAGATCGGTTTGGGTAATGGGACCTCTCCTGGCTCGTTAATCAATTTCCAGTTGCTGTTTATACAGTTTTTTAATTTGTTCGAGATACATGAAAAGTTGGTGACAAATACAATTGGTTTCACCTGTTTTTCTTGTTTAATCTTGGGTTCAAACAAACTGTCCCTATTGTAATATTTGGCACGTTTATATGCTTTTCTTACCATTGACTTGGGATATCCTCTCTCTAAGAATTTTTTAGTTAATACTTTCGCATGTTTGTCATATTCATTTTTAGTTGTGCAGTTACGCCGCACTCTTAAGAACTGGCCGAATGGGATATTGTTTTTTTGGGTGGCTGGATGGTGACTTGTATAGTGAAGCATGGTGTTACGATCAGATGGTTTTGTGAATAGCTCCACCGCCAGTCTACCCTCTACATTTTTTATTTTGATGTCCAGAAAGTCACAGGCCTCATTACTATATGTCGAGGTAAATTTCAAATTTTCATCTCCCAAATTGAGCCATGTGATGAACTCTAACAGGTCCCCTTCATTTCCTTGCCAGATGAAAAATACATCATCTATAAAGCGGGACAATTTTGAGATGTTTTCAAAAAAGGGCGCTAAGGAATTAAATATATGTTTGCTTTCAAAGTCTGCCACGTATAAACATGCCAGACTTGGAGCACAGGTAGCCCCCATGCTGGTCCCTTTCGTTTGTTTAAACAAGTCATCTTTACATGGGAAAGTTGAACTTCAGTTGCAACAGAGGACCTCTTCCGATAAACTCTATATTGGGCTCAATAACTCTGATTTAGAGTGTGGAGGATGGGTTACTCTGTCACTAATGTGAGGGACATGGAGTCCAACTTATTCCAAGTGCCATAAAATATAATGCACTTGCAGTTTAGAGGACAAGCTATCCATCACATTTGTGACAGAGCAACCAGTCCAACAAGCTCTAAATTAGACCAATTGTTAACAGTTTTTTAAAATTACCATAGATTAGTCTTTCGATCCAGCCAGAGGACTAAATACTGCATCACCTCATGCTCTTAGCTTTTTAGTGCATTTTGTACCACTGAAAGGCATGAGAGACTTTTCACTTCTGAAAAGTATATTCAATCATCATCCTTTTTGTCACATTAAATTATTTTTCTCCTATTGTATTCTATACAGAAAAATATATTGTTGTTGTTTGTTTTCACAGCATTGGCGTGGCAAAGAGGGTTTTAAAGTAAAGAGCGATAGTTGTGCATCCAGCCGAACGTAAACTGCATTTCTGAATGATTGTGTTTAAATGTTTGACATATCAAGGAATGACTTATTGGCTTTGTTAATGGTTGTTTATAGATAGGGAGAATAAGAGCCATTCTCACCACATTTCAGGACAACACTAAAAAGTACACAATACATTGTACAGTGCTCTATCTCATCATTATGGCAGTTTTTGCAAAATATAATTTTTGTATCTCTCCGTCCACTTCTGTCTCCTTTCTTTCATTCTTGCTTTTGCTCTATATCCTCTTTACTCACTTTCGCATCCCCCTTTTTATCCTCTCAACTCTTTTTACCATCTTCCAGTTCTTTCCATCTGTTTGGGTCGTATTCTCAAACTATCTGCTCTTTAATATTTACTTCTATGTCTGGTTTGGAATTTACCAAATCCTCAATTAACGCCCTTGGTAAGTTTTGCCAGGTGTAGGTTTTCAGGCAGATTATTTGAGAAATCATGTAATTTCTAATTTGGAAATCCCTTACCTCTGTGCAGATTTCTTTGTGGCGGGGACATCTGCACAGGGGCAATAATCCCCTTATGCATCTGCACGATTTTTTTTCCTCCACTGGAAATATTTTTCCGCACGAAGAAACTCACCCTGCACCCCCATCAAATACAGAGACAGAAACACAAAGACCCCTGGAAGGAGCCAGAGAAGCTTTATCAGTGGGAAATGACTACATGTAAACAGCCGCAGAGAGATCAGCGTAAGACACATATGTCTGTTATCGTAACTAGGGGTGATTGCAGGAAAGACACAGCCACACACAGGATCCCAGAAAAGGTGAGATAAACTAATGATTCCAGTTAAAATTGACTGCAAAAGCTGCCAGAAAGGATTGATCTTCCGAGATGGAAATGGCTAGTCCAGTGGGCCCTAATGTGAGCCCCACACCCATCAAATATGGGGGTGATTAGTTCTCCTTCATACACTGGAAGGTGAGTTATGCCCGCCATGTGCTGCAGTATAATGTCAACCATTTCCAGGGTGGGAAGGGGGTTGAATTGTAGTATGGAAATGACAAAACAAGATTTACCTTCATGACCCAGGCCCTGTGTCTGTCTCTCACTCTTTCGCCCCAACCCTTTTTTCCACCACTATCTCTGTCTCTCATTCCATGTTTCTCTTGCTCTCTCTTCGATGCTGTGCATGTCCCCTCTCTCTCTCTCTCTTTGTCTCTCATCCTCCTTCCTTGGAGATTAAAACGGTCTTCCAAGAGCTATTTATAAATGTCTCCCCACAGCGCCTGCGGCATACATAATCTTGGAGGACTCTCTGCTGCTTCCCATCTACGTCCAGGGGCCAGCTGCAAATGGTTTTGTAAAACGCCAGCAGCGTAGAGTCACATCCCTGCTGGAAATGGCTTATAGAGAGACAGAAATACAAAGACCCCCAGAGGAGCCCGAGAAGCTGTATCAGTGGGAAATGACTTTCCATGTAAACAGCAGCAGAGAGATAAGCGTAAGACACATATGTCTGTTATCGTAACTAGAAGTGATTGCAGGAAAGACACAGCCACACACAGTATCCCAGAAAAGGTGAGACAAACGAATGATTCCAGTTAAAATTGACTGCAAAAGCTGCCAGAAAGGGTTGATCATCCGAGACGGAAATGGCTAGTTCAGTGGGCCCTAATGTGAGCCCTACACCCACCGGTTGAGAAGCATGAGCCATAATTGGAGAGCACTGGGCCCCTGGTGCCACTGAACCTGCTGCACTAACAGCTGTGTCCCTGGTATGCTTTGGCATGAGTATTTTGTATGAGTATGTTTACAGCGCCTACTACTCTTGATGAGGCGTTGAAACACTTTGAGGAGGGCTAACACGCTATTCTGTAGAAGTGCTGAGAGATTTAGGTAAACAATCGTCCAACGTTATGATGGTGGCTTTCAAACAGTGTTAACTTTTCATGCATTAGCACTAATTATGCTGGGACATGTAGTTCCCTCCTCATAGTGGGAAAACTTGAACAGTTAATTCATGCTTAGTGCTGCTGAATGCACAATCAGGGCTGGCTGAAAGTCACCATCATGATATTGGGTACCTGGCAACTGTGATGACCCAAATGCATGGTTGGGGAGCACGTTGGGCACTTAGCTGTAAAAGGATGCATAGAGATAGGAGAGGCACAAAGAGCCTGCACATGAAGTTGCAGCACTGAAAGCAACACGTCTCCATGCCGAGACGGGTGGAATTCACAAGTCAGCAATGAGGGGTTTACAGGCCCAATCAGAATTCCAACTCCTGCAGTAAAAATACATCTGTGGTATTTCCCCCGCCTCCTGGCTTTTCAACAGGTAAAATGTGGTCAAACCTTCATGAGAAAAATAGGCCAAAAATGGGTAAATATTGCAGGTACTGGCTGCAGTAATGCTGATTTCGAGAGTAATTCCCCATTTATAGAGGCCACTCTTGGTATTGGTAATTCCAGCTGGAATAACGACTAAAGAGAGAGAAGACAGCTTCCAAACAAACTCTTACCATACCCTTGCTACTTAACAAATAACATGACATGACTTCTGGAAATGCATCAACTCCGAATTAAATAGGGTGCACAACTTATAGCAGAAAATACAAAGTGCTGACTTCCCAATACAAAAATCACAATGAAGTTGTATTAATCTGCACCTTAAAGGGAATTAAGATCTAACTTGTATGTTTAGAGGCTTAAAGAGAAAGTGCCCGATTCGCAAAAATAGTTGGAAAGCTCAAATTTAAACCACTCTTAGGTCGAATTTTCTGACATTTAGTTGTGGGTGCATCTGACAGGTGCAGATTTTTACATGTAGTACTAGGAATCTTTTCACTTGTGAGCATATAGAGGGTTTTATGATGTTGCAAATCATGCCCTTATCACACATGCCTTACCACGCAGCCTTTACTATGCATGGAAATTATAAGGTAAGGAAATAAAAACCGATGTGTGTATATATAGATATAAATATACACATATATGTACACACACACATATACATAGGGTCGGCTACGCGGTAGGAGGTTGCATTTACGTATGGTAATTAAATATTACTTTACACTAAATAAAACTAGAAATTCCCTTAAAAAAACAAAAGTTAGAGTAACGTAAGAATTAGGTGAATTTGTCAGTGTCAACATTAATGTTTTGAACAAAAAATAACACAGAAATTCCCCAGTTATAGTTAGCAGAGATAACTATAACTTGCGACTCCACCATGCACTGCTCATGACATGTTTTATGACATCATTTATGATATCACTGATATATGAGATCACAGATGATGTAACAACGACTTTTGTAAATATATACATATATATATATATATATATATAAATATATATATATATATATATATATATATAAAAACATATGTATCCATTTCACCATGCTTGCGTCAGCAATTAACGATTCCCGCCTTGCACTGACAGAAACATCCGACACGGACCTTCGGATAAGTGCAAAATGTATTTGGTTCCTCGCAGATTTAGCCGCATAACGATTTGGCTCCGTGGAGCCTTGATCACATGACGTATACATACACATGAGAGAGAGAGAGAAAGAGAAAATCCTGGATAGTCAACAACCTCCACAGCGCGCAAACACAGGTACGGATCACTTCAAGGGACGTTATGAAATTGCTGTGCTTTATTCAAATAACATGGTCACAGCAACCAGTCAATCCTGGCCAGTGCCTCAGCATGGCGTGTTCCGACCGACACGACTCGGTCTTGTTCACATAACGTGCTACAAGACAACATGCATTTAAATAGTGAAAGTGATTTGAAAAAGACGCACCTATATGCAATTAATCTTATGTTACGTTACACATAGACATAGACAACATACTTTTAAAATCAACACAATGAGTATGGAATGCATGGTAATGTGGAGTCAATATTTAAAACCTTACTAAGAGAAATATAAATATATAAACATTCAATTCAATCCACCACCACCAGCAACAGGTGGCACGCAGAAGCTGGAACAAGATCACAGCCGAACAGCTCGCAACTTCCCTGAACGAGAGCCCACCCACCAGCGCAACAAACCCCAGCCAAGCGGCCACCAACCTCACGAAGTGGATCAGCGACTGCGCAGACGACCTCGCCCCTCTGAGGACTCCGCCTAGCAGACCCGGCAGCAAGAAAGCCCCTTGGTTCACCGATGAACTCAAGTGCTCCATGAAGAACTGCAGAGCCCTTGAGAACGCCTGGCGCAGAGACCCTACCCCGGACAACATGACTGCCCTCAAACTCGCCACCCGAAAACACCACCAACTGATTCGCACCACCAAGAGGACGGCATTCAAGGAACGACTGGACAACAACGCACACAACAGCAAGGAACTCTTCAACATCGTTAAGGAGCTCTCCAACCCCAACGCCGGAAACAACGACATCACCCCTTCGCAAGACCTCTGCAACTCCCTCGCCTCCTACTTCCACAACAAGATCGCGGACATACACAACAGCTTCAGCACGCAACCGACGCACGCCACAACCGAACCACCGCCCCCCCCACCACCCTCCGCGCCTGGACCATGATCAGCACCGAAGACACCATCTGCACAATGAACTCCATCCACTCCGGATCTCCGACCGACCCCCACCTACGGGACATCATCAACACCTCCTTCAACACCGCTACCTTCCCGGAGAGCTGGAAGCACGCCGAACTCAGCACCCTACTGAAGAAGCCATCAGCCGACCCCACTGACCTCAAGAACTACCGACCCATCTCGCTGCTCCTGTTTCCCGCAAAAGTCATCGAGAAGACCGTCAACAAACAGCTGGCCGCCTTCCTCGAGACAAACGGATCCCTCGACCTCTCGCAGTCTGGCTTCCGAGCCAACCACAGCACCGAGACCGCCCTGATCGCAGCAACCGATGACATCTGAGCCCTGCTCGACAACGGAGAAACGGCGGCCCTCATCCTCCTAGACCTCTCCGCGGCCTTCGACACAGTCTGCCACCGCACCCTAGTACAGCGCCTCAGGAACGTCGGAATCCAGGAGAAGGCACTGGAGTGGATCATCTCCTTCCTCGCCGGAAGGACACAGAGAGTCCGCCTCCCCCCGTTCAGATCAGAAGCCACCGAAGTCATCTGCGGCGTTCATCAAGGCTCCTCGCTCAGCCCAACCCTCTTCAACGTCTACATGAGTCTCCTCGCAGCCATCGCACGCCAGCACAACCTCAACATCATCTCCTACACCGACGACACCCAGCTAATCCTCTCCCTCACCAACGACCCCGCCACCGCCAGAGCCAACCTACACAAAGGGATGAAAGAGGTAGCCGAATGGATGACGAACAGCCGCCTGAAACTGAACTCTGATAAGACGGAAGTCCTCATCTTGGGATCCTCACCCTCCGTCTGGTACGACTCCTGGTGGCCCCCCGCCCTAGGCAGCGCACCCAAACCAACGGACCACGCACGCAACCTGGGCTTCATGCTGGACTCCTCCCTCTCCATGACCAGACAAATCAACGCCCTCTCCTCATCGTGCTTCAATACTCTACGCATGCTACTCAAGATCTTCCGGTGGATCCCCACCGAGACCAGGAAGACGGTCACCCAGGC
The DNA here is from genome assembly GCF_964263255.1 of Lissotriton vulgaris. Taxonomy (NCBI): domain Eukaryota; kingdom Metazoa; phylum Chordata; class Amphibia; order Caudata; family Salamandridae; genus Lissotriton; species Lissotriton vulgaris. Next base: position 858,403,729 of record NC_141695.1, read on the forward strand.
ACTCGTCACCAGCCGACTGGACTACGGCAACTCCCTCTACGCCGGAACCACCGCCAAACTCCAGAAAAGACTCCAGCGGATCCAGAACGCCTCAGCATGACTCATCCTGGACATCCCCCGCCGCAGCCACATCCCCGGACACCTGAGAGACCTGCACTGGCTCCCGGTCAACAAGCGAATCACCTTTCGTCTCCTCACCCACGCACACAAAGCCCTGCACAACCAAGGCCCAGGATACCTCAACAGCCGCCTCAACTTCTACGCTCCAAAACGCCAGCTTCGATCGACCAGCCACGCCCTCGCCGCCGTCCCCCGCATCCAAAGAGCCACCACAGGGGGAAGGTCCTTCTCCTACCTCGCCGCCAAGACCTGGAACTCCCTCCCGACCCACATCCGCCTGACCCAGGACCACCTCGCCTTCAGGAAGCAGCTCAAGACCTGGCTGTTCGAGCAGTAGTGGACCCCCTCTCCTCTAGCGCCTTGAGACCCCCCGGGTGAGTAGTGCGCTATACAAATGCTTTGATTGATTGATTGATTGAATTTGAACCTTAAATTAATAAATATTCAAAAACCACATTAAGAAGAGGGAGAATAGATATAATAGTTACATAATTGATGCGTATACAAATAAATACTTAGTGTAACATTGTATTAATCATGCATTAAGATGGTTGGCAACAATAAACTAAACTTCCCTCACAGCTGTAATGTGCAAAAAATATGCATGGAAACTGATACTCGTGTGCAAATAGTAAAGAGTCACATTAAAAAATGTCAGAGGTCACGGAGTCACTTAAGTTTCTGCATTTGTCAAAGTGAGAAAGTGCAAATGTGCAAGTGCTTATTTTACTAAAAACGATACTATAAAAAGACAGAAGTCCCCGGAGCCCCGGGGAAGCCCATTAATATAACAATAAATCAAATAGCTAGCAGCTTCGATTTGGGGCAAGTGCCCTACACAGCCAATACGCAAACTGATAACAGAATACCACAATGGCTCTCAACAATGAAACACTTCTATCTGAAAGTGTCGTATTGATTAATGGCAAAAAGGGAAAAAGTCATGAATAAATATTCAAGTGTGGAGTAAAATTCAGAGATATGTGAATACAGTACTGAACAGGTCTAGTAGTTCCAATCAAATACTCAGATAACAGAGTGTGATCATACAGAGTGGATTCATAAGAAATTGTGCAAATCCTCCCCCGTATTGAGGTCGTTAGGCATCTTAGTATCGAGTTGGAGGATGAATTTAGATTCAAGTTGTCTCAACTGGCGGTCTCTATTGCCTCCACGAATTGATTTTGGAACTGCCCCAATAACAAAATAATCCAAATCCTTTAAATTGTTTTTGTGTGCTAGTTTCAGGTGTCTTGCAATGGGATAACTTGGGTCGAAATTTACTGCGGCTCTAAGGTGTTGGAGTATGAGTTTATACACTTGAAGCTTAGTGCTCCATACATACTTGAAGCCGCATGTACAACGAAGCATATAGACTGCGAAGTCCGTACGATAGGTAAGATAACCTTGTATCTTGACAGGTGTCTTGCTAAAGGCAGTCATGTATTCTGTCGTATTAGTCCCAAATTTCCAAGCCCTTCATGAGCTGCACTTTAAGAAGACGCACTTAGATGTCAGCCATGTATTGGTGGTGGTGGCTTCAGGTCTATTCCTTACCAAATTGTCTCTCATAGATGGTGACTTTTTAAAAGTTAAAGCTGGTAAAACAGGTAAAATTTGAGAGAGTGTAAGATCAATCAGTGAGAACTTTCAACCAGTTTTTATGCACAATATTCCTAATCTGTTTCTGTTGTCTACAATAGGCAGTAATTAATCTTACTACTTGAGTTTTATCTTCCATAGTAGTAGAAGTATTAACTACAATCTCAGTTTGGTTGTTGGAAATACCTAGACAGTTGTCACGTGACAAGGAATTTGCTTTAATACCGGCCGAATTGAGACCTTTAGAACTGTAGCCACGTAATAGAAACCCGTGTAAGGCTTCATTCTGACACATTTCAGGGTCCTTGTCATTGCTGCAGATACGGCAGAATCTCAGAAATTCCCCGTACGGAATACTATGGATCAGATGTTTAGGGTGGGAACTCGTAGCATGGAGAACAGAGTTCCTCGCCGTATCTTTCCTTCGCAATTTAGTATGTAGTGCACCATGCTCAACATAAACTGACACATCTAAAAACTCCACATTTGTAGAACTAATGGTGGCAGTAAATTTAAGATTTAAATCATTGGTGTTCAGAGTGTCTACAAAATTCATAGCTAATGTTCTGGAACCCCTCCAAATAGGACATACATCGTCTATATATCGCCACCAATGACAAACATGATTATTGAACACATCCCCCTGTTGGCCCCTCAGGACATGCTCTTCCCACCAGCCCACATGTAAACATGCGTAGCTAGGGGAGAAGCATGCCCCCATAGCCACTCCTCGTAATTGATGGTAAACTTGTTTGTTGAATAAAAATAAATAGTTTATGAGGCAAATCTCAATCATGTCAATTAACATTATATTATGTTCAGAAAAACAAATGTCACGCTGCTCCAAAAAATATATAAAAAGATAGATAGATGTCTCATTTTTAGGTCGAGCTATTTATAGCTCTGATGTATTGTAGAAGAAACAACACTCTTGAACAAGCGGATTCCAAGTGGATTCCTCCCAATGCATGTGATCTATTGAAGCGTGACGCTTCGCCAGCGCGTGCATGGCCTCACTCACACCCCATATGCTCGTTCCCTCCCACTCGCTCGCTCCCCCGCCCCCCCACCCCCATCCGACTTGCAAGTAAGCATCGCACACCACCAGGCTCTTGAAGCGCGACGCTTCGCCAGCACGCGCTTGGCCTCACTCCCACCCCATATGCTCGTTCCCTCCCACTCGCTCACTCCCCTACTCCCCCGCCCCCCCACCCCCATCTGACTTGTTTCGCTCTTATGGTTACCTCATGTTTCGCTCTTATGGTTACCTCTTGCCTGTATCACATCACCTCATTACATATTTTACCTTTCATTCTCCTGCCCCTGTAACTTCTGCCCTTCATTTCTCCATCTTTGCCTTTCCATGTTTTCCATATTTCCCTTCCTACCAACACTTTCCCCTCTAACTTTGGACTCTCATCTGCCTTTCGCCATTTGTTTCTCGCGGTGTCTCTCCCTTTTGCTTCTCTTACCTGTGTTTTTTGTTTGTTTCATTTTATTGCTAAATCACTCTTTTTTCCTTCTCGTTCTTTTTCTGCTTTGTCTCCCCCATTCTCTTCTCTCTGTTCCACGCAGTCCCCCTCTCTCTTGCCTTCCTCTCCCTTCATCCTCACCCCAGTGCTCTCTCCACGTCTCTCCCAGCTCGCCGCAGCCTCACTGCCAGTCTCACAAGAAGAACGAGGCAGCCCTGGTGATCCAGAGCTGGTGGCGCCGTGCACAGTTCCACCGGCGTGAATGGCGCCGCGTGTGGCATACCCTCTGCCCGCCTCATTTAGAGTTGGGCAGGCAGGTAGTTTTCCACTGGCAGAGCCAGATGTTAGCTCTTGTTACACTCTCCCCCTGAAGCTCTTTCCACAATGTATCGCCTTCCTTCAGGCCGTCATGCCTCAAAGCACAGCGCTCTCTCAAGCTCCTTGCTGCCCCTCCCCACCTCCTCATCAGCTTCCCCGCCCCCCAACCTTTCCTATCCCTCCTCTCCGCCCAATTCCGTCACAATTGCTCACTCCACTTTTGTTCCGGCGCCACCCAAGATCCCCTCTCCGCACTGCTGCATCTGTAAGTTCAACCCCCCCTCCCCTTCCCTGCTAGGTTCTTCTCCCCTTTCACTTCTGCCTGCTTTTAATTATTTATTTAGTTATGCACGTTTTAAATTTAGCATGGCGCCCGCTTTTAATTATTTATTTAGTTGCACGCATTGCTTGTTTAGTGGAGCCAGCTTTTTACAAAAAAATGTTTGTGTTTGAGCAGTATCCAAGAGCACCTCGCCGCACTGCTACATCTGTAAATTGAAACCACCCTTCCCTGCCAGGTTCTCCTCCCCTCGTGCTTCCCGCGACTGCCCATAGTCCCCACAGCTGTTAGCACTCCTACAATACGGCAACAAAAGGCAAAACCTTCTTCAAACAAGCATTTGCAATGCAATAGGTCTCACATTTACGCAAGTTTAAGTTATTGCCATTGTAAATGCCAATGCCTTTTATTTATGTTTTACAAACAAAAGCATAAATAAAAGGCATTGTCATTTACAATGCAATAGCTCAAACCCGCATAATTGCGAGACCTACTGCATTGCACCACTCAACGCCACAGCACCACTCAACACCACAGCACCACTCAATGCCACAGCACCACTCAGCGCTACAGCACCTCTCAACGCAACAGCACCACACAACGCCACAGAACCACTCAACACCACAGCACCACTCAACGCCACAGCACCATTCAATGCCACAGCATCACCCAACACCACAGCATCACTCAACGCCACAGCATCACTCAACGCAACAGCATCACTCAGCGCCACTGAATCACTCAGCACCCCTCAATGCCACAGCACCCCTCAATGCCACAGCACCCCTCAATACCACAGCACCACTCAACGCCACAGCATTACTCAATGCCACAGCATTACTTAACGCCACAGCATTACTCAATGCCACAGCATCACTCAACGCTACAGCATCACTCAGCGCCACTCAATGCCACAGCACCACTCAACGCCACAAAACCACTCAACACCACAGCACCACTCAATACCACAGCACCACTCAACGCCACAACATCACTCAACGCCACAGCATCACTCAGCGCAACAGAATCACTCAGCACCACTGAATGCCACAGCACCCCTCAACACCACAGCACCTCTCAATGCCACAGCACCCCTCAACACCACAGCACCACTCAGCGCACAGCATCCCTCAGCACACAGCATCACTTAAAGCTACAGCATCACTCAATGCCACAGCATCACTCAACGCCACAGCATCACTCAATGCCACAGCACCACTCAATACCACGACACCACTCAATGCCACAGCGCCACTCAATGCCAAAGCACCAGTCAACGCCACAGCACCACTCAATGCCACAGCACCACTCAACGCCACAGCATCACTCAATGCCACAGCAACACTCAGCACCACTGAATCACTCCACACCACTGAATGCCACAGCACCTCTCAATTCCACAGCACCACTCAACACCACAGCACCACTCAATGCCACAGCACCACTCAGTGCACAGCAGCCTTCAACACCACAGCATCACTCAACGTCACAGCATTACTCAACGCCACAGCATCACTCAACACCACAGTGCCACTCAATGCCACAGCACCACTCAACACCACAGCACCACTCAGCACACAGCAGCCCTCAACGCCACAGCATCACTCAACAACACAGCATTACTTAACGTCACAGCATTACTCATCGCCACAGCATCACTCAATGCCACAGCATCACTCAATGCCACAGCATCACTCAACGCCACAGCATCACTCAGCACCACACAACGCCACAGCATCACTCAGCACCACTGAATGCCACAGCATCACTCAGCACCACTGAACGCCACAGCATCACTCAGCACTACTGAACACCACAGCATCACTCAGCACCACTGAAGGCCACAGCATCACTCAGCACCACTGAAGGCCACAGCATCACTCAGCAGCACTGAACGCCACAGCATCACTCTGTGCAACCATTCAACAACACCTGGTTCTAATATGTTCTCTCATTGTTTCAAGCTTTATTACAAAAGTCACAAAAAGATGTTAATATTTCACTTCTGTTCTTGGATTTTTATCACAATAAAATACACTGAACATAATCTTCCCAAAAGTTATTTTAAAAAGTTTAAGCTATTGCCATTATAAATTACAATAACTTTTATTTAAGTATTAATTATAAAAAAAAGCCATTGTTATTTGTAATATTAATACATCTAAGTCATGTAAATACAACACATATTGCATTACAAATGCTATAGGAGTCAAGTTTGCGAAAGTTTAAACTATTGGCATTGTAAATGACAAAGCTATTATTTTCGCTATTTCAAAACCAGCACATAGATACAAAATGTGTCATTTACAATACCAATAGCTCAAACTTTCATAATGCAAGACCTATTGCATTGCAAATGCTTGTTTCTTATTTGGGGGAACTCTCCCAAACCCATGTTTTTTAATTAACTTGCCTTTAACACTACCCACCAAAAGAAGCCTAAAATGACCCATACCTACATTTACTACTACCCACCATCAAACCCTAAACATAATATCTAATTTCATATTTTCTTATTTTGGGAGAAACCCCACCAGATCCCCCTTTTTTTTTTAGTCCTAATCTTCCTTTACCACTACCTACCCCTAAGCCCCAAGTTACCCTTACCACCCTTTACCGGTATCCACCCCTAAATCCTAAAATTATCCTTGCCTCCCCTAACTACTACCCACCCCTAAACCCTAAATTGACTTACCGTTATTTATAATATATATATATATATATATATATATATATATATATATATATATATATATATATATATATATATATATATATATATATATATATATATATATATATATATATATATATATATATATATATATATATAAGAATCCAACTTGTCCACAGCGTGCTTGGAGCACATACAGGTACGCAAACTGCAAAGTATCGCCGGAGTCAGACTTCAATTTCAAAATGCTTTATTTATTCCATTCAAGTGAAGTGGTGCAAGCCTTCAGACGCGTTTCGGACGCTATATCCTTGCTCACTGATGGCGAACAGAAGGGCTACCACTGTGTTTTAAAACGAACTCACAAGTTGCGCGCCAAAATCTCAGTCAATAGTAAACAGAGGCAAAGGGCTTCAATAGTTTAAGACCTCAGTACTGCAGTACAACGTGAGCGCCATTTTGTAACAGTCTACCCTCTTATCAGTAAGCTGTCATTTGCATAGCTATATGCCTGTAACCTTATAAACAGCAATAAATACTGTGACATGAGACTGTAAGATTAAAGTGCATAATGCATCAAAATTTATATGATGGCCTAATCACGGTGAACATAAAAAATAGACAATCTTTTGTATTGATTATCCTGGTAGTGCTAATACATATGGTTTTGGCATGGGAAAGCACATGAATTTATGCATTACATATCAACAGATGCGTTCTGCATTCATCATGCTATTCGACAATTAGTTCGGAAAGAATGGCAAAGTTAAAGTGCATCATGCTTCTGTAAACTTATATCTGTGCAAATACTGCCATGTGCAAACTATTCCATGCAAGGTATAAATTATAAAACCATCTACTAATAGAGTTTTTTTGTCTCATACAAATACCTGAGTCATAAGACACACTTTCCGATTAGTGCTAGCACTGCTAGTGACATCTTTGTATTCCAAAAATTCTCAAAATGTCCATGTGTTAACCGTGAATAACCTATATACACTGGTTGGCCTAAACAATATACAGTTCTGGTCAGGCAAAATTAATCACATCGTCATTAAATTCACTACGGCATAAAGGGACGTTATCCTGCAGGGGTGCAGGGAGTGTCACTTTGACACCCTCTAGCACCCCAAGTACAGGCTTGTGTGCCATGTGGCACACATACATGCCCTAAGGGCATGTCTGTGTGTCACATTGCACAGGTGTGCATGCACACCTGAATTCGGTATTTTACCACACATTAGGATACCGACCGGTAATCGGGCTCCTACATCTGGCCCTAAGTGTTTACTAGAGGATATGAACTGTGGTGATGTGTTTGGTGTAAGTGTGAAACATAAATGGGTACTAGTTTATTCCAGACAGCTCTTACATGTCGATGATAGGTCAGGGTATTGGTATACTGTTATTGGTAAGTCAGGTGGGTAAAGGGTCACGAATAGTCAATCTTCTACATATAAAGATGGAGAATAGGTGTACAGTGTGCCCTCTATTTAGGTTCAGGTGGTAGACCTATCTAAATTCAAATTGTAGATATGCGACAGCATGACGCATAAATCATAGCAAATTATGCAGGTCTTCCACCATGTTAAGGCCCCCAGGTGATTTGCTGTTGAGTAACACTATATATTTGGATTCCAGCTGTCTAAGGTGTCTTTCGTAATCCCCACCTTTCTTAATGGGAATGATCGCATCTTTTACAAAATATTTGAAGGGTGTCAGATTCTTCCCATGGAAATTTTGAAAATGCCGAGCCATGGGATAGCTCTGGTCGGCATTCACTATTGCCCTCAAATGTTGTAAAATACGCAAGTGGACAGACAACTTTGTGTTGCCTACGTACACTAGATTGCAGCTACATTTCAACACATAAACTGCCAATTATGTACGGCATGTGTAATGTGCTTCTAAGGTGATGGGCATGAGATCAAACGGGGTAACAAAGGTGGTAGTATTGATCCCAAATGTACATGACCTACACGAACTGCAGCGAAAGAACCCCTTTCGGGGGGACAGCCAATCTTCCACTTTAGATGTTTCTGGGCTGCTGGATACCAACTCATTGCACATAGCATATGCGCATCTAAAAGTAATAGTAGGGGCCTTGGGCATCACCTCCTTAAGGACATGGTCGGTTAGGATGATTGGCCACTATTGCTTTACAATCTTGGTGATCTGGCGAGCCTGACAGCTATAGCCAGTGATCAGTCTTATTGTGTTCATTTCCTGACACACCTCCGCAGTTACTGCGACTTGCCTATTAGGATCCAGGAGGTCGAGACGGTTCAGGCAGTTAGCCTTTTTCATTGCCTCATCCAATCTATTGGGATTATATCCTCTGGCCATTAGTCCGACTTTGGACTCATGCTGATATTTATCCCTAAGTTCAGGGGTACTGCAGGTCCTATGGATCCTTACGAACTCCCCATATGGGATGCTTGTGATAGTGTGTCGTGGATGAAAACTCCCTGCGTGCAAGATTGGATTGCCTGCGGTGCTTTTTCTAAACAGGCTGGTGGTTATTTTGTTATCATGTATAGCTACCCGCACATCGAGGAAATTGGCCTCATTAGGACTGATGCTGGCGGTGAACTTCAAATTCAGTTGGTTTTTGTTTATATTGTTAACAAATTTGTTCGCCTGTGTCATGGTGCCCCGCCAGATGATAAATACATCATCGATGTATCGCCAATATTTCATGACAATAGTAGACCAGCTTGCCGCATGTTCCACCCTGAGGGCATGTTCCTCCCACCAGCCTACGTGGAGCCCCGCATAGCTGGGGGGAAAACATGCCCCCATGGCCACGCCCCTAAGTAGTTTGAATACGGTGTTATTGAATAAAAACACATTATTGTTCAAACATTTGACCACCATATCAATGAGCATTTCGTTATGTCGATATAGTTCAATGGGGCGTTTGTCCAGATAATATTTGATTGCTCTGATTCCATCAGCATGGGCAATGCTGGTATACAGCGTGGATATATCCATAGTCATAAGCAACAGGTCAGCCGACCATGTGCATTGATTCAATAAATGTAGAAATTCCGTGGTATGTTTAATGTAGGCTGGTAAAGACACCACGAACTCTTGTAGATGGAATATATATATACTGAATATATTGCTTGGTGGTTTTGGTACCATAGCAGATGCGTATTTGGATCTGAAAGTCAAGAATACATGTATTTGTTATGACATTTGTTAGAATAATAATCTATTTAGGGCAAAGGTTTTTTTGGGTCGCAAACCTTCGAGTTCATTAAGAAAACAGGGGTTGTGATCACAAAAATCCCATCTATCATTGTGCAAATCAGAAATGTTTTTATGAATCACAAAATATGTTTAGAAATGATTACCGAATAGCAATTTTGAAGGGGTGTGTTACGATTTGGTAAGTTATGGTAACAATGTTTTCCGACTCTAATTCCCCTCACAATCCATTGATTTGTTACCTTCTCTCAAGTTTGAGGCAGTAACTGAATTGCAAGCAGGTGGCGTCCCCCTTGGGCCCTTTCTCCTTTGGAAATCTCGGTGGCTGCTTCAGGGGGAGTGGGTAGTGGAACAGGGGACCACTGCCTGCTATCCCTGAAGATTTCCGAAGTCAGCTCATGTACTTTAAGGAACTCAGACTGAGTTAAAAAAAAAAAGTTTACCATTTTGGAATACAACCACAGGGAAGGTGGGCTGCCGTCCCTTTGAGGCCTTCATGTGTGTGATTGCAGCAAATTAAAGGAGGTCGCAAGTTTTAACCTTCCTAATGAATAATGATAAGGCAGGTCATTCTGATACCCCTATGATTCTTTATTTTGTGAACCGACCTATTGGTACATAGGTTAGTTAACAATCTTACTACATCTAGCTCTTTATTATTCATGTAATAAATGAGTCTTTAGTGTATTTGTTCATTTACAAGACTTCTTGGTGTAGTAATATTTTACACCACGTTGGCATGCGCAAGGGCATTCATTCACATACATGTTCAGAAGACTGAAGAACTGGAAGAAGAGGATGATGCATTAGCAGCACATGGGCAGAATAGTGTCTCTACCAAGTAGGGACATGCCATGAGTAACCAAGGGACACAAGGCTATCTGTGCTCTCACTGCATATGTAATACCATGCTTATTTTTATCAGTATAGACCTAAGTTACATCTGTTCTACATGGTTTGGCCGCTCCGGCAGTGGCGTGGAAGCCCGGACGCCATGCTCGGTGCTGAAGGCTCCTTGTTATAAAACATCTTGTTTTACCTTCGCTCTGCTCTCAATTTTGTATCTGAAGCATCACATCTTACAGTTGCCAACCAGAGAATGAACGCTAAGTGAGCCTACAACAGGTCGGAGCCAGAGTGACAGCCCCATTGATGACATAAAATGTCAGCATACTTAGCAAGAGCCCATTACATATTCATGAATTCCAATTTCAGTAAGAGCCATCTCTCTCAAGTGAAAGAAATGTGACAGCAGACTTTCTGTCCAGATTACCCATGCAGAAGGAGGAAGAAATGGGAGATGATGGATGCGGGGTGGCTGTGGCAGCAGCGGGCAGTCGCTGTTCAGTAGTGTGCAATGTGCTGTGGAAAGGTAAAGCTTAGAAGGATGAGGGATTTAAAAAACATTCATTACTGCTGCTTCCGGTATTGGAGTATGATGTGTCCACAATGGGATGGTTGAATTCTTGAAAACAATCTATATACAGCATGAAAGAAAGGGTACTGCCCAATCCATAGATTAATGCAGCGGTGGAGAGCCGGATGACTCGTGGAACGAAAGTAATGCGTCAGGAAAATGTGTGTATTAAGAAAAATTAGAGAACTTGCCGAGAGGGATGAAGAATCCAGCTAACAGCGATATCAGCACAGGAATGGCATCCATATGGAAGGCGCTGAAGTAGGTGTCATAGAAGCCAGGGTAGACATGTTGTGATGATTCTAAATTCAATGATCTTAAAAGATTTACAGACGTATTGAAATATGCTATTATTAAAATGCAAGTGGGAGGATGATGAAATAAATCTCAAATAGTCATGCAAAGGATCTAAAGCAAATAACGGCAAAGAAGGGAATAGAAGCATTTCAGGCGGAAAAGTAAAAAAAAAAAAAAATCTGTTGAGACGTATGTCGTTGAAACTATCGGGTGAGTGTTCTCCAAGTAATCCAGGGCAAGAACTGCAATCAAGTTCTTGAGCAAGACATTTCTTGGCCAAACTAGCCATGTTTTTCTGGGCAGCATATAAATAAACTGGATTATTGCCAGTTCTGGTGTGGCTCATGTGATCTGTACTGGTTCGACAAGTGTTTGGATATATTGACAGGTGGCCAATATACCCATAAATGAGCTAGAGAGAGGACTTTGTACGAAAATCAATCTATTTATCTATCTATCTATCTATCTATCTATCTATCTATCTATCTATCTATCTATCTATCTATCTGTCTGTCTGTCTGTCTGTCTGTCTGTCTGTCTGTCTGTCTATCTGTCTGTCTGTCTATCTGTCTGTCTGTCTATCTGTCTGTCTGTCTATCTATTTTTTAAAACGTAAAGCCAGTTCTTTACAATACATCTACAGCCACCCCCTTTCTCGCGTGGACTACATCCCCCGGTGAGCAGCCAACTACTTACAGGCAGACTATGCCCCACAGATCCCTACCCCATAGCAACCCTTTTTTCCCCCCACAGGAGTATAGGCGGGCGCGCTGGCTCCCCCCAAGGCATGCAGAACAATAAAGACCTTACATTTCTTTTTCGTTTTGTCCAAAGGGAGGGTCCCTCTCGGAACCCCCCTCCCACACAAAGCTAGGGGACAGTGTATCCCTACCCTTTATATCCGTTTTAACATTTTGTTTGAGGACTCAGGGGCTTGAAATGACAGCCACAACATTTGTCTTCATGTTGTGGCCAGCCAATCACAGCTGTCAATCCAGCAAGCATAGGTCTTGGTCCTGTGGGTCCAGACAATCAAACTGGTTTATTTTGACATTATGACCAATAAATATTGCTAAAATTTTACCTTAATTCCTCAAAAAAGACAAAACAGATTTACACTGAATCACAAAAAGTATGATTTCTGAATAAAGATCTAGCTTTCTGAAAAACTTGATGTCATTCTGTTCAGCGATTTTCTCAGCATCATTGTTCAGAAATCTCAATCGAAATTGCATGAAAGAAAAAATGTGTTGTGACCCCCTTTTTCTCAGCCCTCACTGGAGGAATCACCCTGAAAGGTTCCAGGAAGGAACTGAGATGAATGAACTTTTATCTTGGTCATAAAGGTTCGTCAGATGGCACCAAAGTCAAGCAAAACAAAAACCTGTCTACCTATGAAAACTCTAACGTCTTTGTAAAGACTTTGGCCCTTATTATTACGACTACAATGGTCCATGGAACCCGTTGTAGTCCCGGTGGTGGCCTGACCACCGCTACACTGCAGGACTACCCACAGTAAAGTAAGTATGACAGTCGGACCACCACTGAACCGTTGCAACTGCCACAAATCCAGGATCCCACGGCAGTGTGGCAGTAGTTTAAGGGCAAAATATGCTGATGGTGCCGCAGCAGCACCAGCAAGTATATTTTGAGTTGCCTGACCGCCACCCTTTCCATGGCGGTTGCACTGCCATGAAAAGGGTTGTGATGAGGCAACAAAGGGGACCCTACGGGACCCCTTGTGCCTTTGAGTCTGGTGGTGCATGCAGGGGGGCACATGTAGTGCCCTCCTGTAAATCTGCACCCCCAATTCCTGCACGGTGTGGCATGTATGCCACACTGTGCAGGAAGGTGCAGGCTCAGTCGGCGTGTTAGGCACTTTAATGAGCCTGACAGACTGCAACTCTCAGACAGCCACTGGACCGCCCACCAGACCAGGAGAAATCTCCTTATCTGGCTGGCAGTCCAGCCACAGGTTTTGAGCAGTGGCGTAACGAAACTTGCGGGGGCCCCCCTGCAAAGCACATGGAGGGCCCCCCCCCCCGGCGGCTCGGCCCACCACCTACCACTTTGCCCTACCACCCAGAAATCTAGTATTTGCCCCCACAGTACAAAAATAAGCATCACCTAAAGCCGTATTTTCAGCACTTATCTGTGCATACTTCGAACAGCAAATATAAATAGCAAACACTTTTAATTGTGTTCTAGGGCTGCCTGAAAGATTCATGACTGATAATTAAAGGGAACAAAGACAGAAAAATCACATTACAAATAAATACAACACATGGCAGGCATTTTTCTTTTGGCAACCCTACTTCATATTCCTTTTCATTAAATGCATTCTCACACTACAGCACTAAATGTAAATTTCAAATGTAAGGAATAGGCAGAGTGGGGGCCCAGGGGGTACTGGACCAGAAAAAAACTAAGCCTCTGTTACCAGTTTACAAAGGTATGTAAATTTGCAAATGGTCTCTAGCCTCGAGGCAGTTGCCTTCAACCCCCTTGCTTCCGGGCCTGGAAGCTCAGGTCACTGTGACCTGCACCCACCATTTAATTTATGAGGTAGGACTGTTATGAGGCAAGTCACTGGTGCAACCGGCCCCAGCGAGAAGAGTGTGGTGCTGCCTGTGCGCGCTACAGCGCTGATGGGGCCCCTGGAGGCTGGAAAACGAGGACTGCTGGGGGCATAGCTGCCAAGGTTTCAGATTGGACTGTTGTTGCTGTATGTTGGATGCCCCTGCCAGTAATCTCTATGACATACACAGATAATTCATTTTTCCAATAAAAACTTTATGGACTTAATCGAAATGTGAAACTGAATTTTCTTTGCCAGGAGGCAGTGACAGGAGCAATGTTATTTTTTGCAGGCCCCTCAGTCAGAATACTGGGAATATATTGGGACCTCATTTTCACTGCAACACTGAGAACCTTCACATTCCAATATAGTCCCAGCTCTGATTGGGTCTAACAGTTGCTCCCCTCTGGTGGCCACAGGCACAGCCTTTCCCTTCTCAAGTAAGATGGCCACCAGGTCTTTCTCAACAAAGATGGTTCTCATTTCACCTCTCTGGAGAATGGGTGTAGTCAAAAAATCTTTAATTCGTGGAACCATGCTTCAAATTCTCCCTTCTTACTCAATCAATGTGTTGTCAATAGCTAAAATCCAAGATCTGGCAGTTGCAAAGTCTCCAAATTTACTCAAAGGGAGACTATAGTTGGCATACATTTCTCACCAGTGTTTCATTAGCTGTCTATTGGTCTGCAATGCCACAATAAGTATCTTGTATAAATCATGCGAACATATAAAGACAAAGGCAAAGCTACAAGGCATGCCCTTTGTACATCAAGTGAACAGACAAAGACAAACAGTGCATGTGCTTCAATACTATATTCTTCCACCATGTTATCTGACTTTTGGTGTGAGGTGGCAAGTAAAACAAAAACATGGATGTAGCTTGTGGGCAGTCAAGTGGCCATCTCTCACTTTTTAAGATGGGTGCTGCGGCAGTGAGTTTGGAGGACGGATAAGGCAGTCTAAGGATGCAGTCCATCGGTGTTGAAAGGCAAGCAGTAACAAGTGTATGGTGAAGGGGAATGGGGGGGGCAGATTAAGGAATGAGGAATAAATATGGTGCCTTGTGCCTCATGACAACGAGGAGGCTGCCTTTGTAGTACAGCACATCAAGAGAGGAGCAGTCTTTGAAAACATATTCCAGAGCTAATGGAAGGAAGATGAATGGGCTGTGCCTTCTCTATGCATCAGTGAGGTAGACCTTATAAGAGGTTTAGTTGGAGACTACTTTAGTTCAAACACAGTTGAATATAGAAATCCAAAGCACAATACACGATTGATTATACAGGTATACAATCAGCTCACAAGTCACATGCACTTTTAATTGCGCTGTGCAGTGCGCATGACAATGGCATTGGTCACCAGCCCCATCCTGAAGACTATGCAGATGAGGAGACAACTGCTCGCCGCGCACCCAACATTTAATAAATGAAGAGCCTCAATCAGAGGCCCGGCTGGCTCGCTGAGAGAGAGGGGCCTGAGTTACGCCCTGGGCACAGTGCATCACATGTTCTACCCACTGTTTGCAGCTTTGGATGCTAACACTTCAATGGCTCAGACGGCAAAGTGCTGGTCACTTGAGTTTACAAATTCACACTAATGCTATTTTTGCTGTTGGTTATATTTGTACATCAAACATGTATTATACTTCAGACTCTCAGTCTTGTGTTTTTTCTATAAAATGTATTGATTTTTTGCGTCCACCCGAAGAAAAAGAAATGCAGTTGAAATCAATCTGGATATAGTCCCTAATTATGAATATCTGGAAGTTATTGCATCACAAAATCTGAATCCTAGACCTCCTATCGAGTGATTATAGGGGAAAGGCCCCTTTCCCTCAGCAGGAACAGTAAAATTACAGGGGAACGGCACTGTGTGACATACCATAAGACTATAGAACGATAAGATTCCATTGTTGTTTTGGTCTTGTGTGGGAAGTAGAGTTTGACTGTTGGTACACGTTTGTTGGAAGGAAATATATTGGAATAATTGGGTGCCGCTGCGCTGAGGTCAGAGTGCGGTCTGTGTGGCTGCGTGTTTGGTGGGGGCTGCCTTGCCCTGTCATCTGACAGAAACTACCTGCGGGGGCCAGAGCGCCGAGGAGGACGATATTTTACGTCCGGATTTGCCCCAGGAATCACGAGGACTACCACGACCAGCAGCCCCTCTGCAGGCCACAGCACCGGGAGCACCTGAGGCTCGTTAGCCTCGCCCTATCCTCTACATCACTGCCCACTGCCTACGCAACGCGGGACGCACGCGGGCGGCGCCGGGCTAAGCCCGGGACAAGGGCGGGCCGTCTGTGGCCGTCCGGGGCAGGAGGAGGCAGTGCAGGGCCACCCCATTTTCATCTATCGTACCGGTCTCAACCTGTGGTACCGCATCTCAGCATGTCTACACGCTCCGGTAAGGCCTTGAGGGGTTGCGGGGAGAGTGCCCCCGGGGGTGCTATGTTTGGCTCTATGGACAAATTCCTGACAAGGGTGGCGGCTGTCATAGACAATGAACTTGCCATATCTGAACGGCGCCTTTCACTTGACTTCCCTCCTGCCAAAAGTCCATCGCCAGGAATAGTGTTGTCCCCTCTAAATCCTACTCCCCTTGCACCTTTGCTTGGGGATTTACCTGGGGATTCCCTTATTGCACCCCTAACGGGTGGTCTAGAGGGGGTAGAAAGCTCATTGCCCGGTGTCCACGGTACCAGTTCATGTGCCGTGCTTATAGATCCATGCAACGAGCTCTCTCTAGTAGGTGCACCTGGCATTCAGTCCCCACACTGCCCTGAGGTTTCTGCTCCCGTCCCACAAGCGCCGACCAAAAAGCAACCCACCCAGGAGCCTATCAAAAGGAAGGGGAAAAGGGCACATTACACTAGAAAGGGTCGCCCATTTAAGATCTTTAACCATCCCAGGTACCTGCCCCTGAGGGGACCCTCCCCCGAGAGCACCGCAGGGCCGGTATCCACAGGGACAGCCATTTGCGCCTCGGCTGTCACCGATATAGTACCACCCTTCTTGTCGGCCCCACTAACGCCTGCTCAGGACAACGTGGGTCACTCTATGGAGGCGTTTGAGAAGATGGTTAAGTCTCTTGTGTTGCCACTTATAGACCAGGTCAAGAGGTTGGGGGAAAGGCTTGACTGCTTTGAGCAGGCGACTAGGGATAATTTTTTTGCCCTAAAGACCCTTCTCAAGCACCAGCCAAAGCCCAGTAAGGATAGGACTGACAGGTCAGATGAGGCCAATAGGATAGAGGTCCCAGAGACACCCCCCTTGGGAGACCAACTGATACAGCCGCCCAAGCTCCCTGCACCTGGGAATACGATCTTGGCTGCTCCCAAGGTTGGTCCTAGACAGATAAAGTCGAAGGGTCCCACTCATGTTGCCAACGTGCATGCTACCCTTCCCCCAGCAGCAATATCCCCGGTGGCTACCCAGGTCCCAAGTCAACACAAGAAGGGAGGGACGGGCCCTGCTTTGCAGCCTGGGGTTGTTATATCTGATGCAACTGGTGGTGTTGCCTCAACCCCTAAGGCTGCATTTATTCCCGTCCCACCTACAAATCGGCTCCCTCTGGGTCCTCCCCAGAACAGTAGACGCAAGTGCCCCCCAGTTAACCTCCCCCCTGAGTGCCACCCGTATGTTGTCATCCTCACGAAAGTCCCCCCTATTGGGAGTACACAGCGGGAAAACCATCAGGCACTAAAGAATAAGGTCATCCACTGGCTGAAAGACAACAGGCCCCTGCCTGCGGGAGTGGATGGAATTATTCTTGGTGTACGCAGGGTGGGTTGGATTGGACACGGGAAAAAATCGCTTGAAGGGGATTGTGTGGTTGTAAATTTCCAAGATGCTAGGGTTGCCCAATTTATATGCTCTCAAGGTCAATCCACGGCTGGTTCGGGAATCGACATAGTCGACTTGACATTCTTTTACCCACGGTCTATTATGACCACCCCCTCCATCCACCTTGGACTGCCCTCCTTCATTGGCAGCCCAGGGGGCCAACTTTTGGTGGAAAACACTGCCCATGGCCCTCTGACCCCGGGGGTTCCTTCCCAGCAGCTATCCCCAGCTCTAGTGATACCAAACTGGGGACCTGGGAGTTGTTGACTCAGTCATGATCCGGGGGAGGTCGTTGTGGCCCCGGGTTTTGTCGCTGAGTCAACACCACACCCCAAATCCAATGGCTCCTCCTACCAACCGCAGACTCTGACTACGGCCGGGTCTGTGGAGGGGAAGGGGGAGACTGGGGCTTCCCATAATTCTACGCCTGGTCCCCCTGATGTGGGTCCTGCGGACTTGTCATCCCCTGTCGAGGATTGTAGCATTGCAGCTGTAACGGACCCCCAGATTAGGGTTTTCAGCTGGAATGTTGCGGGCCTCGAAAGGAAGCTGGCATTGCCGGATTGGAGCGAGCACGTGGAGCAATACTCCATATGCCTGTTCCAGGAAACCTGGAGTCGGGTGCCCCTTCACAAGGCGGGTTATTCCACCCACTTTTTGCCGGCGGCAGAAAGTGTAACTGGCAGGGGCCGCCCCTCTGGCGGTCTGTTAATCTGGGTAGCCACCGCACTTAACTGTAGGGTGGAGGAGAAGGACACTAACTGCCCCGACCTCCTAAACATTTTGCTTAGAAATTCCCAGGGCAGAGTCATTCTAAATATTTTTAACATTTATGCCCGTGGTACTAAGGGGGGAAGAGAATCCCCAGTTATAGCTTGCTTGGAAGCGCAGCTCCGCTCATCTCCATACAGGTCTTGTACACTGTTGGCAGGTGATCTGAACTGCACTTTCGAGCCTCTGGATCTGGACATCCTAGCAGATCAGGAGGAACTTGATAATGGGTGGGGGATTCCTCCCCTCGAGCTTGGCCCTGTTAAAAAATGGACAGAAGTGGCCCTCCAGATTAACTCCCTAGTTATGGAGTTTGGGCTAAGAGCTGCCAATGGCAGAACCAGGTCCGACAAAGTAGGGGCGCACACCTACAATAGGCCAGGACACACGTCACGGATTGATTATTTCCTCCTTGACATACACCTGTGGGGCATGGTGGAGGACATGGTAGTTTTACCTTCTGTGGAGAGCGACCACAATCTCTTGTCCCTCACCCTGTCCCACAGGTGCGTCAACAGCACCGTGAGTGGTTCTCCTTGTAACCCCGCGCCAGACCTGTCAGTGGTCACGAACTGTGGGCGAAGGCTAAAATGGGCGAAGCTGGCTCTTTCGGAGGAGAAAACCTCTGCGATTAGGCAGCTTCTGGTTTCAGCCCTGGCCAATCTTGATTGCCAAGAGGAAGGGCTGATGGAGGTGGCACCTAGGTTTTGTGACATAATTCAGACCATTGGCGACCTCTTTGTAGTCCCAGCCCACCCGAGCGGAAGGAAACCTGGCCTACGACCGGGTCAGGGCTGGTACAACCAAAAGTGTAGGGAGGCGAAATCACTTCTTATTGAGGCAGTCAAGTCCAAATTGCCGCTTAGGACTAGGGAGGCCAGGAGACACTACACACTCTGCCAGAAAAACGCAAGGATGGAATGGGAGGATAACTTCTGGCAGGACCTTCTGGCTGCCAGCCGAGGGAAAGATGCTAAAGGTTTTTGGGACATGGTGGGTAAAAGGAATCGTCCCGCCGACTCCCGGAGGACTTGTGCGATTAATGCCCAGACCTGGTTTTCCCATTTCCAAAATCTGTACTCTGCTGTTGAAGGCCCCCTTAATGATCCCTTTAACATCCCAGCCTTTACTCTAGACCGTGACCTGGATCTGTTTTCCCCCCTTGATGTAACAAAGCAGATCAAAACCTTGGTCCCCTTGAAAGCAGCTGGCCCGGATGGCCTACCAGGGGACATCCTCCGTGCTTACCCGGAAGAATGGGGGGCTCTAATCTCTGCACTCCTCAATGCAATCATGGGGGGAGGGCTTGTGCCTGACTCCTGGAGAGGTGCAGAGGTGGTCCCCATTTTTAAAAAGGGCAGTCGGGATTTACCCGGGAACTATAGGCCTATAAGCCTAATAGACTCCAGCCAGAAATTGGCCGGGAAAACCATCTTGGGGAGAATTACTCAATGGGTGGACGACAATCACATTCTGTCCGACATGCAGGCTGGGTTCCGTTCGGGTACAGGAACTATTGAACAGGCCTTTAGGCTTTTGTTGTTACACTGGAAGGTGGTGGTGCTGGGCAAAGGCAGTCTTTATCTGGCCTTTATTGACCTTAAGACTGCCTTTGACCTAGTACCAAGGGAGGAACTTTGGAGGGTGCTTCATGGTTTAGGGATGCCCCCATACCTATTGAACCTCCTCATTAACCTGCACACCAACACCTATGCCCAGGTTAGATGGGGGTTGAATGGGGAAAAGACCGATAAGATCAGGGTCGAGAGGGGAGTAAGACAGGGCTGTGTTTTGGCCCCCACCTTATTCTCCCTCTATATTAACGGGGTGGTAGATCATCTATTGGGCGAACCATCAGATGCCCCCAGCCTGGGTGGAGTAAAAATTCCAACTCTGTTGTTCGCCGACGACACCCTTCTCATCTCCAAAACCCCCCAAGGTCTACAGTTTTTGCTGAACCGCTTCCAGGATTTCTGTACCACTAAAGGCCTTGTCATTAACATAGACAAGACTAAGTACCTAGTCATGCACCCACCCCGCAAACTTGGTCGCCCTCCAATCCTGAACTCCATACCCTTAGAAAGAGTGGCGGAATTTGATTATCTGGGGATCCGCCTGAATGATGCAATGAGCTGGACTGCCCACATTGATAAAATGACTCTGGCCCACAAAAGGGTGGGGGGCGCCCTTCTTAAGGAATACAATAACTCCTCCAAACATTGTGTTGCACCCACACTGGAGATCTATAAAGCTCGTGCAGTCCCTGCTTCTCTCTATGGATCGGAACTGTGGGGTTTGGGCAAAGTCGATTCATTGAGTAAGGCCGAAAATAAATTTATCAAGGATCTTCTTGCTATTCCATCAAGCAGCCCGACCATCCCAATGCTCTTGGACACTGGCTGTAAAGCCATAAGGGACCAGGCTCGGCTTCGCCCCCTTCTGCTCTGGGCACGTTTGTGGAGGGTCCCGGAGCTACAATCGTATGCCAATGGTCTAGCAGAAGTGATGCATGCTGACGGTTGGAGCAGCATCAAATGGCTGAAGGACATAAAACATCTTTTAGGGGAACTGGGTTTGGCTTCTTGCTGGCATAGTCACTCCGCTCCACCTAAGAAGATTCTAAAAAAACTTTACTGGGAGTGGGTTGACGTGAAGCGTTCTAGTAGCCAGCAGCATTGCAAAACCACCGCAGCTTTCCTGTTGTTCAAAGACGTTGTCTTGTATGAGCCATATATGGATATTATAACAGTGGCTATGGATAGGTCCTTGTACATTAAATTTCGGCTAGGAACCTTGCCTTTGGCGGATCTCTGTTCAAGGTGGAATAAAGCCCAGCCCACATCACGCTTTTGTGCCTCTTGTCCGGACAAACCAGAGACGGTGCCACACTTCCTTTTCGAATGCCAGGACTATGGTCGCCCCAGATCGCGTTGGCTTGCCCCCATTTGCAGAGAACTGGGGACTCGTCAGCACTCTGTTGCCCTACGGATTCTTTTAACTAATACAGCCCCTCCTATTGTTTGTGCTGTAGCAAAATTTTTAAAATGGGCTTGGTTGTTAAGACTTAGAAGACTGTCCATAACAATTTAATTCTTTTTTATCTAATTTATGCTGACACACCGTGTTTTAATTATCATCCCACTTGTACAGTCTTATTTATTTCGACATGCTGTTTTTATCTTTTTGTACTGCTTTTATGATATGTGCATATCGAAATAAAGCATCAATCAATCAATCAATTGGAATCATTATTGAAAATCAGGAGAAGTCTGTTGATGCCAGCCATTCACTGTGAGCTGGGTTTGAGAGGAAAGTCTCCGACACCATGGCTATGTGCACTCACTTCACTTGCAGCTGATGGACTGACCACACCGGAGAAGGTGAGGGGGCTGCCTGCAACACAGGTGGCAAAATGGATATGGGCAAAGGGGTGGGGAAAGAGAATAGAGCACTCGAAAGGTCCAGCCTGTACTCTGGACCGGTGTCTGCTTGTGGGGCAGTGGCACTCACAGGACCTGCGGCAGCTGGGGCAAGACCCGCATTTCCTCTAACAGGCAGAGGGTAGCTATCCTCAATGTGGTAGGTGCAGTAGCTCTGGGGGGCATGGCTGTAAGCAGCCCATTGCACCCTGGTTATGTCTGTCTCTTGCTACTGAGGTAGAGATTGCTGAGCTCAATTACTTGCCTGCATTAACACTAGCGGCAGGCTTGCAGCACTACTGCTGATATGTGCTGGATCGAATAATCACCATTCCTGTATTGCAACAGAAGTAGTTCTTTCACAATTCGCAGGGAAAGGATGTGTGGCCCAACCTAATGCATTTCGTCTGCAATGAACCAGCTACTTCCTGCAGAGGGTTCCATTCATCGAAGAAATGGACCCAGATAAACTCCAATGTGTTCTGCCCCGTGGTGCTTTTGTTCACTGCGTCAAGACGTAATGTTCACATTTATTTTATTTTGCAGTTAGTAAAAACCTTTGCAACACTCAATCCAAGCTATAAAATTAATAAAATATTAAATCAATGTAAAAGCAGTTCATCACTACAAAAAGTTGAAAAAGATGCAAATATAGCTGACAATGCTTACTAATATCAAAAGTGCGGCTAATATACTTTTAACTTTAAATCAACACACAATATTCGTCCAAGGACCTTAATCTTGACAAAAACGTAATATGACACCTGAGATTGAGGGTTTAAAGAACAACATTCCCTGTAACTTCAAATCTCACCCTGTGTTTATTACAAGAAATTAACCAGTATGGGAACAATCCTAGGCTGCAGGCATATTCCACGAGTGAGCAATAAAAACACCGACAAACCTTTGTATTTGTACAAACCTGCAAAGAGTGGGCTCTAATAAATGTAATAAAGGCGTAGGCTGTAGGGATAACTGAACGCAAAGGTTATCATTTTGGTATAGGTGATCTCTAAGCTTTGATTTGCTTCAGATAGCTGCAGGGCAAATCACTCGACGTTCAAACTCAAACCCATACTCAGTAGACATAAAAGTTTAAGGGGCAGATTTACAAGCCCATTGCGCCACTTTTGCATCACTTTTAACATAGGAAAAGTGACGCAAAAGTGGTGCAAGGGGCTTGTATATCTGCCCCTAAATGTTCCGCTGTGCGCGCCGCACGGCTGCAGGATTTGGGTTTCACAACCTTAAGCGCGCTTCCATCTACTCCAGTCTGTGCAAGGCCGCCTTGAAATGAAAACCCAAAGGCGAGGCAGCCAGCCTCCACCAGCACGTTGTAGAAGACACCGGAAGATAACGATATGCAATACATTACTTGCATTATTAAACAAAGTTTGGCAGAGCGCTGGTGAAATAAATAAACCTGTTGGAGTTGAGTGTTTGTTTAGGCGAGGGGGGGGGGCATTTGGAGGGAGGGACAGCCTCGTGGCAGAAAAGAGATTTACAGCATGCATAACCATAAGGAGGGTGCGTCGTGCCTTGTGTGGAAGTAATTCAGGGCGTTTGAAAAAGTATCCTCACTACTATACTTAGTAGGTGAAGTGAGGGGGTGTGAGTGTGAGACGGGAGTGGGCGACAGTGTGCGTGATAAACTTGCTTAACTGTAGCAGAGTTATCTGGCAATGGCATCCTAAACAACTTTCATAACCATGGAATAATTTTTGGCCGGCAGACTTGACCTTGAAAAACAATCAGATTTACATTTTCAAAACTTTATCTAAACTTTTTCTCAACTCGATGAACTTTTTTCGTGTACCAAAATTTAATATAATAGCCAAGCTAGGCAGGGGGCCCCGGGGCTAGTAATACTTCAAATATGCCCGGCGGCCCCACAGTGAATGACGATCCTTCTCAACAGTCTCTGGCGTGGCTGGGTCCTCCTGGGATGCCTCTCACCTCACTGGTCTGGCGCACTTTTAATTCCAATGCGCAGGACAATGGCCAGCAGCCCCGCCCCCACCCTCTATTGCCTACTGAAGACTGCGCACGCAGCTGCAGACGCGGAGACAACTGCACACAAAACTTGAGCCCAGAGGCCCTGCCGGGCGAGCGGCGGGGCCCGGGCCAGGGGCCAGCGCAAGATACCAATGATGATTAATTAGGAGACCGGGGCCCAGGCGTACGCTCCTTCATTAATGAAGAAGATGCTGTGGCGTGCCCTGCGCACTATTTAATTAATGAGGTGTGAGCATCATTTAGACTTGCTGGCTCAGCTGAGATGGGGGCGGGGCGGGGCCCCTGGAGCCAGGGAGGCCCCCCCGCAATGCGGGGGCAGCGGGGGCCTGTGTTACGCCCCTGGTTTTGAGGACCCACAGGGAGTCCCAATCTCATAATAAGGCCCTTTGTCCTATATGTATCACGTGGCAAAGACTGCATGGTAAAGGTACCATACCTTAATATTGATCTATTATTAATATCCTTAGGTTTGTCAGTTAGTGAGTATCTAATGCTAACCCGCCCCAATTTGCATGACTTTGATAGGTTTCTTCATATATTGTATCAGCTGAGAATACATGTGCCAGAATACAAAACTCAGATAGCAGGTCACATTCTCATGAGAAGAAAGAAAATGTGACCTTACACTGGAAAGAGGAGATTTAAACTTCCGTGGGCTTGCCCCAAGGGTAAATTCACACATGAGTAAATCTATACATATAAATTTACTCTTACAATTTTAAATTACTTTGCAACTTTAGGCTACTTCAAATTTACAAGTATAAAGTTACTCAAAAGAGTAGATTTACTTGCCCCCTCCCTTGAATTTAGAAGATAGAGCCTAATTTAACATTGTAAAGTTTCTAATACTAGTTTTTCACACATAAGCGGAGATCTCCGACACAAGAGTGGCAATCTTTCTATGGTAAAGTATAGGGAAGAGTTAAAAAAGTTATTAAAGTTTTTAAAATAAATAGAAAAATATTTTGTATGTTAACTATTATTATTAATTAATTGTGTGTACTTATGTTGAATGTAATACAATGTTACATCATTATTACCTTAATTTACTTAATAATTTAATTATTTTATACTAAATTAAAATGTAATAAGATTTCTGAAGTTTAAATAAAAAAACTCCAATGTAAGGTAAACAAGCTATATTTTTTGTATTAAAGATCAATAAAAGTGGTGTACAGAATTAATTTAAACTAATTTATTGTAAACATGTTACATTTACTTTTAAATTAAAAAAAGGTATGCAAATATTTTAAAATAAAATAAAAAATATGTTTTTATAGATTTAAAAAAAAATTAAAATACATTTAATTCAATTTTTAAACAACTTAAATATGTTACTTTAGTTTAACACTAGCAGCCCGCCCCAACGTTGTCCGGGGGCAATGAGGCTTTAGGGCCAACCACCAGGCTAGGCCCCCGCCCGCCGCAGCCCCCGCCTGCCCCGACATTGTCCGTGTCCCGGAGCCACCTCCCGCCCCGGCCCCCTCCCGCCCCGACATTTTACGTGTCCCTTTGCCGTACCTGAGCCCCCGCTCCTCCCCGCACTCCTGACTTCACCGCCGCTCCTCGCCGCTCGTCACCGCTCCTCCCCACCTGTCCACCGCTCCTCTCCGCTCCTCCCCGCGCTAATGTCCGCCGCTCCTCCTCATCATCACGCACGTCGCGGCCAGTGATACGTCGCAGCCAGCGCTACGTCGCGGCAGGCGCTACTTCCAGGGGACTACTTTTTTTAAAGTTACATTTTTAAATTTACGTTTAATTTTTATTTTATATAGCCTATATCCATCTGCACGCCCTGACATGTTCAACAATGTATCGGGTGTGTGGATTGGCGCTGTGGTTCCCGAGTTTACCTGGCTCAAAGGTTTGTGTTCTCTCTTTATAATAGTAGTATAGATAGATATAGATATAGATATAGATAGATGGCTGGTAGTGGCAGAGGTTCCAAATAGATTTTTATTATATCAAATGTATTTATTTTTTGAAGGCTCTTGAAGTGTGTTAACTCGTTTTAATATTGTGTCTGTTTATTTTTTTCAATTTTCTGGCCAATCCCTTGCACTGTTAAATTGATTAATTTGAGGCTCTTGAATGGTTTTTCCTTGTTGTACGTTTGGTATGCCTTCAAGAAATTGTCCGTTTCGTTTTGTTAATTGTCTCTGCAAGCCCTTGCACTGTTGAATTGATTTTGTTCTGGCTCTGTAAGGCTGTTTCGTTGGTCTTCGTTTTAATAAACTGTCTGTGTTTTTTGTGTGAATTGTGTGCAAGCCCTTTGTGTTGTCTAAACTTTCCTAATCCTTTTTTTTTAATTCTGTGTGCAAGTCTTGGCCCTGCCCGTGTGAATATGCCTAGTTGTGTTTTTATTTTAATTGCTAAGTATTCTTTTCAGCGTGGTGGTTCGTCAAGTTACTTTTCACCCGATCGCGTTTCACTTTCCGAATCGTTTCCTCTCTTCTGTGTGCAAGTCCTGGCCCTGCTCGTCTGAATTTTCCCAGTTGTTTGTTTATATTTATCTCGTAAGTATTATTTTCTTCGTTGAGGATAGTCTGCAGATTTCGCCCCAAATAAAATGCGCCTTCGTTTGTTCCTGTTTACCCCCCTGTGACGTCGTTGTCCAATGGTTGAAGACTTGTGATATGTTTTTGCAGAAGTCGTGTGTTTATTTCTTTATTAGCGTTGCCATTGGTGTTCTGTCCGTTTAACCCTGCCCCATGTGTGACGTCTTTTGCGTGTCAATGGAAGACAGTCATCGTAGATGCAAGTCACGCCCGCTGTTGAATGTTGTCTGGGTAACTCCTTGCAATTTGTGTATATTTCTTATTGTTATAGCGCGCACGTCGTGAGTTTTCGCGCACCTGGTGAGTTTTAAGGCCATTTCCGCTGTATGTTTTTTGTTTAGAAATGTGCGTCCAAAATTCTATTTCTGCTTTTTTTTTTTTTAACTGTGCATCCTAAATTACGTTTCCGCTCTATGTCTGCATATTAAGCGCATTTCCGCTATATCTGGGCATATGTACCTGTGTTGTTCTTTACCTTGGACGCTGTTTGTTATTAGCATTTGGCATTTCTTTGTAAACGGCCACATTTGTTCTTTGACACGCCCACGGCCACGTTCTTACACTCGACCACGCCCCCAAGGGACTACTTTTCCACTTTTAGCGTTTTTGCTTTTTTAAATGTATATTGTTTTTCATCTATAGCCTATGTCCTTCTGCTACATCTCCCCTTTCAAATCCTGTATTGTGTGTAGTGATTGGTGCATTACATTTGTAATTTACCTGGCTCAAAGGTTTGTGTTCTCTCTTTATAATAGTAGTATAGATTATTTCCTAAGGAGTATTATTTTAAGTCAATGATGTGTGTTGCTGCTCTTACTCCAGTTCTGAACTGGAGTACAGTTACAATTGTTTTGGTACATTTTTGCTGGTGGGTGCTTGTCCTCCCTAAATCCCTACCTAACCCCTGCTTATAATCTCTGTTTAGTCCTTCCTTAACTCCTCCACTTTTGGAGTATGGATTCCCGTTTTACAACCGCTCCCCTTTCTTCCCCTACAGTTACTACTTAAACGTATACTTGCGTGCGCAGAGATCTCCACAATCAGGGTGGCGGTCTCCACACATAAAAGATAGGAAAGACAGAGACCTCCACGCACAGGTATGTGAACTGCATTTTGTAGTACTTGAGTAGTACTATTGTTGGATTGCTGTAGATACTAGAAAATGCAGTTTGTGATTATGTTATGTTATGTTATGCATTAGCCAAATTCAGTGAGAGCGCACTCACCCAGAGATTTCTTGGCACTACACAGGATCAACAGTTGAGGCAAAGAGGAAGAGGATAAAACCAAGAAAAGAAGTTAGTGAAGCTATTCCGAGCAGGACTGTGAGAACAACCAATCCTTCAAGAATTTTCAGAAATGGAGGCGGTTTGCTTCTTGGGCGGATGCTCAGTGGAAGAGACTTCCACAGCGCTGAAGCCTGGACAGAAACGTGTCTACTGCCTGATTTGCTTTTCCAGCATTTAGGAACCCAGAATGTTGAGATTAGCAGATGTCAGGTTTCCTCTTGGGGTGGAGTATTTAAAATGTTTGATGATATATTTGTGTGCAAGGCTTTTCAGTCCTTTAAATGTCAGGCAGCAGGTCATAAGTTGAATCCGCTGGCTAATAATGAGCCAATGCAATTCCTTCAGTAAAAGGGGTCACGAGTGCCCTCCTAGGAAGAAGGTATATGAGGCATGCAGCTTTATTCTTTATCACTTGCAATCTGTGCACAGAATTGGCATAATCTGGTCCGGATAATGCCATCAGGATAGCCTTCCTGGCTCAAGGGAAAGCAGGGAATGATTTCTCTCCATATTTTTAACATATAAATGGAAACCACTGTGCCCACCTGCTGGTACGGAGTGAGGTCGCTGTCCACTCCCAGGCTTTTAACTGACTTTTGGGTATAGGGAGAGGTCCCATTCCAGGGGTCCAATAATCCTGATTACACAGATGTATCATGTTTTTAGCACCACTATCACCATTTTATCGGTGTTCAGTTTTAAATGGTTTGTTCTCATCCAGTCTGAGATGAACCGCATTTTAGTTTTTTGTATAATTGAGATAATAATTAGACCTGGGCGGATTTCACCAAAAACCGCTGCCCGCTACGCCAAGTCCCGCAAGTGGCAGAGAGCAATACATCGTGCAGCTTGTGTTGATTTTTGGTTTCAGGTGTTTGTCCTGCAATGTAAAATCAGCACACATGGCACCACACATGGCACAAGAGGGCGCTGCTTCTTTCTGCCACTCGAGTAGATTTTCTATGTGAGCTGCAGCATCCTCAACGCTAGTGGAAGATGTCTCAACGCGAGCGGTCACCGCCAGCCACGACCCCCCTCGTTGAGAAATCTCGCCTGGAGGTGGTTGGGAGTAAGATTTTCCTCGCTCACCTTAAAGTTAGTGAGACGCAGGAGATAAAAGACACTGCTCCGTGCCACGATGCAGAGTTTTTCGAAACTCTGCGATCCACACAGAGCACAGAGTGGGAAAAACTCTGCAAACTCCACGAGCTGAGCGAAATTTCACGCCCAGGTATAATACTAATGTACCATCCAGGCGAATAAGCAGTTGAGAGTCATCTACCAAATTGTACAGCCTGCAGCCTCTCAGCGCTAGTTTACGCACCAGAGGCGGGATGTATAGGTTGAAAAGATGTGGTGATAGGGCAGGTCCTGGAGAACCCCAAAGCTCTGAGTGACACAGTGAACAGTGAATAGGTAACTGTATGTAGAGCCACGTTGCACGGTTGCATATTATCAGTGATACACTTGTCCAGCACAGCTGTAATCATTGACACAGAGTGCCCGCACACTGGCGGGGGGAACATCATTTACAACGAATGTTTCACAACGCGGTACCATTACCACGCAAGTTTTACAACATGGAGGGCGCTCTAGGATAGGGAATAGTTTAATTTACTATCCAACACCTTCCCTACTATTCACTGGGACTGGAGTTGGAATAGTAAATTAAAGTATTCACTATCCAGCGCCCCCAACGCAATACGTTGTAAAGACTTGCCTTGTAAATCCTGCGTTGTAACAGAACGCGTTGTAAAAGCACGCGTTGTACCGTCATACATCCCACTGGCAGACCTGCAGACATTTTTGAAAACATGTTGGGTGGCGCCAGGCGGCGGCGAGCACATGCGAGGAGCACAGAGCTGCTCTTCTGGGCCTTTGTGACCACCCACGCCAGCACCTGCCACTGGCCTTTCACTGAACTCACAGCGAGCGGCGCGCCAGTAAGCACATCTGGAGCTGTGAGCCAGATGTCATCACGCATGAACACATACATAGAGCCTCGGGCCTGGGGTGGTTGAATCCGGTCACCAGGGCACAGGCAGCAGGGCGAGAAGGCTCAGTGCAGCAAACACAGCTCCCGACATTGCCTCTCGAAGGGCGGCTGGGGACAGTGCTGCTGTGAAGCGTTATGCTCGCTGCCCCTCTATGCATCTCTGTGACTCAGTCTTGTAGCCGGCAGGGAAAACGGGCAGGTTTTGTCCGTGTGTGTCACGGCCATTGTTTGTTTGTTTTTTATAATACAAACTCTTGCAGTGGGAGTCTGAGTCAGTGAATCAAAAATGATTGTTAAATAAGCAAAACAAACGCAGCACCCACTCTGCTTTCACCTGTACCCTTTGTACATCCGGGTCACCAGCAGATGCCGTGAAGACAGAGATCCCCTGCAGGCAGGTGAGGCTTAGGGATCCCAGGCAGGTGAGGCATAGAGATCCCTGGCAGGCAGGTGAGGCATAGAGATCCCTGGCAGGCAGGTGAGGCATAGAGATCCCTGGCAGGTGAGGGATAGAGATCCCTGGCAGGTCAGGGATAGAGATCCCTGGCAGGTGAGGCATAGAGATCCCTGGCAGGTAAGTGAGGCATAGAGATCTCTGGCAGGTGAGGCATAGAGATCCCTGGCAGGTGAGGCATAGAGATCCCTGGCAGGTAAGTGAGGCATAGAGATCTCTGGCAGGTGAGGCATAGAGATCCCTGGCAGGTGAGGCATAGAGATTAGGCATAGAGATCCCTGGCAGGTGAGGCATAGAGATCCCTGGCAGGTAAGTGAGGCATAGAGATCTCTGGCAGGTGAGGCATAGAGATCCCTGGCAGGTGAGGCATAGAGATCCCTGGCAGGTAAGTGAGGCATAGAGATCTCTGGCAGGTGAGGCATAGAGATCCCTGGCAGGTGAGGCATAGAGATTAGGCATAGAGATCCCTGGCAGGTGAGGCATAGAGATCCCTGGCAGGTGAGGCATAGAGATCCCTGGCAGGTGAGGCATAGAGATCCCTGGCAGGTCAGGGATAGAGATCTCTATCAATAGCGAGATGTGCTGTTCCTAGCAGAAGGAATGGGGTCAGTACAGAAGGGGGGATAGCTCCAATGAGGAGCCAGGGCTCTTACACACCCCGGAGGGTGTCATGCTTCATCATCAGGCAGCTCCTCGTTGGCCGGCTCTGCAATGCCCAAAGGGCCCCACACTGGGAGCAAAATCCTTATAATTCAGGTCGTTATGTAATCTTAACTTCCCTCCAGGAACCACATTTTCTAAAACAGCTGTCAGCATTACAGTCATTATATTGAATTGCTTCTTTTTTCTTCCAAAAAGGATCAAAACAATCCAGTGCACGCAACGGTTTTCTTTACCATGAATAGGAATGGTCACGAACCAGATTATAGCTGCCTGTACTTTTTGCGGCCAGTATGTTGTCGGGATATTTATAAGGAGATTTATGATTACAGATAAATCTTGATTTGTTCCATTCTGCTCACTATGTATCACAACATCTTCTGTTAATCGCAGTTACTAAATCAAAAACGTGTTTTTCGTCTACCTTTAGCACTCAAACAAATGAAGAAAATCAATACTATAATACTAATATCGAAAATGTGTATAGTGCACCACATACAGGGACGTTTCCCCATAAAGTGCTCTTTTTATTATCCTTTGATGGATGAAAGGCTGAGTCTGAATGGTTTTATTCGTATGGGAATGACTTTGAGGAGGCGGCACCCTGTTTCCTATGTTCTGACATTAAATTCCACACCTGTTGAGCAGGTCTATGTACCCAGGACAGGCTATTCCGCCGCTTCTCGGTGGGCTGGAACTTAGGGGCAGCGTTCAGGGCCGCTTTTAGGGCAGCTGGTTGGGGAGCCCTGGAAGCAGCTGTAACCACATTTTAGCCACACTTTCCTCCCAGCGCCAGCTTCAAACTCAACCACCTGCTTGCTGCACTGACCCACGACAACAACGCCATATTGTTGCTAGCTTTTTCAGGACAGAACACGTGGCCTGTGATGGTACATCGCATATGCATACGCATCTGTAGATCAGATTGAATCCGCTGGTGATCCAGTCAAGAGCTTGGAGCAGGATCCTGCTGGCCCTTCCTGCATGAGCTAAACACAGAAACACTGCAGAGGAAGAAGGCAGAAGGGTTGCTGGTATGTAAGCAGTGGCAAAATGAGAATCTTGTCCAACATTTCCTTCTTGTGTGCTTGCTGTTGTCACCTGCATGTTGCAGTATCAGGCTGCTTTGAACATTTTTGCCAGGGCTGGTTTGGGTGCCTAGTCCAGCCTGGGGCTGTTTATTCCCACACAGTCAATCACACTGTATGTTTATGGGAGCACTGATTGGCAGCACCAATTGGAGACTTGTGGGTTGCATTTGCAGGCCAAACTCCTCTCCAAACCACCACTGTCCATCAGCACTCTCCACAATCTGCACTTCTGCTTGGTCATGCATGTATATTGGGCAAAGTGGACAGACGTAATCAGTATTTATACTCTGTTGTCAATCATCAGATCTGGAGCCAAACTCTCCAGCTGACAGTGGTAGAAGGTTCCATGAGGGATCCATAGTTAGAGTCCCCTTGTTTAACTATCCAGCTCACAATACGCAGCAGGATCATCCCGGTGCACTGATTTTCTGCTGCATTGCTATTTCATCCTGTGCTTTTCTGGTCAGTGAATGGCTGTTGAAAGGGGCCTTTTGGACCTGGTGCATAGTGTGACATATGGGGTACCACGTCAGAGTGAGTCGGGTTGTGTCAACTCCTGATCGAACAGGAGATTGTCAAACAGGTCGTTGCTCAGATTGTCAGCCCTTTAAGTTCTTACACTGCTGCAGGGATCAGTGTTCTCACCACAGTAGGTGTTGGTGGGACTTGCTAAAATGCCCTCTGCCTTTCGCAATTCCCTCTCGAATATTGGCTAGAAGCCTTTCGTTTGTACCACATTTGAGATCCCACTAATGCTTCTGTAGTTCCTCACGCTCACAGTGGATCATTGCCAGAGCCTTAGGTTTTGTTTAGACTGAAGTGCAGATGGGCATTAATCCCATCTTGTGCCAAGAGCTATTTTTTTTCTGAAAAGCTTATTAGTGCTTTTGTGACCTCTTTCACTCAAACATTTACTTCACCCTTTTGTATATCTTCTTTCTCTTGCTGGTCTGATCCGCATAATTTGTAAATGTCCGCTGTTCTCTATTTTCAGACCATCCCTTTACATGCATTCACTACTGTGCAGCACATTCAGTGGCACGTTTACATTTGAATTGTTCTGCAGCATTAAAGTCCACCCACCTATCGAATTAAATCAACCTGAAGGGTTTTATGGCAGAGTATCGAACCAAATAGATACTGTGCTACATTGAGGCCTGAATATCGACTACCAAAATAACGTGAAGATAAGTACATCTAGGCGAAAGTACATGTATCTGTAGTTAAGTATAGTACATGTATTGTTCTTTACCTATGAATAAGTACCATTGTGATATTTTTAGGACTATATTTAAAACTACGTATTCTGGTCGCACAGCCTCCGAAGAGCATCAACGAAAGCTAAACCTCATTAATATCAGGAGATGCCTTAGTGAAATTTAAACTGTACAGTTTGAAATAAAGGAGAGTACCGATGTGAAATTTAACAGCTATATGGTGTTCAATTAACTAAAAAACAGAATGAAAGATGCAAGGCCTGCATCTATCACAAGGCAAGGGGGTGCTTACTGGGAGAAGCCTAACTGAAGGCAGGCACCTGGGAAACAGTCTATGGTGATGTTTGAGCTCTACCACAATATGTGCCTATATATTTAAAGCATTCAATGACTATGTCTCATTCTAGTTTATCATTGATTTTCTCCCATTTTACTAAGTCTGGGCGGTGAACTCCGCTCTGCTGGCAGAGTTTGCGAAGTTTTTTGGACTCTGCGTTGCGGGGAGCTATGCGGAGCAGAGTTTTTTTCCTCCTTCGCGTTCGTCAACGTCAAGTTGGCAAGAACGAGCGAGGAAAATCCACCTTACGGTGAGATTTTTCCTCATTCGCGATCTTCAACATGAAGTTGGCAATCGCAAGCGTGGGAAATCAACCTAACAGCGAGATTTCTCAAAGCAAGCGGTCAGATTTCTCACTGAAGTGGTTGCCTATGCTCGTGACCGCTCGCTTTGAGAAACTGTCCGTTCGTGCTGATAAAGCTGCCGCAAGTAAAAATCTCCTTGAGCGGCAGAAAATAAGCAGCACCCGCTTGCGCTGTGCATGGTGCCTTTCGCGATGATTGCACAGTGCGGACAAGCATCTAGCACTGAAAATCATATGTCAAGTGCCCCACAAGACTTTCCTCTGCTTGTGAAGCAATTCCGCAGAGACGACAAGAGCCACCGCCCCTGTACCCACCTGACCCTTGTGGACTGTAGTACCCAGCAGGGATGAGATGGAAGCAGGGAAGGGAGCCAGAAAAGGACGTAGAGGCTTGGTGTGGGTGCGGAGCTTGGGTAGGATCCTGGTGCCAACAATGTTTCAGTAGACTTCTGTACCAAGAAACCATCGAAGCTCTAAAGGGAAAACCAAGGTAAAGCGCTCCTGCGCGATAATGCCCACTCAAGTGTTCAGGCACAACTAATAACGTGACAGTCCTGGGTGCCGAAGGCAATTCCAGTACAACGCTCCTGCTCTGAGGAACATTACCCCAATGCTGCGCTCCTGCGCGGTGAGGAACTTTCACAACAGAAATAAAGAATCAAATGCAGCGCTCCTGCGCGGTGTACCTTGACCCCAGGACAGCGCTCCTGCGCGGCGAGGGTTAAGGACCACAAAACTAGTACTACCGTGAAATAGCGCTCCAGCGCAACGTAGTCCAAAGAAACCAACTTAGCGCTCCTGCGCATGAAAAGGAAAAAAGGAAACAAACAAACGCTCCTGCGTGGCGTGACAAAAGACCAAAGTATTTATTTCCCAGAACAGCGCTCCAGCGCGACGAAGAAAAAAAACAGTTTGCGCTCCAGCGCGGCGAGGCTCTGCAGCTTCCACGATACGTCTCCGGGCTCCTTGGACAAACAGCGTATCCGGAAAGCAGGAAGGAATCCGAAGCACTGAGCTGGCAGGAAACGCGATGTTTAAGCGTTTCCCCCGGAAGTGCTTCGGTGAGGATGGTCAGCAGCAAAAGACTGGACCGGGTCTCAACTTCCGCCCGGAAGTGAGCATCCCGGCTTTCTGTATGTGTTTTGGCCGGGAACGGCAATAGCCGCGAACGTGGCATCATAGCGAACAACATTTATCTAACGCACTCCGCCGCTTGTGGAGCTCCGCGTAGCGCGACAGAGGTTTTTTGCACATCGCGGAGTTCGGACCTCTGCCAAGACTTACATTTTACTGTCTGCTCATAGGTACCAGCTTTACCTTGTGGTTCACCTCTCTGATATGCATTCTATGAATAGAATTCAATATTTCTGTCACTGTCCTCAATCACCCACCTTCTGCACAGCACATCACCCTTAGCATTCTTTCAGTCCTACTTGACTGTCATCTATGCAATCAGAAGCTAACATTTTCCTTCACCTCCACACCCTCTCCCATCATTCCACTGATGTCATCACAGGGTGCTTCAGTTCTGTATGACAGTGGAATATTCTACACAACAATACCCACACATACCTTTGTTGTACCTAGATAAATAATCACAACAAATGCCCGCTCAGAGTAAATGCCACTGAAACACAATGCAGTACACCGACATCATTCTAGTTGAAGAGTTATGCATACTTAGGCCTTTGAAATATCAACATCGTAGGTGTTACACATGAGAGATAACGCATGGCGTGCACATAAAGACCTCTATTCATACTCGCATTCATCCCTTTATGACACGTGACTCCAAAAATGTAAACCCTGTTTTACACCTGTGCTTTCATTCACTCACACACATTTAAAGGCTCAAGGAACAATTATGATTCTCTTCTTATTGTATTCACTACGTCTAGGTTATTCTTTAATTGAACATCATTTGGCACTTTTAATGAAATCGTAGAACGTAGTACTCTCATTGGGGTGTAACTTAAGACCTGATGTATGGAATATGAGTTGTCAAAGAAAAACGAACCCAACTTCTCATTTCTCTGCAATGTGCAAGATTTTCCCCCATTCATTCACTGCCCAGGCATAGGGTTCCAACTGCACGTCCCCCTTAAGGGGCATAGCTTCTGGGAGTAGTGGGTATTTCGGATGTGACACTTCTCAGATAAATGCATTCTTGGCTCTGCATTTGGGGGTAGGTGCCCTGCTATGTCTGTGTTGGTTTTCTCGTTGTCCTGATTTCAGTGAGCCATTTTGACTCGTCCATTTTCTGGATCTGGAACTTAAATATAATAATAGTGACATGTGCACCAAAAAATAGTAAATCTGCACCATACAAGAACTCCTTGAATGGATACAAATGTACTACATTTTGGAATTCACAAACATTGTAAGTAGTACGCTTGGAAAGCTGTGCAAGCCTCTGCTTTCCAGGCATACTACTGGCAATCAAGCACCCAAAATGTGTTGCAACGAATGCTTGCAAACAGTCTAACCACTGGCAATCCCTCAGGGTAGCATTCTAGCCCATCGTTTTTTGCCCTCCGTGCCCCTCTAGACAGAGGGCCTGATTTAGGGTTTGGCAGATGGAGTAACGATAGACAGGGTGGTAGAGGACTGTACATCAAACCACCATGCCTTTATTCCGCCCGCGTCTGCTTCGTGAGCATCTTTATATTGCAATTATGGCAGTTTCTGGCAATGTAGGACAGGTTTGGTGGCCGGCTCCATCAAACATGATGGTCATCTATCCAATTTTTACAAAGTTTTTTTATTTTTTGAAATGCAAAAGAAAGTGGGTTTGAAAAATAAAAAAGCTAATGACCCTCACACAATAGGGACTTCCTCCCATGGTGTGGGGGTAATTGTTCTATTTGTAGAGACCCTCGTGGCAGTGACAGACAGTAACGAAAGCCTTCCCACTGTCCACTCTAAATAGAGCGGATGATAGGATGGCTTACCTCCAACAGCCCATATTCCCTTGGACTGTCAAACAAGGTTTCACACTGATGGACTACATTTAATCCATCAACATGAAACTTGTTGTGCATTTGACTCAAAATCGTGAAGGTGGACAGTGAGTTTCATTTACAGGGTACTATGTCATCGTTGCAACTGAGTACCTGTCCGCCAAACTCTAAATCAGCCCCGGATGCAAATCTAATGCAAATCCACACTGACCCTAATCCTCCTGGAAACAGTCCATCCTGCATGTTAGTCATCTCATTCTTTCACCCTGCGGCACATTGCTTTTTTAGTTGGGAAATTTGAGGTTCACACCTCTACCACCCCAATCTCACTGACTGAGCTACATCTGCCAACTTTGGTAGGAGTCAGGAGCCCATGGGGCATTAACGTGTACAATATTCTGCCACTCCATTCTTTACCAGTTGAAAAGGTGTATTACTCTTGAAGCTGGGTGCATTTTTATTTTCAGTCTGTGAAAAGCAGAAGCAAAACTTGGGTTGAATCTGCCATTTTTGAGAGATCTACTTCCTCCAATCATGGAATGACGACAGAACACTACAAGATTACTGGCCCACATAGGAGTGGTGAAAAGTTCGTCCCAGGGCTATTCTAATTTGCTGCCAGCGGTCATTCAGAATGGACATAACACAAGACCCTCTTTTGATTCAGTTTAGGAGTGGCCAATCAGAAAGCTGAAGAAATAGGAAGCATAAAGGACATCATTTCTACCAACAGCAATAGGCCCCTATGTAAGACTGTACTGACTGCAAGACTCACTGACAGCAGCCCTCTCCTATGTGAAGCACCTTTTGTGATAGAGGAAAGTGCAGGCAGTCCAAGCACAGGTTGGTTTCAATACTGGGGCACAAACTTCGCTATTTTCCCTAGTCCACCGGCAGAGCTGTTTTGGCAGTTTGTAACCCAAATTCCATTTCAGAGGTAAACTAAACAAGCATTGGCATAGCCAATAGGTCTCGCCTTTGGGACCTTTTAAGTGTTTAGCCATGCAACAGTTGATGTCGTAGCACCAAGGATATTGTGCTGGATAACTAAATACTTATAAGGTCCTAAAAGCGAGACCTATTGGCTATGCTAATGCTTGTTTCAACTTTCCTACCATGCCGCAGCAGTACTCGAAGACTTTTTAAAATATATGCTTAAAAACACGGCTAACAAATACTTAAATATTTAGGTGCATAATTCTGTTTACAACATGTTTCAGAAAAAAATCTCTTGTTCAATGCTAACAAGCAGCCCAATAAATACGTTTCAAGGGGCTTTTAACTGCCTGAGAGCTAAGTGGCCTTACATCTTTCTGTGTTCTTAGAGATGCATGCAGTGTCACCACTGTAGCCCAGCACTTAAGGCATCAATGAGCATGCTCCAGCTTCCATGAAGTAGCTTGTGAGTTGAAAAGTGTGTGAGCTTGTATGACACTTCAATTCTGGCACTCAACTACAGGGAGCATATGTTCTGTTTTCTTTGAATTGCACTAACACAAGTGGCTTCACAACAGTGTGAGAAAATGGTACCTTTCTTTCAGCACCGATCCATAATCCAATGGCTCTTTTCTAGTAATACTACCTCTTTCGTTACCTCCACCCACAGGATTACTGCATTTTCCTCTCCATGAGTGGCACAGAATAATATGCAAATGTGTCCTATCATTTCAAAGCAACATTCAGACCCTTCGTCTTAAAATTAGGAAAGCATAAATGTCACAGGTTTAGATCTGCATTTAAAGCAGTGGCAGGCCTGGCCATATTATAATTTCGAAAAATAAATTAATGTGATTGTTCCTTTCAAGATGCAGTTTCTTCAAGTACAATACCATCATTTTAGAAACTCATCAAAGACAGTGAGCCTAACACTTCTACAATTTAAAGCCGTTTATTGATTGAGGAGTTTACTTAAGAAGGGTGACACACTGCATCAGCATCATACGAGTGTATTTCTAGCAACAACATGAATGGTTAAGAATACTACCTTGAGAGGTCTCTTGGCATTGGTCACCTAACTGGTCGAAAGCAGAAAGGTTTTTAGTGCTTCCTTTCACGCGTGTTAAGGTAGCACTAAAAATGTATCTGAGAATTTCATGTACATCACAATCGCGTCACATGGAATAAATAGTAATACTGCAGGATGTGGTATTAACCAATGCAATATTACCTACACATTCCATGTGCCACAGGCATCAAACTTTGGACAACCGATTAAAGTATATTTCCAACTATTCTTCCTTCAACAAATTTCCCAGATGTTTTCAGGGGCTTGCAGGTCAAATATCAATTAAAAAAATATCAACTGGCTACAATGTAGTCTGAAAAATATTGGCTTGCACAGTATCATCGAGGACATTGGAGAGTGTAGATGTACTATTCTAACTCCTCATCAACTTACCCTGATAATATGGTGCAAATACAAATCTTGCAGTCCATATTGCTGCAGGTCCATATTTAACATTCAATATCATTTTACCATACCTTCCAGATGGAACGAGTCTGGTGAAGATTTGATAATGTGCAGTGTTACCATAAAACTCAAAATCCCGATTTGGGCAAGGACTCTTATTTGCACCAATGAAACGTAATGAAATCCAATGTTAGTGTAGTTCCTGGTACAATTGTTGAATTTATATTAAGGTACATGCATCGATGAGGGTTTACAAATGCTTAGAAATCAAGTCAGTGTTGTAGAAACACGTGGGCGGATTACTATTTTAAGAATTAGAGAGGCTTCTATTGAACAGCTTCTTTTCTAATAAAGTTCTTATTAGAGTTCACAATTGTACCTCACACACAGAGACACACTTTTAAGAAAAAAAGAGAATGAAACCAAATCAGACAGAAAACAGTCTCTTGACTTATTTGCACTACAGTTATTGTGTCTTATTCACATTTTGGCAGACAGAGACGTAATAATAGTACAATGCTTTTTCGGGCATTGTTATTTTTCAGCCTGCTATTTTTGCTTCACACACAGATGCACTTACTAATCATACAATAAGATAAACCTCGACATTCATTAAACTGGAAATTAATTGAGATATACCATATGCTTACCAAGCTAATTGTGTGGTTTAAGGGTATGGATATAACTGATAATTTGAGTAAGCCCACGTTTCGGGCACGGTATGTCTTTCACTTATCACATTTACTCAATGAGCACAGGATTTGTGAGAACACTCACATGCTTTATCACATAAGCAGATCCGTTGCATTGCCTGACGCTGCTTTTGCACGACTAGGTACTAGATACATAAAGTGCCTACTCTTATATGTTGAGTTACAGTTTGACTTTTCCTCCAAATATATTATGTACTCTGCATTGCCTTAGTAATCTTTGGTGTGAATGATCACAAATTGAACTTGCAGCTTTGATTGCACGCAGGCTTTGACAACTAAGTAATACACCAAATTCCACAGACCTGATAATTCTCGCCTCAGTGCCTATTCCAATCATGGAGTCCCACTCTGCAACTCTGGGCAATAGCTTGCTTAATCTCCACAACGGCCCCCACAACGCTAAGGATGCCTGGCCTCCACCTTGGGGGTGCCCAGGAGTGGACGCCTCACAGGGAAAGCCAGGATGGGTTCCACAGCGGTATTCGTACAAGCGCCTTGAGACCCTTGCGGGTGAGTAGTGCGCTATACAAGTATCAATTTACATTTACATTTACCATTTTCCTCTTGACTCATTCTCTGTCACCATTTACATGTCGGAAATAAGAATCAATACGTTCCTCCATTGAGAGACTTTGGATGATAATCCTGAACCACACATATACGTAGTGGACGTTTGATACACTATGTGCTATATAGATGAGATAATTACTTCTTTTAGGACAGGAGACGGCTCGGGCTTGCATTTCAAGGGCAGGTGTGAGCAGAGGCGATGAGCAAGTCTGACCATTCGTCTGGTTCAGTCTTGAACAGTGGTCAAAGTGGGCGGCATCGGAAGGGCACGGTGTGCCCCTACTTCTTTTATTTAAAAGATTCCATTCCCCTTCCTTTTCTTTTCAAAACTGTGTCCCAAGATGGAAGAAATAGCAAAGACATTCAGAAAAGGCTCTGCTTGCATTTGTGGACGTTCGGGACGGGCAGAGAAGGAAAAGGACTCTGTCTCTTCCTTACTGCTCAGAGCAGACACGGACAATGTCCTCTTCTTTTCTGTGCTGGCAGCTGCCCCCACCCCCTCACTCTTCCTATCATTCCCTCTCTTTCTGTCTTGCTCCTCACTTACTGAAAACCGTGACTTGAAGAAACGGTTCACAACCTCTCTTTCCTTCTTCCTTCTATCATTTAGTTGCTTCCCTGTGAAATGGATCAAAAAAGACAGGGGCGCGTGGCTCGCGCTGGCAGCAAGGGGAGAGGAGAGAGGAGGGGGCCTGCGCCTGTTTCCCTTGCGGGAGCGAGCAGGGACCATATGGTGTCAAGGCTAGCTCCCGCAACGGAATCACCAAACGTG
The DNA here is from genome assembly GCF_964263255.1 of Lissotriton vulgaris. Lineage (NCBI taxonomy): Eukaryota > Metazoa > Chordata > Amphibia > Caudata > Salamandridae > Lissotriton > Lissotriton vulgaris. The sequence goes on from NC_141695.1 coordinate 858,445,079, forward strand.
CACGTGTTGCCATTGAAAGTAATGCAACGTGTGCACGTTTTTGGGGCCAAAACAGAATCGATCACTAAAGGTCGCCTATGCAGTGCATGCACACTGCGTAGGCGAGACCTTAAAAGGGTATATTTCTCCAATTTTGCTATATGATGAAGAGTTTCAGCCACCCCTACCTGCAACATTCAGCAGCAAGCATTCCTAAGAAAAAACAGAAGGGAAAGATATACAGCTTTGCTAATATAGTCATGCTAATCAGAGCCATAAAATAAAACAGATATATGGATGACTTTAGGCACCTTCCTGTCTTCACCTTATAAAAATAAAAATGCAATTAGGGCTGGTGTTTACTACTTGTGCCTCTCCTGCTTTCCCACCCTTACAGTCATAAAAAAATAGAAAAGGTGCTTTACAGGGAACCACGGGGAATCATTAGCTTTTGTCATCATCTTTCCTTTACCATTACAGATGATATTTTGACATGGTGTGTCTGTGAAATTCTTTCGAAGTAGCATTTTTGTGTGTGCCTGTGATTCCAATCCCTCTCCCCCCCCCCCCCCCCACCCCCACAGGCCCTCCCTCTGTGTTGCCTCCTGATTTGTCCCCACTGCTCGCCAGCAGTAAAAAATGCACTATGATGTGGCCAAAGGTGGGCACGTCTCAGTGCTTTTTTAAAAAAAAACTTTCCTCTGTGTTGTGCCCCACAATGACTCCCTCACAGTACTGCTGTGTAACATGGCTAAAATCACAAAGCCAATACCTCTCAAGACCTATTGACTTTGCCAATGCTTGTCATTCTTACTTTTCCCTCTGCCACCCGCTTTATTTGCCTCTCTCTCTATCCTTTTTATTCCATTTGCATGTTTCACTGTCTCACAGTGATTGTCAGCCCTCGGCCCCGATTTCTCAGATTTAGTGTTACAGTGTTTTTTAAGTTTTATGACTTTCACCGGAAATGCAGGAAGAAAAGGCCCATAAGGAACTAATCAAGATTTTAGTGTTTAGTCTCCCAGCCCAGTAGCCCATCGGGCAAGTTGGCAACACCCACTTTTGCTGCTAGAGATGGGGGGGGGGTTCACGATGGCACTGCTTCATAGCACACAGAAAAGTGAAATGCCAGCCAGAGTACTGTTTTATATCAATATCAGCGTCTTTCTCTGAGATAAAATCTTTCAGAAGACACTAGCCTCCTCACACAGGAAGTTAAATTAGCCAAACAGAGCAGTCATGGAGATCCGACATAGTTTGCCATTGCTTTGTATGCTTTCAGTGGAGTAGGTCAACATTTTTACTTCCACCTTCTGCCTTTAAGCTCCAATTTCTGTGGGGAAAAGTTCGAGCAGAAAGGCACCCTTTCAGATGTTATGGACGACCACCTATAATATATTTGCCAGTTGTCCTTCGTATCCATGTCTTTCAAATGCAGCTTTGGAGGGGATGGGAAGTGGTGGCTTGGCTGTATAGGGCTCAGCGCTGTCATGGTTCACAAGTCCCATGGGACAAGGTCCGGGTAGAGCAAGGAATAGGCCCAAAACCTTGCTTGGATCTCCCACCTGCATTCCTGCCACTAACACTAGTGCTGTAAGGACTATGCCAGAGGTGTCCCATGGGACAAGGTCCGGGTAGAGCAAGGAATAGGCCCAAAACCTTGCTTGCATCTCCCACCTGCATTCCTGCCACTAACACTAGGGCTGCAAGGACTATGCCAGAGGTGTCCCATGGGACAAGGTCCGGGTAGAGCAAGGAATAGGCCCAAAACCTTGCTTGCATCTCCCACCTGCATTCCTGCCACTAACACCAGGGCTGCAAGGACTATGCCAGAGGTGTCCCATGGGACAAGGTCCGGGTAGAGCAAGGAATAGACCCAAAACCTTGCTTGCATCTCCCACCTGCATTCCTGCCACTAACACCAGGGCTGCAAGGACTATGCCAGAGGTGTCCCATGGGACAAGGTCCGGGTAGAGCAAGGAATAGGCCCAAAGCCTTGCTTGCATCTACCACCTGCATTGCTGCCACTAACACCAGGGCTGCAAGGACTATGCCAGAGGTGTCAGGAGCTGCACCTGATTGCCAACCATCCTCTGTTAGACAACAGAGTCCCGCCCACAAGTTTCTGCCCACACCCAACTGCCCTAATGCTAACAGAGTGCTGACATGGCAACTAAAAAACCTTTTCCTACCTGATTTAATGGTGCTTAGCTCGCCAGTCTGAGGAGGAGGGCCTGGTCATGATTCTAACTCCTGCTCGGTGGATCACAGCAACTTTGAGCTGTGAGGGGGGACTCCATAATCTAACTTACTAGCTATAATCAGCCAGGTCCGACCTCGGCCTCTTACCAGCACGCAGTCGCCAGTGTCCTGCACACTACACTCTTCTCTACATGTGCTTATGGCCCGTTGTGCAGGGCTGTGTTGTCTCAGCAGCTTTCGGTGCCTGGACAGGAAGGTGACAAATGTTCATTGAGACTCCCACGCATAGAATACATTGGTAAACCACCTTGACCCCCATTGTGAATTTGCCGAATATTTGTTTGGTAATACCAGGGAACTGGAATATCCTAATCCAGTCAGTATCCTCACACCAAAATACAGGTTATTTTTCCTGGAATCGGGACTAGCATGTGGGTCTAAGTGCTTGTGTACTCCCCCATTCAGGGAAAAGTAAGGGCAAAAATGTGCATCCAATTGCCGTCTGCTTGGAGCAGGAGGTAAGTGGATGAGGGGACCTTGTTTTGGGCGGTGGTTGGGTAGCAGAGGTCGGGTGTGTAACAGAACAGGACAGGGGAGACCTGGGGATCATTAGCACCTCAGCCCCTTTTGCAGGAGAAGGGCAGGTGGGCAGTGAGGCGCAGCCGGTGCCTTCAGTGCCTTCAGTGCCCTCAGCCCTGGATCCTCTACTTTCCCAGGCAGGGCTGAACTGGGATCTTAAAACAGCCCTGGCAAAAATGATAAATTCAGATTACATGTGCAGACAAGCTAATGCACGCTAGAGCCAGAGCCACTCTTTCAAGTTTCTGCTGGGATCGCGTCACGTGCATCCCTACTCCTGGAGGCCGAAACTGCCCTCCAAGTGTCAAAACTGGCCTCAGAGGCTTCAGCCTCTTGGGGGATTGCCCGACTGGCCATTCCGGCCGTGTTCCCAGGCCTGGAGGTTGCAGACCCGGTAGTTCCAGGCCCAGGGAAATCTGCAAAGTTAGAATAGTTGGGAGAGGTGTATCTCAGTATCCCCTGTGGGTACACCCCGACAGACGACTAGTGAGAAGGCCTAGAGAGCAGACTATAGATTTCTCCATTACTTGGAGACAGGAGCCGAGGAACTTAGGTGTGGTCCAACCTCGAAGACATCGCCACAAGGATCAACCGTCCCCTTGCTCTAGCTGTGCTACAAAGATGCCTTTATGCCACTATGTGCCATGTGGGATGTATAAAGCGCTTTAGTCTTTCCTTACATCATCTGTCTCTCCCCCCGAGCAGAAAGGTCACAGGTTTCATTAGCCCAGGAAGCCCTGAACCACCAGCTAATGGGGTAATGCATCTCCTTGTCACGTATGTGGGGGCTCAGAATAATGGCCAGGATTTACGTGTGACATTGAGCGTCCTTGTCACCAACCTCCAAGCACCACAAAGCCTGTGGCTCTCTATCTGTCACTGGGTAGGAGCAGGGGAGGGGGCGGCGGGGGTCGTGTGTTCCTGTTCACCTTGGAGCAAAGTCAGGAGCAGATGTGAGATATGGGCCGGGCCAGTAATTGCCTCACACTGGCCTGCTCTGGGCAGCCCAGAACAGACGAAGATTTACAACCGCATTGTTCCCAGAGTCAATAGGAAATCAGAGGCCATCGAATTCTTTTGCCTTCCCATTGTCAGAGTCTTAGTGATTAGAGTGGCCCTGGAAAAGAATAAACAATCTAATTGCAATCACTGCCAATCTCAATCTACCAGAAGGATAAAAAGATAAAAAGCTGCTTCCGGACCCTTAACCAATCCGCAGTCAAACTGCCCATTTTCATGCTAAAAGTACATTAAAAAAAAAGCATTATTCAATGTCCTGCAGCTTTAAGAATTGATGTAATCTAGATGTTAAAAGGTGTGACACCTTTAAAGAGAGTCTATTACACTGCATACCTGGCGTCACTATAAATACACCTTACCTATAACAGAAGGCAGCCTCTTTCCAACCTCACTTGACAGCCACTTACATGTGACTGGGTGAAGTCAGAGGCACCAACAGAGACTAATGTGATGCAAGAGCAATTCTTCTTTCCGGAGTCAAACCCTGCCATTTCTGGTCGGGGGACACTTAGGGCCTGATAACGGGTTTGGCGGAGGGTCACTCCATCACAAATGTGACAGATATCCCGTCCGTCGTATTACGAGTTCCATTATATCCAATGGAACATAATGGGACTTGTAATATGGCGCGCGGGATATCCGTCACGTTTGTGATGGAGTTACCATTCGCCAAACTGGTACTCAGCCCTAAGCGTGAATAACAGACATAGAAAGCTAATGAGTAGCCTAGCTTAATGCAAATCCGTTTTCGGACCATGAAGGAGTCTTGCACACACCTATCTATGGCACTGCTTCCCACGGGCAGAGTTTAGACAGTGATACCTAGGGGTGTGAAGCTCTAATTTCCCAACTAAACAAGTGTTGGCAAAGCCAATAGGTCTCACCTATGCAGGAGCTGTTGGCTTTACCAATGTGTTTAAGCCATGATGTACATCAGCGTGGCTGGTGTTAAACATAGGTAAAGGTTAGTGGCATAGAGTAGAGTGGAGTGTCATGAGATGTCATGAAGGGGTGTAGATTGTCGTGGAGTTGAGTGTCGTGGATTGGTGTAGAGTTGCATAGAGTGTGCTGAGTAGACTGGAGTAGAGAAGAGTGGAAGGGCTAAGAGTGGAGGTTTAGAGAGAAGTAGAGTGTTGTAGAATGGAATACAGTATCAGAGAGTGGAGTGGCCTAGAGTGGAGTAAAGTTATATGGAGTGGTGTAAACAGAGTTGCATGCAGTGGAGTAGAGTTTCGCAATGTGGAGTGTCATAGTGTGGTGGAGTGTCATGGAGGAAGTAGGGAGTCATAGAGTGAAGGGTGTACAGTGGATCATAGTGTCGTGCAGTGGTATTGAGTGTCATAGCGTCGGTAGACAGATTGAAGTAGAGTGTTGTAGAGTAGAGTGTAGTGGAGTAGAGTGGAGTAGCATAGTGTGGAGAAAAGTGGCATGGAGTGGTGTAGAGGGAGTTGAGTAGAGGGTTGCAGAGTAAAATGGTGTAGAGTGAAGTAGATTGTCATAGAGTGAAGTGGCACAGAGTGGAGTAGAGTGGCATAGAGTGGAGTCTCTTGAAGGGTTATAGAATGGAGTGGAGTGACTAAGAGTTGAGTGTCTAAGAGTGGAGTGTCATGGATTGGAGTGGCATAGAGTGGAGTCGCGAGTTGTAGAGTACAGTAGCATAGAGTGGAGTAGAGTGTCATAGAAAGGAGTGACAAAGTGTCATGGAGTGCCATGGAGGAACTTGAGAGTCATTGAATGAAGTGGAGTGCCTTCGAGTTGAGTGTCATAGATTGGAGTGGCATAGAGTGGAGTGGCCTGGAGTGGAGTCACGAGTTGTAGAGTACAGTAGCATAGAGTTGAGGAGAGTGTCATAGAAAGGAGTGATATAGTGTCATAGAGTGTCATCAGGGGCAGCCTTAGGCATGTGCAAGCAGTGCAGCTGCACAGGGCAGCCAAACCCCGGGGTCTGCCACGCCAATATATATCCTTAATATAATAATCCTCTAAGGATGGATACATATTTGCGTGGCAGCCCCTGGCAGGGATTTGGGGGTCTTTGGCTCTGTTCCCCTTCCAAACACCCTGATCTTCCTCTTCACTGGCCTCTGCACCTGTGTTCCTCCGGGGGCCCCATACCTATGCTCCCTGCCCAGGGCCGCCATGAGCCCAGAGCCGCCCCCGGTGCCATGTGCCATGGAGGAACTTGAGGGTCATAGAATGGAGTGGAGAGGAGAGGCATAGAGTGGAGTAGAGAGTTGTAAAGTGGAGGGGCGTAGAGTGTCGTAGAGTGGAGTGGAGGGGAGTGCCACAGAGTGGGTTGGCATAGTGCAGAGGGTTTTAGAATGGAGTAAAATGTAGAGTGGAGTGGAATAGAGTGGAGTGGTGTAGAGTGTTGTAGTGTGGAGTAGGGTGTTGTGGAGTGGAGTAGAGTTCAGTGGCATAGTGTAAAGTGGAGTAGAGTGTTATACAGTGGCGCTGTGAAGTGTCATAGTGTCATGTTGTTGAGTGTTGCAGCATAGAGTACTGTGGCACAGACTGAAGTGGCATAGATTGGAGGGGCATAAAGTGGAGGGCCGTGCCATAGATTGGAGTGATGTGTCCTAGAGTGGCATGTAGTAGAGTGAGTGAAGTGGTATATCTCTCTCTCTCTCTCTCTCTCTCTCTCTCTCTCCATCCCTCTCTCGTGCTCTCTCTCTCTCTCTCGTGAAAGATATATACATATATATGAAACAACCACCATCTCCTCACGCAATCGTTCTTTCCTTCCACGACCACGCCTTGCGGACACAGACACGGACCAAAGGTTTCGGATGCTGTTAGTCTTTATTCAGCTGTCGCCATAACGTTTCGGCACAAAGCCTTGGTCACATGCCATATATATATATCCAATTACCGCTCCGGTGAGTGCATCCACCATAAAGAGAAACGCGAACTCGGTGATAACTATTTTCCACTGCTGGAAACAGTGACTTTTATTTAAGCATGGGCGTAAAATCCGTTCCGCTCGCGGAATTTGTGGATTTTCAGAAAATTCGCAATCCACGAACTCTCGCGAATTTCCCGAAAATTCGCAAATTCGCAAGAAGTGGATTTTTTTGCTTGGTCGCGCTTGACAAATACAATATTATACACTTTTGCGGCGCGCGGCGTTCACTTATCGTCATTCAGCGTTTAAAGAGTTGTTTTTCTCCATGTTTGCGTGTGCTGTGCCATTTTGGATCTTGCTGCGGGATCCCGCGGGAGTTTGTCGACCGCAATTACGTCATCGTGGCTTGCCACCTTGCACAGCGAGAGTTTGTCAGCGCGAGTACGTCATAAAGGCCCGTGATCACGCATCGCGGGAGTAAACACTTGCGAACACGTAGATGCGGCGGGCAGCGACAATCTCGCAATTGCGAAATTGCAAAATTTGCAATTTCGCACAAGAAATCCACCAGCAGGCAGCATAAACCTTCTAAAGATGATGATTTTTATCAGAATAACTCCTCAGGTTGACATTTGCCTGCACTTTTTTTTGCAAGGAGTCCATTTTAGGGGGGGGGGGAGTAAGGCAGTGCCCCACAGTCTCCAACTTTCTGTTCCTGTCCAGCAGGCTCCTCCCAGTGCTTTCTTCATGTGCTGGTCACTTTGTTTTGGATCTGGACCTGGAAGGATTACTTTTTGTGGATGCTGCTGGATATTTGGATTTGAGGCCTTTTTGACTTTCTTTGGATCACTTTTGGATTAGAAATTTCACAAGTAAGTTTGTTTAGGGCATTACAGTTGCTGCAACTACAATTTTGGAACTTTTTCAGAACATTAAATAAAATATATTGCGGGTAGCCACAGTTGCCAGTAGGACCAGGGTTAGTTATGGGTGCATGATACAACTGTTTTGTTGAATTTAAACATGATTTATGGCATGGATGGCATTGGATTGTGGTGATTTTTGTGTGTTTTTCGATTTTTTTGGCTGCTGTTGGGGCCTTTTGCCCAGGGGTACTCAGTGGTGCATGGACTGAGTCTTTCTGTGGGGTCTCGTTAATGTAAACATCATGGAGGGCATGGATGGCATTGGATTGTGGTGATTTTTGTGTGTTTTTCGGTTTTTTGGGGTGTTGATGGGGCCTGTCCATGTGGGTGGGGGCCATTTTGAGGACTGGTACAGGCAGGGCCTGGCCATGTGGTGGGGGTCTAGGGGCCATTTTGAAGCCAGGCGGTGTGCTTTGTTGTGCCATAGGCCTGCACCCAGTCTGCCATGCTTTCACCCATTATGCCCAGGGGTACTCAGTGGTGCATGGGCCTAGTCTTTCTGTGGGGTGTCTTGAATGTAAACATCATTGAGGGCATGGATGGCATTGGATTGTGGTGATTTTTATGTGTTTTTCGAATTTTTGGGGTGTTGATGGGGCCTGTCCATGTGGGTGGGGGCCATTTTGAGGACTGGTACAGGCAGTGCCTGGCCATGTGGTGGGGGTCTAGGGGCCATTTTGAAGCCAGGCAGTGTGCTTTGTTGTGCCATAGGCCTGCAACCAGTGTGCCATGCTTTCATCCATTATGCTCGGGGGTACTCAGTGGTGCATGGGCCGAGTCTTTCTGTGGGGTGTCTTGAATGTAGGAAATTGATGAAGCAACCGCTGCACTCCCGAGTGAATTAGAGAGTCTATAGATAACACAATGTTCGTAATTTTGTAGGTGCTCGGGGAGATCACCTTCTGGTTCCAAAAAGGTGCAAGATACAAACAATATTTAGGAAGTCTTACGGGAGGTAAGAGCTGTCCCAGAGCACTCTTGATGCACAAACAGTGCGTGGCTAAGTAGTGGCTCAAGTAACGTAACAAAAATCCTCCAATTGTTCTAAGTTGATTTATTTATTAGAATACTTCAGATAAATCCAAAAGGTATCATTGTAACATATTGGCTTCATATGTTAATTGGACTTTGAACATGAACAAAATCAATACGGTCTATTACATTATTCTTCTCGGTGTGAGTTAAAGCCCGATGCATTTCGTGCTAAAATAGCACTTCTTCAGGGGGCCATTTTGAGGACTGGTACAGGCAGGGCCTGGGCATGAGGTGGGGGACTAGGGGCCATTTTGAAGCCAGGCAGTGTGCTTTGTTGTGCCATAGGCCTGCAACCAGTGTGCCATGCTTTCATCCATTATGCCCAGGGGTACTCAGTGGTGCATGGGCCTAGTCTTTCTGTGGGGTGTCTTGAATGTAAACATCATTGAGGGCATGGATGGCATTGGATTGTGATGATTTTTGTGTGTTTTTCGAATTTTTGGCTGTTGTTGGGGCCTTTTGCCCAGGGGTACTCAGTGGTGCATGGACTGAGTCTTTCTGTGGGATCTCTTTAATGTAAACATCATGGAGGGCATGGATGGCATTGGATTGTGGTGATTTTTGTGTGTTTGTCAATTTTTGGGCTGTTGTTGGGGCCTTTTGCCCAGGGGTACTCAGTGGTGCATGGACTGAGTCTTTCTGTGGGTTCTCTTTAATGTAAACATCATGGAGGGCATAGGTGGCATTGGATTGTGGTGATTTTTGTGTGTTTTTCGATTTTTGGGGGTGGTGTTGGGGCCTGTCCATCTGGGTGGGGGGCATTTAGAGGCCTGGTCCAGGTAGGGCCTGGCCATGTGGTGGGGGTCTAGGGGCCATTTTGAAGCCAGGCAGTGTGCTTTGTGCCATAGGCCTGCATCCAATGTGCCTTGCTTTAATCCATTATGCCCAGGGTTACTCAGTGGTGCATGGGCCTATTCTTTCTGTGGGGTGTCTTGAATTTGAACCTGATTGTGGGCATGGATGTCATTGGATTGTGGTGATTTTTGTGTGTTTTTCGATTTTTTGAGGTGTTGATGGGGCAAGGCCATGTGGGTGGGGGCCATTTTGAGGACTGGTCCAGGCAGGACCTGGCCATGTGGGTGGGGGTCTAGGGGCCATTTTGAAGCCAGGCCGTGTGCTTTGTTGTGCCATAGGCCTGCACCCAGTCTGCCATGCTTTCATCCATTATGCCCAGGGGTACTGTCAGTGGTGCATTTTATTGGTCTTTCTGCATTTTATTGGTCTTTCCATTTTGGGGTGGGGGGTATAATAAAAATGCTTACTTGCAAACTATTAATTGAAGCGCTAAGTATGCAACATTTATTTAACTGATGTTCCTCTAGCTTCGTTTGCTTTTAAGTGCAGAAAGACGAATCATCAGCCTCATCGTTCCTCATCAGTGCCAGGAACAAGTCCTGCTGCGGTGTGTGCAGCACAACGTCACGTCTGGCCACAGACAACTCTGCAACTTGTACAACTGCGGCCTGCTGTTTTGACATCTGAAGAAGATGGCCCAAAAAAAAGTTGCCCGTAGCTCCTCTAGCAAGAAAGTTGCCAGTAAGGAGCAGAAGAAGCAAGTGGCGCCACTTACCAAGGAGACTGGTGTGCCGCCCGCCACATTTTTTGCGATTAAAAAAAAAAGTGCGCCTGCAGCAGCAGCGGGGTCTGCTGGGGACCAAGCTGGGAGCAGCACCCCCGCTCCATTGGGCTCAGTGCCACCACCACCACGCCAACTTAAGTCCAAGCCCTTGAGTGCTTCAAAGGCAGCCAGTCTAGTTGTTCAATCACCATCGACCAGTGATGTTGGCTCATCGCAAGAAAGTAGCAGCATCCCTCAATCAACACAGGTTGTTGTAACTCATCTGACGAGTGTTCAACAACCACAGCCGCAACAACAACTACATGTGCAAGTACAAGCCCAAGTACATGTGGAAGGAGAGGCGGCGCAAGGAGATGCACAAGCAGAGGTGCATGGAGCGGCACAAGTGCCCACAATAGTTGTTCCTCCCGAAGTAGGGGCACATCAGGAAATCGACATTCAAGCCGAGGTATCATTTGAGGAAGCCACTCCTCCTGCTCATTCATTGTCTTCCAGATCCCCAGCAAGGAAACGATCAAGGATGGTGTCTTCATCCTCTTCAAGCACCCTTCCTTCTGATGATATGGATGAAAATTGGGAACCACTACGGCCGTCTGAGAGTGAGGCACACCATGATCTGACAAAGGTAGCTAAGCGTAAAAGGAAGGTCCCCGAAAGTCTCGTAGTTATGGACTGTGATGATGACGCTGAACAAGAAGTGACGTATACTCCTGCTGATGAAGACTCTCATGACGACGACACAGTCATCATAGACGTCACTACAGCCCCAGCGGGCATGCAGCAAACAGACATTATTACCCTAGCCCGAAATGCTGCTGAGCGTGATGTTGGGGGCGTGGCAATGGGACCACCACCAATGCAGTTAACTAGTACACCACCACCTACCGCTTCCATATTTTCTCGCCAGAAGGGACCTCCATCCACCTCAACCTCCATTTCCTCAATTAGTGGTGCTGCAAGTGCACAACGTAGTAAAGTTCGGCAACACACATCCTCCACTTCATCTGGCATTAGCATTCCAGGTATCGCCTCCTCCGCCCCCCACAGACATTTGAAGTCCGCAGTTTGGGACTTCTTTAGTGTTAGCCCAACAAGGGAAAACATAGCCATTTGTAAGCTTCGAGTTAGTTGTGGTAAGCTTGGTACCAACTATAGTACCGGAGGCCAGAGAGGTCATCTTGAGAGACAGCACACTGTGAAATGGCAGGCGCACCTAAAGGAGATCAAGGAAGCCCGAATTGCAAGTCAACAAACTGTATCCGTTGATGTTTCATCTGATGATGACGAGGAGGAAGAAGCGTCAAAAGTTTCTTCACTTACACCCAGTACCCCTGTCAGCAGCACACCCCCTGCAAGATATATGAGCCACACTAAGAGTGTGGGAGAGAGTGAGACACCAATGCGAAAAAGTTCATCATCACCGAGCGTAACTGGGTCGAAGAAGTCATCATCATCCCGTAAATGGTCCAGCCCGCCATTAGAAGCATGTTGTTTTCAGATGCACCATTTGAACACAACCACCCAATGAGGCGTCTGTATACCACTAAGCTGGCTAAAATGCCAGCGCTGGACCTTCTCCCTTTTCTTTTGTGGAAGGGGTTGGTTTTCTTGAATTAGTGGCAAACCTCTGCCCTAAATGGAAGGTTCCCAGCCGGTTCTATTTTGCCAGAGTTGCGGTTCCGGCACTACATGAAGATGTGCTGGAGTTGATTGGGGCAGCTGTGCAGAAGAGTGCTGTTCACACTATACATCTGACAACAGACATGTGGACCAGTTGCCAAGCCGTTGATTACATGTGCATCACTGCACACTGGGTCTCTTTTTCAGGGGTTAAAGCAGAGCTAACCGCAGGTGTTGACCCGGACAACGTTTTTAAAGCTGCTCGGAAACATGCAACACTAGCCATGTTTGCCATGTAGAAAAGTCATAAAGGAGAAAACATTTTGCATGAGTTTAACACAAAGGTCTTTCAATGGCTGTCCCCAAGAAAACGCATGATTGGTTATGTTTCCACGGATAATGGCGCCAATGTAGTTAAGGCCATGCATAAGGGTAACTATTTCAGAGTGCCGTGTTTGGCGCACTGTATAAACCTGGTTGTTAATAAATTCTTGAGTGAAGAAAGTGCAGTGTGCGAGTTACTGACCACCTGCCGAAGAATGTGCACACATTTCAACCATTCTTTTAAGACCCGGAAGCAGCTGAGGTGCCTGCAACATGAACGTAAACTGCCAGTGAAAGCACTCATCCAGGAGGTGGTAACACGTTGGAACTCAACCTTCTACATGCTTGAGCGTCTGTTTGAGCAGTATGCGGTAGTCGATCAGTATTTCTTTACACAGGGAACATCTATGAAGGACCTCAGGATATAGGTGGAGCAATGGAAGCTAGTTAAAAGCCTGACAGACATGCTTCGTCCTTTTGAGGTCTTGACTCGTGCAGTCAGCAGGGAGGACTGTAATCAGGGAAAAGCTATCCCATTGTTGCGCATGCTAGAGCACCAACTGAAGGCGGTGTCTTCTACGTTACAAAAAGAGGAAAAAAAGGAACAAGCATTTAAGTTGGCGGTGAAGTTATTACAGCGCCTACTTTGCGATGAACGTCTTCATAAGATCCACACAGAACAGCATTACATTTGTGCTACTATTCTGGATCCACGGTACAAAAAGGCACTGGCAGGCAGAGTATTCTTTCCTTTTGATGACGCAGATGTTACAAAGTACAAACAATGGCTAGCTGTGGCAGCCAGTCGGTTTGAAAGAGAACGGCAGGAAATTGAAGGAAAAGGCAGTACATCAGCATCAGCATCAGCAGGCCATGCGGAGTCAAAAAAATCCACTTCTGCATCTGTGGCTGTGGCAGAAGTGAGTGATTTTCCCTCTCAGCCGTTAAAGACACCAGCAACCGTATCATCTGCACCAGACACAACAGTAACATTGTGTGAAGAAGAGGATTGGCTAACTCAGCTTGGGTTTGCTTCTCAAAAGGTCCCAGCAAAAAGTAAGTAAAGTGGAGGAACCCTGGAGAACCTTGAGTTGATGGTGCAGGACTATCTGAATGACTCAACAGAGGTCTATGTTCATGATGACCCATTGGCCTATTGGCATGGGAAAAGAGAATTGTGGCCAGAGATCACCAACCTGGCTATAAATTACTTGTCTTACCCACTCACAAGCTTGTCTTCTGAGCATGTTTCCAGTGCTGCTGGTGGCATTGTAACTTGCAAAAGGACCCGCCTCTCGCCCAAAAATGTGGAGAGGTTAACAATGATCAAGATGAATCAGCACCTCATACCACCAGATTACAAAATACGAGAATGCACGCAGGAAGAAGACGAGGAGGACACCAACATAGATGAGGGAAGTTCTTCTCTGTTAGGTGACCTACTCCCGCCTGAATTCGCAGAGTTTTAGGACGAGCTCTTCTTCCCTGACACCGAGCCCTGAAAATGAATCAATGAATCACTAACTTTCTTTTTCGTCCTTATTCACTTTTATTCCTGTGTGTCTGTCTTTCTTTGTTTTGCAAAATCTATATAAAAATAAACTTTAATCACCTAATCACAAAAACAAGCCCATCAGCAGAACTGTCTTCACTTATTTGCTTATTGATTTGAAGGTGCCGCAGTCTGCATTCCTCAGGTTCAGAAGTTCACAAGAACATGCTCCTCTATCCTCCTCCTCCAGACTCCTATTTCCCTCAAAGCAGATGGCTGGATTACGCCCAATGAAGAAAGACTCTGCACTTGTGGGGGTGTTCTACTTCTTTGTGGGTGAGTTGACGGGTCTGGGGCATTGCTGGGAATGTCTAATACCGGATAAAAGTGGTTTGGACAAAATCGGAGGTGAAAATTTGGGTGCGTTTTTGCTGACTTGCTTGTCTTTGAGATGCTGTTTGGGGGGGTCCCGGGTGTTTGTGGGTGGGTTTTGGGGTCTGGGAGCACTGCTGGCACAGTCTAATGTTGATTGCATTTGTTTTTCAGGAAATCCATGGTGGAAAAGGGGAGTTAGGGCCTAGCTGCACAGCGTATTTGGACTGAATTGAAGGTAGTTGGCCCATTTTTGCTTTTTGCCTGTTTGGGGGTGTTCTGCTTTTTTGCGGGTGGCTACAGGGGTCTGGGGCCATTGCCTGGAGTGTCTAATACCGTATAAAAGTGGTTTGGACAAAATCGGAGGTGACATTTTTTTGCGTTTTTGCTGACTTGCTTGTCTTTGAGGTGCTGTTTGGGGGGGTTCCGGGTGTTTGTGGGTGGCGTTTGGGGTCTTGGAGCACGGCTGGCACAGTCTAATGTTGATTGCATTTGTTTTTCAGGAAATCCATGGTGGAAAAGGGGAGTTAGGGCCTAGCTGCACAGCGTATTTGGACTGAATTGAAGGTAGTAGGCCCATTTTTGCTTTTTGCCTGTTTGGGGGTGTTTTTGGCTACAGGGGTCTGGGGCCATTGCTGGGAGTGTCTAATACCGTATAAAAGTGGTTTGGACAAAATCGGAGGTGACATTTTTTTGCGTTTTTGCTGACTTGCTTGTCTTTGAGGTGCTGTTTGGGGGGGTTCCGGGTGTTTGTGGGTGGGGTTTGGGGTCTGGGAGCACGGCTGGCACAGTCTAATGTTGATTGCATTTGTTTTTCAGGAAATCCATGGTGGAAAAGGGGAGTTAGGGCCTAGCTGCACAGCGTATTTGGACTGAATTGAAGGTAGTAGGCCCATTTTTGCTTTTGCCTGTTTGGGGGTGTTCTGCTTTTTTGTGGGTGGCTACAGGGGTCTGGGGCCATTGCTGGGAGTGTCTAATACCGTATAAAAGTGGTTTGGACAAAATCGGAGGTGACATTTTTTTGCGTTTTTGCTCACTTGCTTGTCTTTGAGGTGCTGTTTGGGGGGGTTCCGGGTGTTTGTGGGTGGGGTTTGGGGTCTGGGAGCACGGCTGGCACAGTCTAATGTTGACACACATTCTAACCTTTCCTTTTGCTTTTTAGGCTATGTGTTATAGTGCAGTATTATATTGTTGATATTATTAATAAATAAAGATATCCCAGTTCTTAGTGAACTAGTGTGTACTTGTTACTTTCTTATGGTAAAGTTAACCTTTCTTCTAGTCAGATGCTGTTATGTGAACGGATGCGTCTCCCGTCCAGGTAAATGGTAACTGAGCAATGAGGGAGAGAGGAGCTCTTGTAATAGGGAGTAACCTTTACACAGTGTAATTTGGCCATTCTTGTGTGATCTATAAAATTGTAGTATTGTAACCCTAGTAGATGGAGAGAGATTTCCCAACATGGAGAGCTGAAGGTATTCATAGGAAAGTGATCGTCGTTGTGTAGCGGCGTTAATGAGAGCATTGACTGTAGTCGATGTGTATACCCACAAGATTGTGGCTTAGGAGAGCACCGGGGGGATACGGTGTGTAGTGAGATCGCCTCTAGGGAAAGCGGCGTTAATGAGAGCATTGACTGCAGTCAATGTGTATACCCACAGGATTGTGGCTTGTGTCTATATGAAATAGTGAGAGCACTGGGAGGAAACAGTGTATATACCCACAAGATTGTGGCTTGAGAGAGCACTGATTGTGGTCAGTGTGTAATGGTAAGTAATCGGAACTGCCTTAGGGTAGTTTAGTCTGGGCCCATGTTGCCGCGAGACTATACAGTATGAGTGTGGTGTTTTAGAAGATCTAAGCTTGTATATTGCTATTTCCCCATCCTTAGGTAGGTACACGGGTACCTGTTGTAAATAGGTCCTGAGGAGGGAGGTGGTTACGTTTCGGCTGGGTTAGTGGTGTCTTGGTGAGCTGATTCTATCTGGTCCGAAAATCCGGTCGTTACACAAGCGCAGTACATAACTATTGTGGCCAGTATCTATCTAACCTCCCACTTCTTCATCCTTGCTCTAACATTAGTGGGAGTTTAAGGAATCAATTCTACGAGCACTATGGACTCACTCCATTAGAGTCGACTATGACAGTACACCAGTCTTCTTCTTTTTCTTCTCTCTTGTTTAGCAAAATTGGTACGTTAACTTCTGCAAGCCGGAATAATGTCAGCGCAGTCAACGTGCACCCGAGAAAAACAGACGCCCGCCATGATGAGTGAGACAGACTTGCGTTACTGTACCAGTCCAGTACATGCAGGTGGTGATGCTCTTACTTTTCTATTATGGGTGGCACTGAGAATACTCTGTTACAAGGGCTACTGCTTAATTAATTTAACTTTCACCCTACAGTGCCAATGAATACTAGAAAAGGAAAATGAAGAAGATAAATAATCTGATTATCTATCACTGCACATGGTATGTATTTGCTTACATATGGGATGACTTTAGGTGCTTTGCTTTTTATTGAGTGAACAGTGATACATCCTCACATGAATGACTGAGTTCTACTAAACTTATTAACAGAGGTAGTGAGTGGCCATCGTAATAGCCTGATATATGCTATGCTTGCAATACAAACTACTGCTACTATTCATGGTAGTATTCGGACAAAATTACAACTTCTTTTCCTTGCCTTTCCTACACTGGAACGGACGTGCGGGTGCGGTGTTACATGCTCTTCAAAGTAACACTTAGTTCATCCAGTGACCGTCTACTCTCTCTAGATACACATATGCTATTTAAGAGTCAGATAGTACCATGATCCAGGCATCCATCCATTCAAACTATATGTCAATAATTCTTCTTCATGTCTCTCATCTGGACAACCCTTACCTTTTCTCACCGGAAAACAACCTTTTCATTTTATTTGGGAAACCGCAAGCCATACATCCGTGCTTGACTTGCATTTGAATTTCACCCAAAGCATATATTGCGCACACATACAGTTTCTGTTTCACCCACCCAGGCTGTTCTCCTTCCACCCATCCTTGCTTCATCCTTCACCCAGCCATGCATCATATTCCTTCCCAGCCACCTCGGGCACCAATCAAACACGTATCATTCTTCTTTGTCAGTCATCATTACTTTTAACTTGCTCGTCCTTCCACACTTACTTACACCCTTCTTTTGCTTTTCATTCATCCCATCCATCAAGTTCATCTCAGATCTGATTTGGATTCTCGAAAAAAAATTCACCGCTGAGTTGAAGTAAATTTAGAGGAGGCTACTACCTGGTTGATAAAAACTTTGTTCTAAATTTGAAAGTCTGCTTAACAGTATAGTAACTTAACTGTACACCCGTGCAGAGAGCACACCATGCAGTCTGCAATCTCAATACGTAAGGAATATAAGAGCTTACCACTATCCGCTACTACCGTGGCAACGCGCACAGCAGTTTCGTCCGGCACTTGCACCGCCTCCTCCCCAGAAGTATCCTCCTCCACCTCCGCGCTGGCCCCGGCACCAGATGTTCCACCTACAAAGTACATTTAAGAATGTTAGATGTCATAGACATACACCACTCACTAGTATTTTGTCTAGGAATGAAGAAATGTGAATACAGAAACCAATCTAATAATTTGTGACTGTCTACTCTAAAGTAAAAATGTCCCTTTTTCCAGGGAAGGGTGTTGTCTTGCTGCACTTTTTGGCACAACTGATGAATGCTTGCTTTTTAACACGCACCATTTTTCTCATAACAGACAGAAGCTTCACTTCTAAGAACAAATCATCATCACTAGGAGGGAGTGACCAACGATTCAGCACCAAAAGGAAAAATTAAAGTTCAAACCAGGTGAGGGCTCGGCTCGCCCACAATAAATGTGTGAAATTAATCACTAAGCACTTTTCCATTTTTAATCAACCATTTATGTTTTATGACAACCTTGATTTTAATAAATATTTTTACTTTTAATAAAGCTTTAAAACTTAAATAGACTCTGTGGTTTTTGGTCAAGAGTGAATGAGCAAAAGGTTTTGCAATTTGCAAGCATGAGTCCATGTCTCTGACACTTCTGGACTCTGACTCCGTACTCTTGTCCTGTGTTGGATAATCATCATTGAGGATCAATCACCGATGAATTCGGGAGCTAAATGACTCTGCCACACTATCTAGTCAGTAAGGAGATTGGGGGTTCTTCAAAGTCTGATATCACTGAGGTATGTGGAAAGTCTACCTGCGCCTATTATAATTGATAAACAATGCACTATTTAGTGTCCATAGTTCTGTTTGTGCAGATTTGTCCCTGCAACAGTAGTAGTATGGATTGTCCTCCTATCCAAACCAAAAGTAAAGCAGTATCTTATTCTTTCTTGGTGGTCATTCACCTTTTCATTGTTGGTAATTGTCAAAGCATAAACATTTAGAAGACTTGAAAAGACATTATGGACAATCCCAGAGGACTGCAGTCAGTGCATAGAGCTATTGCTGACTAGAATGGGAGTTTCGTTTAACACCTTTTGCCAAATGTGCAATCTTAGTTACCTACACAGACAGACTAATAAGAATAATCTAGTAATACTACAGGGAGTCATAGTAGAGGCAGGATAAGAATTTAGATACAGTCTACAAGAAGATCAAAGACGATTTAGAAAAAATCGAATGAGGAACACTAGGAAAAAGTAGGTACTCTATATTAACATTAAAACTTACCGGGGCCAGCAAAGGAGCCCTCCCCTGACCGATCCTGGCCTTGAACAGCAGCAGCAGCCGTTAACTCCTCCTTCTCTGTCCTCTTGCCCCTGGGGGGAGCTGATGTACAACATGAAATAAAGAAAGACCCAAAAACATGGATGATTGTTGTCAACCAAATCAAACATTTCAAAAGAACAATAACAAAATATTTAGGCAAAATAGCAAATAGACAACTATTCCACAGGTTATATTGACCTATCTCATGTGGTCTACTACGATATTAGTATTGCTTGATTTGCGGACCGTCGACTTGGAAAGTTATGTAACTCACTAAACAAACTACTAAAAAGGTTCGCCTAGGACTGGCAGGCAGCAGTCTGCAGCACGCAAAGTGACAGACAAACTCCATTGTGATTGCAGATCAGGGACAACACTAAAAAGTTTCCTACTACATCAACCAGTCGTTAAAATACTCAAACTATCAATCCACCACCACTATTTCTTCTTATTGCCAGGTGTACAAAGGAAGGACTGGACTTGAGTCTGTAGGGGCAGATTTACAAGCCCCTTGCGGCTCTTTTGCTCTATTGTTGCGTGACTTTGTGACGCAGCGGCAGAACAAAAGAGGCGCCATGATGCGGCGTATATTAACAACGTGATGCATATGGGAGATGCATCACGTTGTAAAGCCATGCGCCATCAGGGGGCGTTCCGGCGCAAGGGAGGGCTTCCTGCGCAGGAACGCATCTTAAAAGTGGCTGAGGGAAATCTACAAGATTTCAATCAGTCACTTTTAGGACAATGATGTGGGACTCAAACCCTGCGCCTGCTTGAAGCAGATGTACGGCTTGACGCAGCATTGGGGAGATAGGGCACTCCAGAGCATTGCTGGAGCTGCGCCATCATTGCGACGCAACTCCAGCAATGCGCCGCCTTTATGGCACAGATGCGTAACGCTTCAGTGACGTTTTGGGCCCATGGTGCGCCGCATTGTAAATACGGTGCACCATGGGTGGTGGTGGCGTGGCGCACAATTACTGGCGCATCCCTGTTACTTTGCAGGGATGCACCGGTAATTGCAAATCTGCCCCTTAGTGTCTAGCATTACGCAGGTCTTTAAACTACACTCATACATAATTTCTCAGGCCAATGAAATGAACACAAAATCGAAAACAAATAAGCATAGTAGCAACGCTACTGAAAAGGAAAGCAGTGCACCTGAAATGCACAGAAGATTTTGAAATATAATTTACCTACAATGTGATCAGCAGCATTATTGCTCTTGGTAAAAAACAAAAATTTGCAATATAATAACACACAGAGCAGGAGAAAAGAGAGTTGTGATGAAATAGCTACTACTACTCACCAAGCCCGGGGATCTCGATGCCGAGCAGGTCGAGCAGTCGCGTTCCCGGTCCAGGAGATCCGTCCAACGGTGGGTGGCCTGGTTGTAGGTGCGCCGGACCCGAGAGTGTTGATACATGGCCCTGCACACCTTCTCCCACCGCTCCCGGAGCCCGCAGCCGCTTTCGATCTTGCCGCCTGCCATGATGGTCCTGGGGAGGTGGCGCTGGACATAAAACACTAGTGCGCCCATCTCCTCCGCACTAAAGATCTCCCGTGGCATCACTAGCTCCCTCCTCAAACGCCCGCACGGGAGCCGGGCACAAGGTGCGGGACCCTTCCCCTTCTCGGGCTGCCTCCCAGCTCCCTTTACACTGGTCTGGGCAGAAAGAAAGGTAAATAAGAAATAAAAAATAGAATAGGGAAGAAGAAAAGAGTTTAAAAAAGTAGTTTAAAATTAACCAAAAGTAGCAGAAAACACAAAAATATAGAGCTAAAAAAATAGAGGGATAGATAATAAGTAAAATAGATTAAAAAAAACTTCAAACAAGCAAAGGATGGCAGAGATTGAAAGAGGATACAGAAAGAATGCCCAGAACCATAGCAATGAATGAAAAACAAGATGGCCGTGCCTGTTCACGACCGCGTGGGTAAGTTCGCGTGAGATTTTCCTCGCGATCACACGCGAACTTGTACTAGCGAGCCGCACACTTTGCGAGATTACACATAGCGCCCGGAAACGGAAATATGTCACGCAAACAAGATGGCCGCGCCCATGTAAGACCGCTAGGGTAACTTCGCGCCGTTGCGCTACAAGCAGCTCGCTAAAACGCACAAAACCACGCGAACTAACACGCCGCAAAAAAACAAATCGCATATTCGCACGAATTTGCGGCTTCCGAATTCGATCTCGTGCAAATTCGCGCCCCGCGAATCTCGCGAAATGGCAGAAAAACGATTTTTGCAAAACTGAAAGCACGCAGCAGGTGCAAAAGTTCAAGCGCATCATTAGTAAGCATTCCCTGTAGTGCTTCCTGAGGGCCACCTCCAGAGTTCCGTTTCCTACTTGCAACTATTCCATGACCCTGCTCTGACCCTCACAGCAGGCTCAGAGAATAGCTACAAGTATGCCACAAAGGTCCTGTTAAAAAAAACTTACACTGCGACAGAAAGCAATTACAGATAAGGAAGCAGGTGCCAGGCTGGAAGTTCAAATTCAGTGACATATTAATTAACCCCTAATTCATTCATGTCAGTTGAGGCAGGGCAGGCGTGCTAACGAATTTTGCAAAACTGAAAGCACTTAGCAGGTGCAAAAGTTCAAGCTCATCAGTAATCAGGAAGCACTTACAGCTAAGGAAGCAGGTTCCAGCTCAAATTCAGTGACACATTAATCAGCCCCAAATTAATTCATGTCAGTTGAAGCAGGGCAGGTGTGCTTTTACCCCCATAATCTACAGTGATGAACCAGAGGGTGTCAGTGATGTACCAGAGGGTGGCATGGGTTAACCAGAGGGCGGCAGTGGTGAAACAGAGGGTGCTGTGATGAACCAGACGTAGAAACAACATGGTCGCGACCGTTGCGACCCGACAAGTAAGTTCGCGTTTGCGAACTGGTACAAAACCCTCGCGAACTGGCAGAAACCCTTGCGAACACAAAAAAAGAACAAATCCGCAAATTCGCGAAAGTTCGAGGATTTTGCGGATTGTGAATTCGTGAATACGCAAATTCGCGAATCGCGAATTCGCAAAATTCACCCATGCTTACTTTTATTTATATTAGCCAAGAGCGCAAATGCATCGGAAAGTATATATATATATATATATATATATATATATATAATATATATACTCCACTCATATGATTTACCTTGTTTGTATTGAAGTTAGCCGGCGGGCATCCCTTTCACATACAATCCAAAAGAAATTGATGCACAGACTGATGCCCAGCCATCCAGGCGTTATTATATATATATATGTGATTGATCATCACACATAACACTGAGGAGAGAAACATCAGATCAATGATCAATAAACATTGGGGAATTATAAAATCTGACCCCACAATGGGGAGTTTGTTAGCACAAAAAACAGACATCACATACAGGAGAGCATTCTCCATGAGAGATGCTCTGGGCAGAAAGAGTTCGGAGGTCATCATCACGCAAAACTGGCTAGCTGACGTAAAGGGTTTTGTCAAGTGTCTGAGTTGCAGAGCGTGTAAGTGTGGCAAGAATTTGACCAAGGTTGAGTCGACCTTCAGGCACACTCCACTTACTATCAAACACAGATTGACATGCAGGACAGAATTTGCTGTCTATATGCTTCAGTGCAAGTGTGGACAACGCTACAATGGGAGCACTAAGCTCCAGGTCCACCTCCACATACTCCAGCACATCAGGGCTATAGTGAATAATGGCCCAGCTTACCCTGTAGCGAGGCACTTTAAGGAGGTGCACAACAATAACCTAGAGCATCTGCAATATTCTGTCATTGATTGTGTTCCGCCACTTAAGCGGGGAGGCAACAGGCTCTTGAGACAGTTGGAGAGTAGATATATTTTACAATTCAACACCAAGGCACTTGCAGGTCTCAACACCACGGAGGATTTACATCACTTCCTATAACCCAGCGCAGGTGGCTGACACGAACATCGGGCACCACACAGCTGAGATTACACGTATACATGACACTACCATTCATTGTTGCTTTCTCCTGTTGGTTTCTATTTGCATCAGTGTTGTACATATTGTATATATATATTTTCTACTGTAACTGTTGATATCTATGTTTGTACTTAGTTTGCTTACTGTATTGTATCCACATGGATATGCATTATGGTTTGCTTCATTTGAATTAGGCCAGAGCTATGAGTCACCACTGAGTATTTTTACCATTATTGTTTTGCCATTTGTGGACTGCTAGCCTACTCACTACTAGCACATTTGTGAATATTGTGATAGGACATATGTATCTTCGTATTCCTGTCAGGCATTGCACATCTTATGCTTTGTGTGGTCCACACACAGCCTCAATGCACTTGTTTAGTGTGGCATCAGAGTGGCTCACCAGCAATACTTTTGTTAGTATGGGAAGACAGCTCATAATTAGGTCGCTATGTCTTTTGTTTTAGTTCACCCACTAGGCATTCATGATCTGCTCTAATGCCTGTGAGGTAGGCAGCACATCTATTACACTCACTGTATATTTGTGCATTGAGCACCTTCACGCCTACCTCACCTTGTATATACATGCTCATAAGGCTTACGTAACCACTGTTACCCCTTCCCTCACAATCACTACTTTCAAATTCAGTGGCAAGCAGCATTCATGCAGTTAGTTTCTTTGGCTTGCAACGTTAATAATGGGCTATTTTTTACTTTACATCATGCATTCAACTACACACACCATGCGCCATCTGATACACCTAGATCAGTTTCTTTATAACTGGAAGTCGCACCTCTACATGAATTGCATACTTCTATTATATACCACGCCATTTCACAGAGATTGCCTCAGCCGCCGACAGACTCACACTTGTGAACATATGTCGCATTTAACATTTTCATTGGCATAACATGCCACCCTTTATTCATTTACCTCGCTTCTTTAATACGTTTAGCGAAGTATCAGTGGAGAGAGGCATTCACTCGTGGTCTCATGCTCTAACACAGGAAACTATTCAGAAAAGGGGGTGGTGATGGACAGTATATCTGAATTAAACAGAACACTCGTACCCAGTCAACAGATCAGGGCTTGATCCATCACCGTTTTTTAGCTCACTGCACCATCCCAGCTCAGAACCTGGCTACATGCAAATTAGTCTGTCCCTGGCCCAGTGCATCATGGGAACAGGGCAGACCAAACTACCAAGCCAATTCTTTAACTGGAAAGGAAACAAGCTTCCGGGGACCGGTTTCTGGCATTACAGCCGTTTTCGGCCCGGCTTGCTTGAATCCTGATGGTGCAGTGAGCAAGGGACTCACATCTGAGTATACCCTTCCACGCTTATGGTGGACAAAACGATTCAGAAAAGTGGGTGGTGATGCACAGGAAACTGGCAGCATTCTTACTTATCTTTACACATGGGGGATAGTAGATTCCTAGGATCCTCGTCGACCAGCACATCTAGCTTGTGGCCAGCACTGGCTCTGAACAATGTGCCAAGTACTTATAGTCTCTTTACTATGTTTAGGCGCACTGTAGTAAAAGGTGTGCAGTAAACCTATGATGTCACACATGTTGCTTTATCACACGTTGCAAACCTGTTGAGTCACTTCAATGAACATAGAAAACATACTGCCACTTGTAACACTGTATATATTGCACCCTTCCATCATTGCAAGCGCTATGTGATCAAGGCCGCATGTCTGGCAGCCGAAACGCTTCATATGGACATTTGATGCACTAAATAAACATCATTAAACAAGTCTTGCCTGCGGAGTCTGTTTCTCGGTACAGTGCCGCTCCCTGTGAAGGTTGCATCACTGGGATCCTGATGTGACATATATATCTATGCCTGCAAGGGTATTGTTTTGGCATATACTGGGTGCTTCCTTGTGTCTGGACAAAGCTAAACCTCTCTGAAGAGCTGTAATGACAGCGAAACACATGTCAGGGGTTGCTTTTATTCATTTCAGGTTGGCTAGGATGGTATTTTTCCAATCCAAAGCTTTAATATGGTGCCTGGAGTGGTAAATGGCTTTTGTCATTTTACAGCTTGGCATGGATAGCACTGTGCTAATCCTATGCTTAAAAACTTTGATAGAAAAGCAGACATTTGAGGTGAGCAAATTTAGAGTGTTGCTGGTGTTGAAGGTGCCCTATACAGGTGCTGCCTTCAACCTAAACTTGGGAACTACCCAGAGTTCTCTCCTTCTTCTTGTATATACATATATATATATATATCTATATATATATATATATATATATATATTGTCACGAAAAAGGTTACCCTTGTTGGGAGCGCCGCGTGGAGAATTCAATTAGCAGTGAGGACCACAGTCACCTCGTGCTCACAGTTGGCATCCCAGATACGAGGCTTTACGCGTTTCGAATATCACTATTCTTGTTCACAAGCCATGCCGGGAGAAATGAACAACAAACTGCTTCGGGAACACTCGTTTTATTAATTGCACAGTCCCGCCCCACTGGGCGTGTGCCTCCGCCCGCTTGGGCGCTTGGTATTTGGAGTCCCAAAGTTCGATAAAACCCCTGTGGGTGTTTGTTGCTTCCCTGAATCATGCAGAATAAAATGTCCCAAGTGGGTTGACATCAGCTGTGTAGTTCACTGGATGAATGTATTAATTCAGGTCTCTCACGTTTGGATTCATCCACTCCTGTGAAGCGTCAGAGGATCTGAGCTTCGGTTCCGTAGAGTCACGGCGGGCAACTCCCGCGACCAGGCAAGCCGCTGCTAAATATATATATATATATATTGCGCTCATCAAATCCAAACGTATCCACAAGGAATGAAAGACGGCACTCGGGAGGTTCCTTTTCACCACAGAGTAGTTTATTAACTACAAGCTAAACCACAGACGCGTTTCGGCGATTTGCCTTTGTCAGTGTGTGTCTCCACACGTACAAACCGGTGCATTTATCTTAATCAGCGTTGACAACGTGTAAGGGTTACACCTCTAAATCGGCATCGACAGAGGACTGGAGACCTCCCAACTAGTGCAGGCTCCATCTTGTAACGGTAACATTAAACCATACGCATTACTTATGCTCACAACATATGAACTAAGCATTATTAAAACTACGGATAGGTTAGGAGCGCTCTAGTGGAGGGTATATAGGTTAATGGTGCTATAATTACACTGTTTGATATAGCCGTGGATCGGCAACAGTCCTCTGGAAATATTCCATGATCATTAGAGGTGAATCCCATTCTTACACTACATTATTTGCATCAACATTTAGATAAAAGGGTCTTATATCATCATGTATAAACTGAAAAAGGTCAACAAAGTGAAGAGAAAGGGAGAAAAGGAAAAGTGAAAAAGTGCCATATATACATCATCTATAGTTCATATGCATACATCATTTTCTAGTAGGAATCAAAGAGCCCTTTGAACCTATGCATGATTAAAGCACAAAATATGAACCACAAATCTAGAATTCTAGAAATATGTGCCGGAAAATATATACAACAGTAGAAAATCAATCTCAAGTTTCATTCAAACATTAGATTTAACCATTGTAGTTAGCACCTGGGATATCTAGTTCATATATTAATCCACAGAGGTTTTGCAGATAAAAGTACACAGAATACAGTTGGGTTCACAGGCAAGCCCTACATCATTTGCCTAGATGAAATACCATTTCTTCCCCACTGTTCATCCCCCTGGGCCGTTTTGTGGAAAGGTCTATGATATAGCGTGATTCTAGTCTACGTAACCGTCGTAGACGGTCCCCTCCTCTGACAGTGTTCTTAATAGTGTCAAGGCCGAAGTATTGCAGCTGACTACGGTCTCTATTATGTTTCTCGGCAAAATGCCGGGCGACTGGATAAGATTGATCTGCTTTATCAATCGCTCTTAGATGTTCTAAGATCCGTAGTTTGAACATGTTTATTGTACTCCCTATGTAGCGGAGGCCACACGGACAGGTGAGACAATAAACTGCTAAAGGTGTGCTGCATGTGATAAACTGTTTGATTTGCAGTTTCTTACCGGTGTCGGGTATTTCGATGGAGAGGACCCTTTTACTCCCGGCACACGCTTTGCATTTTCCACACGGGTAGAAACCACTCATGGTTTTTAGGGTGTTGCTCTTAGGGAGTGTTTTTTCTAGGTGGCTAGTCACCAGATAGTCTCTTAAAGATCTGGCTTTATTGAAGGTTATAAGTGGGTGAGTAGGTAGATCATCTTTAAGTGTGTTGTCTGTTTTGAGGATGTGCCAGTTCTTACGGAGCATCGCCCTTAAGTCATTGGCTCCAGCGGAGAAGGGAGTTATTAATCTAAACTTGCCTTTGCCAGCTATAGATGTCATAGAGTTATTCCTTGGAATAGATTTATTTGTCAGCAAGGAATCTCTAGGGATGGCCCTTACCCTCCTCAAGGTGTTATTTAGAAGAATTTCTCCGTAACCCCTGGCCTTGAATCTATTCACACATTCCTTTGCTGCCACCTCAAAGTCCTCTAATCTTGAGCAATTCCTTCGGAGTCGGAGTAACTCTCCGTATGGAATGCTCTTAATGAGTTTCGGGGGGTGGCTGCTGCTGGCAAAAAGTGTGGAATTACCAGCAGTGGTTTTTCTATGTAGGGCTGTGTGAATCTGATGGTCTTCCAAAAACACTTTTAGGTCGAAGTAGTCCGCAGTTACCGGACTTACCGTCCCTGAGAAATGTAAGTTGTAGCTATTCTCATTAAATAGGTCGATGTAGGCATGTGCTGTTACAGATGGGCCTCGCCAGAAGATAAACAGGTCATCAATATACCTGAACCAACCCTCATATATATATATATACATACATATTACCTGCTGGCGGTCGCCAGTAGGTATATAGTTAGGACCTAGTTACCATAGGAAATCCCCAACATTCTATTGAGAATAACTTTGGTTCCGATTGAGGAATCTGCGTGTAATTTTCCTTAAAATTGCTTCGCTTTGCTCCGCTCCTTCCCTGAAAGTTTCGGGGGGATTCGTCAAGCGGGGGCCGAGAAAAAGGGGGGTCCCAAAACGTGTTTTGCCCATGTTAATTTCCATAGGGACCTTTAGACACGGCTACAGCCCGAACGGCTGAATGGAATTACACCAAACTTGGCAAAATGGTAGGGCCTGGTATGCAGATGTGCCTTTGCTATGTTTGGTGAAAATCCCTCCAGTAGTTCTTGAGAAAATTGAATTTGAAATTTTTCAAATGGCATTTTCTATGGGACCTTTAGACACGGCTACAGCCCGAGTGGCTGAACGGAATTACACCAAACTTGGCAAAATGGTAGGGACAGGTATGCAGCAGTGCCTTTTTTATATTTGGTGAAAATCTCTCCAGTAGTTGTTGAGAAAATTGAATTTGAGCAAATTATATATCAATATGCGCTCAACATTATATTGGGAATAACTTTGGCGCCGATTGAGGAATCTGTGTGTAATTTTCCAGAATTTTGGCCAGCTCCGCTCCGCTCCTTCCCTGAAAGTTTTGGGGGGATTCATCAAGCGGGCCGAAAGGGGGTCCCAAAACGTGTTTTCCCCATGTTAATTTCCATAGGGACCTTTAGACACGGCTATAGCCCGAACGGCTGAATGGAATTACACCAAACTTGGCAAAATGGTAGGGCCTGGTATGCAGATGTGCCTTTGCTATGTTTGGTGAAACCCCCCCTCTAGTAGTTCGTGAGAAAATTGAATTTGACATTTTTAAAATGGCATTTTCTATAGGACCTTTAGACTCGGCCGAGCGGCTGAACGGAATTACACCAAGCTTGGCAAAAGGGTAGGGTCAGGTATGCAGTAGTGCCTTTTCTATATTTGGTGAAAATCCCTCCAGAAGTTGTTGAGAAAATTTAATTTGAGCAAATTAAATATCTATATGCGCTTAACATTCTATTGGGAATAACTTTGGCGCCGATTGAGGAATTTGTGTGTAATTTTCCAGAATTTTGGCCAGCTCCGCTCCGCTCCTTCCCTGAAAGTTTCGGGGGGGGGGGGATTTGTCAAGCGGGGGCCGAAAGGGGGTCCCAAAACGTGTTTTCCTCATGTTCATTTCCATAGGTACCTTTAGACACGGCTACAGCCCGAACGGCTGAATGGAATTACACCAAACTTGGCAAAATGGTAAGGCCTGATATGCAGATGTGCCTTTGCTATGTTTGGTGAAAACCCCCCTCTAGTAGTTCTTGAGAAAATTGAATTTGAAATTTTTCAAATGGCATTTTCTATAGGGCCTTTAGACACGGCTACAGCCCGAGCGGCTGAACGGAATTACACCAAGCTCGGCAAAATTGTAGGGTCAGGTATGCAGTAGTGCCTTTTCTATATTTGGTGAAAATCCCTCCAGTAGTTGTTGAGAAAATTGAATTTGAGCAAATTAAATATCTATATGCGCTTAACATTCTATTGGGAATAACTTTGGCGCCGATTGAGGAATCTGTGTGTAATTTTCCAGAATTTTGTCCAGCTCCGCTCCGCTCCTTCCCTGAAAGTTTCGGGGGGGATTCGTCAAGCGGGGGCCGAAAGGGGGTCCCAAAACGTGTTTTCCCTATGTTCATTTCCATAGGGACCTTTAGACACGGCTACAGCCCGAACGGCTAAATGGAATTACACCAAACTTGGCAAAATGGTAGGGCCTGGTATGCAGATCTGCCTTTGCTATGTTTGGTGAACGACGCCCTCTAGTAGTTCTTGAGAAAATTGAATTTGAAATTTTTCAAATGGCATTTTCTATAGGACCTTTAGACACGGCTACAGCCCGAGCGGCTGAACGGAATTACACCAAGCTTGGCAAAATGGTAGGGTCAGGTATGCAGTAGTGCCTTTTCTATATTTGGTGAAAATCCCTCCAGTAGTTGTTGAGAAAATTGAATTTGAGCAAATTATATATCTATATGCGCTCACCGTACGCGCACCGTACGTGTACGGTACGCATACTGTACGCGTACGTGCGCGTAACCTTACGTGCGCGGGCGAGTTTCTGCTTGGCTGGCAGTCGACTGTCAACATTCCAAACTGTCCAAACCAGGAAGTGTTGGCCACCATCTTGTTTTTCAGGAGAACTGAGGCACAAGAGAGCCCAAAACAAGAGTGGATTACACGAAAAGGGGGCAGGGTAGAGAACCCCCAACCCCCTAGCCCTTCTCAGGGGGTCCCAAAAGGACCACCAAGTGCAAAAAAAATTATAATTTTTTTAAATTGCGGGGTACGCGCACATACGCGTACGTGAGCGTACCCCGCAATTTAAAAATAAAAATAAAATTTGCACTTGGTGGTCCTTCTGGGACCCCCTGAGAAGGGCTAGGGGGTCAGGGGGTCTCAACTCTGCCCCCTTTTCGCGTTTTCCACTCTTGCTTTGTGCTCTCTTTTTTTCGTCACTTCTCCTGAGGAAAAAAGATGGCTTCTCAGGTGGTCCCAGAAGGATAATAACATATATAAACGTTATCCGCTAATAGAATTAGCATTTACAAAACCTTTGAAATTTATTGAAAAAAAATATAGGTTTCACGCCTGATATAGTTAGGAATTAGCATTTAAAAAACCTTGCAAATCACTGAAAAAAACGTAGGTTTCAAGCCTTATTAGTTAGGAATTAGCATTTAAAAAACCTTGCAAATTCACTTAAAAAACATAGGTTTCAGACCTTATATAGTTAGGAATTAGCATTTTAAAAACCTTGCAAATTCACTTAAAAAACCATAGGTTTCAGGACTTATATAGTTAGGAATTAGCATTTAAAAAACCATTGAAATTGCTCCCATACAGTTAGTTGTACTAACTATATTTCGCGCACCCGCAATCCACTGCTGATGATGTCCCATATTACATCATTCATGACATGGTCAGTGACATCACTGATGACATCACTGATGACATCTCAAATGACATCACTGATGACATTACTGATGACATCTCATTTGACATCACTGATCACATCACTGATGATATCATTCATGTGATAATACGATGCACCTCCTCACACTCTAATATAACCTTTGATACACCCAGTGTTAAATACAGACTACCATTCTTGAAACCATTGACACACCAATACCAGTTACTACATACGCACTAACTGATTCCTAGGTCTACACACACATTTACTCATTCACCCATAGAATCACTCATACATACAGTCACTCATCAATACAGCACTATCATATGCACTCATACACCTATACAGACACTCACACATTGCCACTCATCCATGGAGTTACTCACAAACCTAGTCAGTCATGCAAAGAATCAATAACACTTCCATTTCCTCAAATATACAGTTATACACACAACACCTTATTTATTCAAACTTATACTAACACATACTTACTCTCTTATACAGTCACTGATACAAGTACACAATGATCCATACAGCCACTCGCACATTCACTGGCTCTCATGTATAGTCATTTATATATGCCAACTCTCACATGCACTGTGTTTTACATATGTACTTACTTGGACATGTAGCACTGAGATATCCATTAACTCACCAATACACCCATGCACACAGTCAACCACCCATATAGCTGTTTCCACATGCACTCTTGAACTCATACACCTAGTGAATCAACTGCTCACACATCTATGCACAGAGTCACACACCTCCCAGCCACCCACACACACACTCAGTCTCCCATTCAAATACTTGAGCAACCAATCAATAACCCATATAGCCACTCATATAGCTATTGGTCAACACATGCA
The DNA here is from genome assembly GCF_964263255.1 of Lissotriton vulgaris. Classification (NCBI taxonomy): domain Eukaryota; kingdom Metazoa; phylum Chordata; class Amphibia; order Caudata; family Salamandridae; genus Lissotriton; species Lissotriton vulgaris. Next base: position 858,476,446 of record NC_141695.1, read on the forward strand.
GCAGCTTGCACAACCACAGACATACTGATGCACACATTCAGACAGTTTAGTCAATAACCCATGCATTTAGTAAGACACATTTAATCACTCACTCATACAGTCAGTCACGCACCTACTAAATCCTTCATCCAGACACTTATACATCCACTCATTATTCAATATGTAAAACATATTTAAACTTTACAGAAACACACAGTCACTGGATGATGTCATCAGTGATGTCATCAGTGGTGTCAAATGAGATGTTATCAGTGATGTCATCAGTGATGTCATTTGAGATGTCATCAGTGATGTCATCAGTGATGTCACTGACCATGTCATGAATGATGTAATACGTGACATCATCAGCAGTGGATTGCGGGTGCGCAAATTATAGTTACTACAACTAACTATATAGGAGCAATTTCAATGTTTTTTTCAATGCTAATTCCTAACTATATAAGGCCTGACACCTATGGTTTTTTAAGTGAATATATATATGTAATCTAACATCAAACAGTTACCCCTGTGTACTGCCTTCCAACCCTGATGAACTGTGGGTGATGTAGTCAGGATTCCAAGACTACAGAAGGTGTGCTCCAAAACAACAGGGGGCGGAGCTCTCCGACCAATGAGGGAGGTGGAGGAGAGACATAAGGTAGAGATGGAATGGTGGCTCGTGTGTGGTGGCATCTGACGAGGCGAAGGGTCGCCGAAATGCATAATACCCAGTGTCCACATTAAAGACTACCAATTGGATTCCTCCGTGTAGCCTCTTACATCTTATAATTATAGGGGTGTGTTTGGCTGTTTCACACGCTGGCCAGTGGCATGTTAAGGGGCCCCGTTCCACTTAAGAGGCCGTAGCGTTGCTGGCAACAGTTGTGGACTCGACCAAGGTTTTGGTAGCTCCTGCCCGCCTCGGACTGCGGCAGCTTGGAATTGGGCTGTTTGCCAGGAGCAGCTCAACATGGTGCGAGGAGCCGGGAATCCATGTGTCCCGACTCGCGGCCCGCCAAGCGTATGCAAGAGAGGCTGGAACATTAGTGGGTGCCTGAGGGAGTCGTCGGACACCATGCCCACACGGGACAAGCTACCGGTACAGCAATCATTCTCTCTCCCCGAGTAATCTAACATCAAACAGTTACCCCCGTGTACTGCCTTCCAACCCTGATGAACTGTGGGTGATGTAGTCAGGATTCCAAGACTACAGAAGGTGTGCTCCAAAACAACAGGGGGCGGAGCTCTCCGACCAATGAGGGAGGAGGAGGAGAGATGTAAGGTAGAGATGGAATGGCAGCTCGTGTGTGGTGGCATCTGACGAGGCGAAGGGTCGCCAAAATGCATAATGCCCAGTGTCCACATTAAATACTCCCAATTGGATTCCTCTGTGTGGCTTCTTACCTCTTGTAATTATACGGGTGTGTTTGGCTGTTTCACACGCTGCCCAGTGGCATGTTAAGGGGCCCCGTTCCACTTAAGAGGCCAGAGCGTTGCTGGCAAGAGTTGTGGACTCAACCAAGGTTTTGGTAGCTCCGGCCAGGCTCGGACTGCGGCAGCTTGGAATTGGGCTGTTTGCCAGGAGCAGCTCGACATGGTGCGAGGAGCCGGGAATCCACGTGTCCCGACACGCGGCCCTCCAAGCCTATGCAAGAGAGGCTGGAACGTTAGTGGGGGCCTGAGGGAGTCGCCGGACACCATACCCACAAAGGACAAGCTACCGGTACAGCAATCATCCTCTCTCCCCGAGTAATCTAACATCAAACAGTTACCCCCGTTTACTGCCTTCCAACCCTGATGAACTGTGGGTGATGTAGTCAGGATTCTAAGACTACAGAAGGTGTGCTCCAAAACAACAGGGGGTGGAGCTCTCCGACCAATGAGGGAGGATGAGGAGAGACATAAGGTAGAGATGGAATGGCGGCTCGTGTGTGGTGGCATCTGACGAGGCGAAGGGTCGCCAAAATGCATAATGCCCAGTGTCCACATTAAAAACTCCCAATTGGATTCCTCTGTGTGGCCTCTTACCTCTTGTAAATATAAGGGTGTGTTTGGCTGTTTCACACGCTGGCCAGTGGCGTGTTAAGGGGCCCCGTTCCACTTAAGAGGCCGGAGCATTGCTGGCAACAGTAGGTGACTCGACCAAGGTTTTGGTAGCTCCGGCCCGCCTCGGACTGCGGCAGCTTGGAATTGGGCTGTTTGCCAGGAGCAGCTCAACATGGTGCGAGGAGCCGGGAATCCATGTGTCCCGACTCGCGGCCCGCCAAGCCTATGCAAGAGAGGCTGGAACGTTAGTGGGGGCCTGAAGGAGTCCTCAGACACCATGCCCACACGGGACAAGCTACCGGTACAGCAATCCTCCTCTCTCCCCGGGTAATCTAACATCAAACAGTTACCCCTGTGTACTGCCTTCCAACCCTGATGAACTGTGGGTGATGTAGTCAGGATTCCAAGACTACAGAAGGTGTGCTCCAAAACAACAGGGGGCGGAGCTCTCCGACCAATGAGGGAGGAGGAGGAGAGACATAAGGTAGAGATGGAATGGCGGCTCGTGTGTGGTGGCATCTGACGAGGCGAAGGGTCGCCGAAATGCATAATGCCCAGGGTCCACATTAAAGACTCCTAATTGAAATGAAAAATTGAAATGAAATGAAAAATTGCATTTGTATAGCGCATAACCGCCCTGGGGCCTCGCAGAGCTTTGGATTCCTCTGTGTGGCCTCTTACCTCTTGTAATTATAGGGGTGTTTTTGGCTGTTTCACACGCTGGCCAGTGGTGTGTTAAGGGGCCCCGTTCCACTTAAGAGGCCGGAGCGCTGCTGGCAACAGTTGTGGCCTCGACCAAGGTTTTGGTAGCTCCGGCCCGCCTCGGACTGCGGCAGCTTGGAATTTGGCTGTTTTCCAGGAGCAGCTCGATATGGTGCGAGGAGCTGGGAATCCATGTGTCCCGACTCGCGGCCCGCCAAGCCTATGCAAGAGAGGCTGGAACGTTAGTGGGGGCCTGAAGGAGTCCTCCGACACCATGCCCACACGGGACAAGCTACCGGTACAGAAATCATCCTCTCTCCCCGAGTAATCTATCATCAAACAGTTACCCCCGTGTACTGCCTTCCAACCCTGATGAACTGTGGGTGATGTAGTCAGGATTCCAAGACTACAGAAGGTGTGCTCCAAAACAATAGGGGGCGGAGCTCTCTGACCAATGAGGGAGGAGGAGGAGAGACATAAAGTAGAGATGGAATGGCGGCTCGTGTGTGGTGGCATCTGACGAGGCGAAGGGTTGCCGAAATGCATAATGCCCAGTGTCCACATTAAAGACTCCCAATTGGATTCCTCTGTGTGGCCTCTTACCTCTTGTAATTATAGAGGTGTGTTTGGCTGTTTCACACGCTGGCCAGTGGCGTGTTAAGGGGCCCCGTTCCACTTAAGAGGCCAGAGCGTTGCTGGCAACAGTTGTGGACTCGACCAAGGTTTTGGTAGCTCTGGCCCGCCTCGGACTGCGGCAGCTTGGAATTGGGCTATTTGCCAGGAGCAGCTCGACATGGTGCGAGAAACCGGGAATCCATGTGTCCCGACTCGCGGCCTGCCAAGCCTATGCAAGAGAGGCTGGAACGTTAGTGGGGGCCTGAGGGAGTCGTCGGACACCATACCCACAAAGGACAAGCTACCGGTACAGTAATCATCCTCTCTCCCCGAGTAATCTAACATCAAACAGTTACCCCCGTTTACTGCCTTCCAACCCTGATGAACTGTGGGTGATGTAGTCAGGATTCTAAGACTACAGAAGGTGTGCTCCAAAACAACAGGGGGCGGAGCTCTCCGACCAATGAGGGAGGAGGAGGAGAGACATAAGGTAGAGATGGAATGGCGGCTTGTGTGTAGTGGCATCTGACGAGGCGAAGGGTCGCCGAAATGCATAATGCCCAGGGTGCACATTAAAGACTCCCAATTGGATTCCTCTGTGTGGCCTCTTACCTCTTGTAATTATAGGGGTGTGTTTGGCTGTTTCACACGCTGGCCAGTGGCGTGTTAAGGGGCACCTTTCCACTTAAGAGGCCGGAGCGTTGCTGGCAACAGTTGTGGACTCGACCAAGGTTTTGGTAGCTCCAGCCCGCCTCAGACTGCGGCAGCTTGGAATTGGGCTGTTTGCCAGGAGCAGCTCGACATGGTGCGAGGAGCTGGGAATCCATGTGTCCCAACTCGCGGCCCTCCAAGCCTATGCAAGAGAGGCTGGAACGTTAGTGGGGGCCTGAGGGAGTCTTCGGACACCATACCCACAAAGGACAAGCTACCGGTACAGCAATCATCCTCTCTCCCCGAGTAATCTAACATCAAACAGTTACCCCCGTTTACTGCCTTCCAACCCTGATGAACTGTGGGTGATGTAGTCAGGATTCTAAGACTACAGAAGGTGTGCTCCAAAACAACAGGGGGTGGAGCTCTCCGACCAATGAGGGAGGATGAGGAGAGACATAAGGTAGAGATGGAATGGCGGCTCGTGTGTGGTGGCATCTGACGAGGCGAAGGGTCGCCAAAATGCATAATGCCCAGTGTCCACATTAAAAACTCCCAATTGGATTCCTCTGTGTGGCCTCTTACCTCTTGTAAATATAAGGGTGTGTTTGGCTGTTTCACACGCTGGCCAGTGGCGTGTTAAGGGGCACCGTTCCACTTAAGAGGCCGGAGCGTTGCTGGCAACAGTTGTGGACTCGACCAAGATTTTGGTAGTTCCAGCCCGCCTCAGACTGCGGCAGCTTGGAATTGGGCTGTTTGCCAGGAGCAGCTCAACATGGTGCGAGGAGCTGGGAATCCATGTGTCCCGACTCGCGGCCCCCCAAGCCTATGCAAGAGAGGCTGGAAGGTTAGTGGGGGCCTGAGGGAGTCGTCGGACACAATGCCCACACGGGACAAGCTACCAGTACAGCAATCGTCCTCTCTCCCCGAGTAATCTAACATCAAACAGTTACCCCTGTTTACTGCCTTCCAACCCTGATGAACTGTGGGTGATGTAGTCAGGATTCCAAGACTACAGAAGGTGTGCTCCAAAACAACAGGGGGCAGAGCTCTCCGACCAATGAGGGAGGAGGAGGAGAGACATAAGGTAGAGATGGAATGGCGGCTCGTGTGTGGTGGCATCTGACAAGGCGAAGGGTCGCCGAAATGCATAATGCCCAGGGTCCACATTAAAGACTCCCAATTGGATTCCTCTGTGTGGCCTCTTACCTCTTGTAATTATAGGGGTGTTTTTGGCTGGTTCACACGCTGGCCAGTGGCGTGTTAAGGGGCCCTGTTCCACTTAAGAGGCCGGAGCGCTGCTGGCAACAGTTGTGGCCTCGACCAAGGTTTTGGTAGCTCCGGCCCGCCTCGGACTGCGGCAGCTTGGAATTGGGCTGTTTTCCAGGAGCAGCTCGACATGGTGCGAGGAGCTGGGAATCCATGTGTTCCGACTCGCGGCCCGCCAAGCCTATGCAAAAGAGGCTGGAACGTTAGTGGGGGCCTGAGGGAGTCGTCGGACACCATGCCCACACGGGACAAGCTACCGGTACAGAAATCATCCTCTCTCCCCGAGTCATCTAACATCAAACAGTTACCCCCGTGTACTGCCTTCCAACCCTGATGATTTGTGGGTGATGTAGTCAGGATTCCAAGACTACAGAAGGTGCTCTCCAAAACAACAGGGGGCAGAACTCTCCGACCAATGAGGGAGGAGGAGGAGAGAAATAATGTAGAGATGGAATGGCGGCTCGTGTGTGGTGGCATCTGACAAGGCGAAGGGTCGCCGAAATGCATAATGCCCAGTGTCCACATTAAAGACTCCCAATTGGATTCTTCCATGTGGCCTCTTACCTCTTGTAATTATAGGGGTGTGTTTGGCTGTTTCACACGCTGGCCAGTGGCGTGTTAAGGGGCCCCGTTCCACTTAAGAGGCCGGAGCATTGCTGGCAACAGTAGGTGACTCGACCAAGGTTTTGGTAGCTCCGGCCCGCCTCGGACTGCGGCAGCTTGGAATTGGGCTGTTTGCCAGGAGCAGCTCAACATGGTGCGAGGAGCCGGGAATCCATGTGTCCCGACTCGCGGCCCGCCAAGCCTATGCAAGAGAGGCTGGAACGTTAGTGGGGGCCTGAAGGAGTCCTCAGACACCATGCCCACACGGGACAAGCTACCGGTACAGAAATCATCCTCTCTCCCCGAGTAATCTATCATCAAACAGTTACCCCCGTGTACTGCCTTCCAACCCTGATGAACTGTGGGTGATGTAGTCAGGATTCCAAGACTACAGAAGGTGTGCTCCAAAACAATAGGGGGCGGTGCTCTCCGCCCAATGAGGGAGGAGGAGGAGAGACATAAAGTAGAGATGGAATGGCGGCTCGTGTGTGGTGGCTTCTGACGAGGCGAAGGGTCGCCGAAATGCATAATGCCCAGTGTCCACATTAAAGACTCCCAATTGGATTCCTCTGTGTGGCCTCTTACCTCTTGTAATTATAGGGGTGTGTTTGGCTGTTTCACACGCTGGCCAGTGGCGTGTTAAGGGGCCCCGTTCCACTTAAGAGGCCAGAGCATTGCTGGCAACAGTTGTGGACTCGACCAAGGTTTTGGTAGCTCCGGCCCGCCTCGGACTGCGGCAGCTTGGAATTGGGCTGTTTGCCAGGAGCAGCTCGACATGGTGCGAGAAACCGGGAATCCATGTGTCCCGACTCGCGGCCCGCCAAGCCTATGCAAGAGAGGCTGGAACGTTAGTGGGGGCCTGAGGGAGTCGTCGGACACCATGCCCACACGGGACAAGCTACCGGTATAGCAATCGTCCTCTCTCCCCGAGTAATCTAACATCAAACAGTTACCCCTGTGTACTGCCTTCCAACCCTGATGAACAGTGGGTGATGTAGTCAGGATTGCAAGACTAAAGAAGGTGTGCTCCAAAACAACAGGGGGCGGAGCTCTCCGACCAATGAGGGAGGAGGAGGAGAGACATAAGGTAGAGATGGAATGGCGGCTCGTGTGTTGTGGCTTCTGACGAGGCGAAGGGTCGCCGAAATGCATAATGCCCAGGGTCCACATTAAAGACTCCCAATTGGATTCCTCTGTGTGGCCTCTTACCTCTTGTAATTATAGGGGTGTTTTTGGCTGTTTCACACGCTGGCCAGTGGCGTGTTAAGGGGCCTCGTTCCACTTAAGAGGCCAGAGCGTTGCTGGCAACAGTTGTGGACTCGACCAAGGTTTTGGTAGCTCCGGCCTGCCTCGGACTGCGGCAGCTTGGAATTGGGCTGTTTTCCAGGAGCAGCTCGACATGGTGCGAGGAGCTGGGAATCCATGTGTCCCAACTCGCGGCCCACCAAGCCTATGCAAGAGAGGCTGGAACGTTAGTGGGGGCCTGAGGGAGTCGTCGGACACCATGCCCACACGGGACAAGCTACCGGTACAGCAATCGTCCTCTCTCCCCGAGTAATCTAACATCAAACAGTTACCCCTGTGTACTGCCTTCCAACCCTGATGAACTGTGGGTGATGTAGTCAGGATTCCAAGACTACAGAAGGTGTGCTCCAAAACAACAGGGGGCAGAGCTCTCCGACCAATGAGGGAGGAGGAGGAGAGACATAAGGTAGAGATGGAATGGCGGCTCGTGTGTGGTGGCATCTGACGAGGTGAAGGGTCGCCGAAATGCATAATGCCCAGGGTCCACATTAAAGACTCCCAATTGGATTCCTCTGTGTGGCCTCTTACCTTTTGTAATTATAGGGGTGTTTTTGGCTGTTTCACACGCTGGCCAGTGGCGTGTTAAGGGGCCCCGTTCCACTTAAGAGGCTGGAGCGTTGCTGGCAACAGTTGTGGACTCAACCAAGGTTTTGGTAGCTCCGGCCCGCCTCGGACTGCGGCAGCTTGGAATTGGGCTGTTTTCCAGGAGCAGCTCGACATGGTGCGAGGAGCCGGGAATCCATGTGTCCCGACTCGCGGCCCGCCAAGCCTATGCAAGAGGCTGGAACGTTAGTGGGGGCCTGAGGGAGTCGTCGGACACCATGCCCACACGGGACAAGCTACCGATACAGCAATCATCCTCTCTCCCCGAGTAATCTAACATCAAACAGTTACCCCCGTGTACTGCCTTCCAACCCTGATGAACTGTGGGTGATGTAGTCAGGATTCCAAGACTACAGAAGGTGTTCTCCAAAACAACAGGGGCAGAACTCTCCGACCAATGAGGGAGGAGGAGGAGAGAAATAATGTAGAGATGGAATGGCGGCTCGTGTGTGGTGGCATCTGGCAAGGCGAAGGGTCGCCGAAATGCATAATGCCCAGTGTCCACATTAAAGACTCCCAATTGGATTCCTCCCTGTGGCCTCTTACCTCTTGTAATTATAGGGGTGTGTTTGGCTGTTTCACACGCTGGCCAGTGGCGTGTTAAGGGGCCCCCTTTCCACTTAAGAGGCCGGAGCATTGCTGGCAACAGTTGTGGACTCGACCAAGGTTTTGGTAGCTCTGGCCCGCCTCGGACTGCGGCAGCTTGGATTTGGGCTGTTTGCCAGGAGCAGCTCGACATGGTGCGAGGAGCCGGGAATCCATGTGTCCCGACTCGCGGCCCGCCAAGCCTATGCAAGAGAGGCTGGAACGTTAGTGGGGGCCTGAAGTAGTCCTCTGACACCATGCCCACACGGGACAAGCTACCGGTACAGAAATCATCCTCTCTCCCCGAGTAATCTAACATCAAACAGTTACCCCCGTGTGCTGCCTTCCAACCCTGATGAACTGTGAGTGATGTAGTCAGGATTCCAAGACTACAGACGGTGTGCTCCAAAACAATAGGGGGCGGAGCTCTCCGACCAATGAGGGAGGACGAGGAGAGACATAAAGTAGAGATGGAATGGCGGCTCGTGTGTGGTGGCATCTGACGAGGCGAAGGGTCGCCGAAATGCATAATGCCCAGTGTCCACATTAAAGACTCCCAATTGGATTCCTCTGTGTGGCCTCTTACCTCTTGTAATTATAGGGGTGTGTTTGGCTGTTTCACACGCTGTCCAGTGGCGTGTTAAGGGCCCCCTTCCACTTAAGAGGCCGGAGCGTTGCTGGCAACAGTTGTGGACTCGACCAAGGTTTTGGTAGCTCCGGCCTGCCTCGGACTGCGGCAGCTTGGAATTGGGCTGTGTGCCGGGAGCAGCTCGACATGGTGCGAGGAGCCGATAATTCAAGTGTCCCGACTCGTGGCCCGCCAAGCCTATGCAAGAGAGGCTGGAACGTTAGTGGGGGCCTGAGGGAGTCGTTGGACACCATGCCCACACGGGACAAGCTACCAGTACAGCAACTGTGGGTGATGTAGTCAGTATTCCAAGACTACAGAAGTTGTGCTCCAAAACAACAGGGGGTGGAGCTCTCCGACCAATGAGGGAGGAGGAGGAGAGACATAAGGTAGAGATGGAATGGCGGCTCGTGTGTGGTGGCATCTGACGAGGCGAAGGGTCGCCGAAATGCATAATGCCCAATGTCCACATTAAAGACTCCCAATTGGATTCCTCCGTGTGGGCTCTTACCTCATGTAATGATAGGGGTGTTTCTGTTTTACCGAATAAAAAACATCTTTGCTGATGTGACGTGGTCCGTCTCCTTCCTGTTTGCTGGTGTGCTGCATGTGCGCGAGAAACACCGAGAGATCCAGAGGAGTCAAGTGGTATATATATATATATATATATATATATATATATATATATATAGCTGCACGTTTCTGTAGCCCAATGATGGTATCAGAAAAAGATTGGCTGGCACACTGGTATCCGGCTCACAGATTTTATTTCACCAAACCCCCTTCACCCCTTACAGACGCGTTTCGCCTTTGCAGGCTTCGTCAGTGTAACGTTAGTGCAAAATTGAAGTCGCCATAAAGCTGTTGGCCAGCTATACATGTCATAAACATAAAAGAAGGACATTGTCTGTTTAACATTTTGGTGGCCATCTTATAATGTGCAAATTGCATTAGAATATCAGGCTATAAAATGGTGACTGACGTAAAAGTGCATTGTGCTCATTAAAAACCTTTAACGTTATTATACAAAAATATATTTTTAAATTCATTATAACACAGCAAAATTGATATAATCAGCAATTGAGGTATTTACAACAATTGTTTTCTCAATATGCCTAATTTTGGTTATTCAGCCCTGAATGGGCAATTTCATCGACAGTGCAAACAGTACTATTAAGGCATGACAGATTGTTGGAAAAAATGGAGATGTTATATATGGTTTCGATTCATCTTCTTCCTATTTTTTCCATACACTCGGGACAATGCACAGATTATAAATGTACCCAAAGTTCTTCATTATTATTCAAACCCCACGGAGTCATGGTTTTTAAACTGATGATATGTTTGGACTCCAAGATATGTAAAGACTTGTCTCTGTCACCTCCTCGTTCTAATTTGGGGGCCTGATCCATGCAATAGAAACTACGTTTTTCCCACTTGCTCTGATGGTATTCTGCAAAGTGGCGGGCGATAGGATATGATTTATCTTTGTTTGTGATCGCCCGCATGTGTTCAAGGATTCTTAGTTTCGCTGCTTTAATAGTGCTGCCGATGTATCGCAGCTTGCAAGGACAGGTGAGACAGTATACAGTATACTCTGAGTTCCAATTGAGCAACTGCTTGATTTTTATATTCGGTTTGTTGTCGCCTGTGCGATTTGGGTATTCAGATATTTTGCCACTGAATCTGCATGCCTTACACTTAAGACAGGGAAAGAAACCAACCGATTTCGATATTTTGATGGGTTGAGCCAAAGATCTAAAATGGCTATGTACCAAATGGTCTGCCAAAGATGGACATCTTTTGTGAGTGATTAAAGGCCTCTTTGGCAGATTTTTCTTGAGGACTTTGTCAGCAGTGAGTATATGCCAGTGTTTCTGAAAAATACTTACTATTTCGCCTGATTTGGTGTTAAATTCCGTTATCATACGGACCTCATCAGGTGCCTCTGTTTTCAATTTGGGAACTAGGAGATCCCTCCTATTTGTTCCAGAGGCTTTAATACTGGCTTGTTTCAGGATGTTGCTATTGTATCCCCTACTTTCAAATCTTCCCCGAGCTTCAATTACTGCCTGTTTGTAGTCGTGTTCAAGAGAACAATTTCTCTTTAGGCGTAAGAATTCGCCATATGGTACATTTTTTACAAGACTTTTCGGATGGTATGACTTGGCCTGCAAGACCGCATTTCCCGCAGTAGTTTTTCTGTACAGGCGGGTTTGTAAGATGTTATTATGTACAAATATTTCCAGGTCTAGGTAATTGATGCTACTGGTACTGATCGTACTTGTGAATTTTAAATTGAAAGTGTTGGTGTTTAGGGTAGCAATGTACTCTTCTGCTGACTGACGATCACCTTGCCAGATTATGAACAGGTTGTCTATATACCTAGTCCACATCAGGATTTTTTCCGTCCATTCATGATTCGAGTCCCTCCATGCCTCGTGCTTCTCCCACCAGCCCACGAATAAATTCGCGTAGCTGGGGGAGAAGCACGAGCCCATAGAAGTACCCCTTTTCTGATTGTACATAGTCCCATCAAATAAGAAAATGTTATTAAACAAACAAAATCTGATCATAGACAAAATCATGACATTATGGCTCCGGAAATGTTCTGGTTTTTGATCTAGAAACCATTTCACGGCAGAGAGACCCTGCTCGTGGTTGATGCAGGTATATAAATTAACTACATCTAAAGTAATTAACAACATTCCGGAGTCCCATGTGATATTGTCCATAATACTTAGGAAGTCTTGCGTGTCCTTCAGATAGGATGGAAGGTTTTTAACAAAGGGAGCCAGGTACGAATCTACAAATCTGGAAGTGTTTTCGAGAAGGCTACCAATGAAGGACACTATTGGGCGTCCTGGAGGTCTTTTGGCATGTTTATGTACCTTTGGCAGGTGGTAAAATGTAGGTACAATCGGTGCTTCACATTTTAGAAAGAGGTACTCATCCATGGTCAGCATACCTTCTTTCTGCCAGTTGTCTAACATGCCATGGAAAGTCAAAATGCTATTGTTATACTCAGATCTCTGTATTGGAGTATAACATTCTTTGTCTTTCAACTGTCTATGTGCCTCTGCCAGGTAATGGTCACGATCGAAGATCACAATATTACCTCCTTTATCAGAAGGTTTGATTTCAATTGTGGTGTCTTCTTTGAGCGACCTGATTGCTTGCCATTCTCTTTTCGATATATTTGATGTTTTATGGTTTATTTTGCTCTTTGTTCCAGATAAGATTTTGTCTAGATCTTCAAGCACTGCTTCGTTAAAGAGATCAATTGCATCATAGTTAGTGACAGGCAGCTTCTTGGACTTGTTTTTCATATTGCTGGGATCTCGTTTTTGCGTGATGCTGTTCTGTGATGACAACTCAGCTGTTGTAGTATTGAGCATTAGTTCTTGGGTGGGTGTCAGGAGTATGTCAGCTAGTTCTTCACATGTTCGGGTATCGTCTTGATTTGCACTAGAAACTTCAAGGTTAAGTTCAATGTTATCCCTTTTAGGATTTTGAAGGAAAAATTTTTTGAACTTGAGTTTCCTGATGTATTTGAATAAATCAATACGTACTTTTACAGGATCGAAGTCACTAGCTGGGCAGAAACTTAGACCTTTCTTAAGGATGGCAGTTTCATCATCCGTTAATTTTCTTTTAGAAAGGTTGATGATGTTATTATCTTGTTTGTCTATTATCTTCTGCGGTTCAACCCGCTCCTGGTCACTCTCGGGGACGCTGTCGCTTGTTGGCCCCCACCTCTTGCTCCTCTTGTCCCTCCGCGTCCTCCTCTTTCATTTTTTTGGGGTGCTGGTGGATGGTTTCTCTGTTGGGGGCGGAGACGAGTTTCTTTGATCACCTCGAACTCGTCGAAAAAAGGATCCTCAGTTGCCCCTGTTGTCACAGTTTCTCTGATGCTCTTCGTTTGCTCTCCTTCTGAGACTTCCGATTCCTCAGTGTCCTCATTTGCAGGTGTTACATTCGTCTGTGCCATGCGTTTTCTGGTGGCATCGAACTTTTTCGCGAATGTTAAAATTCTTCCCGTGAGGTAGTCTTGTTCGTCTCTGAGGAATTTAGATTGCTTTCTTTTTCGGATGGTTAGTCCATAGTCTTTGTCCTTTTGTTCATGGTATCCCTTAATTCTTCTTTTTCTTTGGAGTCTTTCTCTTTTGCTATTTGTTCTTCAATGTCTGCTATTTCTTTAAGACATTTCTCTCTGTCACTCCAAGCGTATTTGATCAGGATACGGGCCATTCCTTTCGCGGACTCCGCAGTATACTCTGCCCAGTCTTTGAGTAACGCTGGATCCGGGTTTTCATATGATGGTACAGTGTAAATACGTAACCCTCTTGGGATCCTTCCACATTCTATATACCTTTCTAATGAGGTGGCCTCCCACCATTTTCGAACTTCTCGTTCTTGTACCTTTTCCAGTTTCGAAAATAGCGTTTTCAGTACACTTCCGGAGGCAATTTGGGTTGTGGATTTGCTGGGTTGGGTTCGTCCCCTTGCGGAACTCCTGAACATGAAGTTGGCAGCCGACTCCCTTTCTCCTGAGATACCATCCTCTTTAGACATTTTTGTATTGCACTGGTCTTGCTGTGTTAGGTAGTTTTGACAAAGGGGTGGTGACGTAGTCACTGTGGTTTGGGGTTTGGTGTTTTTCTTTCGGAACCTTCGGAGATGAGGCTAAGCGTGTCTTTAGAAATTCAAATCGGCGTTCACTCACCGGGTTCGCCGCCAGTTCTTGGTTCCCGCCAGCCGCCGCTGAAGCGTTTCCAGTCACCGTTCGGCAGACCCGCCCGTTCCCGCTTCCGTGTGCCGTCCAGCTTCTGAGCCGCTGCACTTGTTTCCGATGTTCTCACGATTGCTTCGCTTAATCCGCTTAATCCGCCTCGGGGCCAACCGTCATATTAGTTTGTAGCACGGTTTCGTTCACCGCCGTCGCTCCGCTTCTCTCCGGGTGCCCAAACGCCAGCGTTGGTGAGACGCCTCGATATAGCTGCACGTTTCTGTAGCCCAATGATGGTATCAGAAAAAGATTGGCTGGCACACTGGTATCCGGTTCACAGATTTTATTTCACCAAACCCCCTTCACCCCTTACAGACGCGTTTCGCCTTTGCAGGCTTCGTCAGTGTAACGTTAGTGCAAAATTGAAGTCGCCATTTAAAGCCGTTGGCCAGCTCTACATGTCATAAACATAAAAGAAGGACATTGTCTGTTTAACATTTTGGTGGCCATCTTATAATGTGCAAATTGCATTAGAATATCAGGCTATAAAATGGTGACTGACGTAAAAGTGCAAAAAAAAAAAATATATATAAATATATATATATATATATATATATATATATATATATATATATATATATATATATATATAGATATAGATATATAGATATAGATATATATATATATATATTTTCTCCTATCCTGTCGATCTGTTTTAGAAAACAGGCGCTGACTCCGTGGGGTCTGATTTCAGAAACAAGTTTTATTTTCTTTTAGTGCAGATTGACGCGTTTCGACGGATACAACCGTCTTGCTCACAACAAAGAATGGCATTACGTCAGTGTTTTTAACATGTCAAGTGCTCATTGGATCATGTGGTGGTTTACCTGTAGTCATGACAACCAGTTTGCCAAGCTCACTGGAAAATTACAGCGTTACATTTTACTTAGCCATGGTTGTTATACTTTAGCTTTACTTATTGTTTACGCTGCACATTTTTACATCAACTCTAAATAAAAGACAATTAAATAGCATTGTCGATTACTAGCGCACCATTAGTTATATCATTGCAAATATTTTTGTTTTAGCACAATTATCAACCGTTTGTAATTTATCCCGGTTCATGTACATTTGTGATCTTCGAAAAACATAATAGGTTTATACAAAACGTACTGCATTACATTTTCTGTGCCATGTCATTTGCTGTGGATTATGATTTGCTTATATAGGGTCTAATTTCATAGGTTTTTTAAATGCTAATTAATAACTATAACTGGTGTGAAACCTATGTTTTTTTCAGTGAATTTCATAGGTTTTTTAAATGCTAATTCCTAACTATATATAGGGCCTCAAACCAATGTTTTTTTCAGTGAATTTCAAAGGTTTTTTAATAGCAAATTTCTATAGCTATGAAATGTAATTTTTTTTATAATGAATCCTATATTGTATATTTATGTAATACTATTTTTTTATGTATATTGTTCATGGTTTTTTTTTTTTGCCCTGGTGCGCTCCCGGTGCACGTCCTGGTGAGCGCACCTGTAAGCGCAGTCTTGCGGCTAAACCCGGGGAGCGTACGGGTGAGCGTCCCGTTAGCACTATTGCCGCGAACGAAAACATCATCGTGACATATCACGTAGCCGCGTCCGCGTGATACGCACGGCGTAAGCGCAACCGGAAGCACTCTTGCGCATATGATCGCGCTACGTAAGCATCCGACGCGCTTATGCTACGCACCCCGGGGCGCATAGCATAAGCGCGTCGGGTCATGTGACCTAAAAGTAACACTTTTTATTGGTTCAAGACAGTTTTGGTTTCCAAATGATGAAAGCCCTGATCATGTGACCTGAAAATAACACTTTTCATTGGTACAGGACAGTTTTGTTTTCCTAATGATGAAAGCCCCCACCTTTTTTCCTCATCCTCACTTTGTACTTTGAGTGAGGAAGACCTGTTTCCAGAGCTATTACTACCTATTTGCACTCAGAAATGGCTACAGTAGCAGCAGCAGCAGGAGCATCTCAGCCACCACCACCACCGCCAAGAGGACCACCACAACACCACAGTGGTGGAGATGAAGAAGAGGAGGAGGAGAGGAGGAGGTTCCTGTCTGAAGATACTACCCCATATAAGCCAAAGGAGCACATTATCTGGGAGTTTTTTTCAATCCCAAAGGACCTCAAGAAAGTAAATGCGCCAAGGGTTACTTGTCTAATCTGTGGCACTGTACTTTCAAGGGGGGACTCTAACAAAAAGTACTCTTTTGGCAAAAGCACCATGATTCGCCACATGCAACGCCGGCACCCTAACAACTATGCTGCGGCAGAGGTCAGAGAACTGACCAGAAACCCTCCCCAATCTTCTCCCAGCACCTCCAAAAGTAAGCAACCCACTCCATCGGGTCCAGAGACAAGGGAGATGTTCCCAAACATACAACCCAGTTTGGACAATACAAAATCGTTTGTATATTTTGTGGAAAAACAATTACCTATGGTGAGCAAAGCATTAAACTCATCAACCGTGCTGGTGCCAACCACAATTGCCCAAAAAAACCTAAATTTTTTCCTGATTTTTTTTGCTCCAGTTGAGCCGTTTACAATTCCCTGTTTTTTGTTTGTCCCCATAAAAATAACAAAAAATATATAAAATTGTTCATAAAAGCCAAAAAAAGTACAAAATGTTCAAAAAACAATAAAAAAATATAAAACAACAAAAAGAAGAAAAAAAACTGTTCTTTTTAGAACTACCTCCAATTTATAAAAAAATGCTACATTTTTTAACAAGCATTTGCAATGCAATAGGTCTCGCATTAGGAAAGTGTGAGCTATTGGTATTGTAAATGACACATTTTTTAATATGTGTTGGCTTTGAAAATATATAAATTAATAGCATCGTTATTCACAAAGCCAATAGCTTACATTTTCCTAATGCGAGTCCTATTGGCTATGGCAATGCTTGTTTGTAGCAATCAAGGACAGTGCTGTTGTGGTGCTGAGTGGTGATGTGGTTGGGCTGAGGGATGTGGTGGTGTATTAGAGTGATGTGGTGGTGTATTAGAGTGATGTGGTTGTGTCCCAGAGTGATGTGGTGGTGTCCCCGAGTGATGTGGTGGTGTCCCTGAGTGATTTGGTGGTGTCCCAGAGTGATGTGGTGGTGTCCTAGAGGGATGTGGTGGTGTTCCCGAGTGATGTGGTGGTGTCCCCAAGTAATGTGGAGGTGTCCCTGTGTGATGTGGTTATGCCCCTGAGTGGTGCCCCTGAGTGATGTGGTGGTGCCCCTGAGTGATGTTGTGTTGTCCCTGAGTGATGTGGTGGTGTTTCCAAGTGATGTGGTGTTGTCCCAGAGTGACGTGGTGGTTTCCCCGAGTGACGTGGTGGTGTCCCCGAGTAACGTGGTGGTTTCCCTGAGTGATGTGGTGGTGCCCCTGAGTAATGTGGTGGTGTTCCTGAGTGATGGAGGGTGGAGTTGGAGGGTGGAGTTGGAGGGTGGAGATGGAGGGTGGAGATGGAGGGTGGAGTTGGAGTTGGAGGGTGGAGTTGGAGGGTGGAGTTGGAGTTGGAGGGTGGAGTTGGAGTTGGAGGGTGGAGTTGGAGGGTGGAGTTGAACATGTTGCGATTTTCAGAGAGAGTCCACTGAAAATAGAGGGAGGCATGTTTCTCTGTGTGCCAAAGCAGGACTCCATAGCAGCTGTTACCAGAAAACTGTTTAATTAACAAGTATGAAACTGTGTTTAAAAATTAACTTTTGTTTATTTCCCTAGTGTTTCGTCTGTCATTCTATGTTGATGGTCACGGTTGCTCTATATCCCTCCGTTGATAAACAAGGGGCGGAGGTTTTTAAGTGTATTCCATTGGTGTCAGCGTTAACAATGTAGTCAGCTCCACTCAAGAAAAAAAATAATTGCTTTCAGGTTTGCCTGTCAAAAGTCACGACAAAGCTTTGTGTCAAGTAAATCTAAAATCGCGCATTCAGGCGAACATAAAGGCAAGATTGAAGACGACGGGAAAGTGAAAGGGGAGAGTTAGAGAGTGGATGAGACTGAATTGAGGGAAGACAGGGCAAGAAAGGTGGTCGAGGGAAAGGAGCGACAGGGGGAGATAACTGGAGGAAATGAAAACAAGCGCACGCATTTAAAATAAGTATTTAAATGCGGGAGTAGGGTGGGGGCGAGCCACGGCATCATGGCTCTGAAGAAAAGCAGATGGTCCTGTTTATGACCTGCGGAGTGAGTGAAGTGGCTGGTGGCACATGGAATCAAAGCGGTCAGTCGCTTTGATGTTCTTGGCTTGTCTTAGAGGCCTTAGAGGCCTGCCAATGCGCAAGCGCACTTTGTACTTATAGTAAAGTATACTGTTTTCTATACAAGCAGCCTTCAGGCATTATAGCAGGAAGCACCATGAAAATCGCATGCAAACAAACACAACCTGTGGGTGGCATAGCAGCTATATTGATTGATGTACATTCCACTGGGAGCTGTGAGCCAATACAACAGCATAGACACTGCCCAAAAGCCACACAGCAACACAATAAAATAAAAAACACCTTGCGGTTTCGAAATGAATAAGTTAATGGTGACTATATGAGGGCCGCATATTTTGATTACAACAACGCTGAGAGTGGCTTATTTTAAAACATCGCACCACCGTTGGAAAATATAATTGTAAAAACACGTTATGAGTGCTGTATTATAAAAGATCGTACCACTGTTTACCCAAAGATGCACTGATTACAACAACACAATAGGTGTCGTATTTCCTAATTGCAACAACGCCGTGAGTGCCACAAATTTAAGCATCGCACTATCCATGGTAAACTTAATTATGAAAACGTGTCATGAGTGCTGTATTATAAAACATAGGTTATAAAACATGGCACCACTGTTTATACCAAAAATGCAGCTTTGTCGCTACTGCACGATAGTATAGTGTTCAGCCTGTTGCATACTAAGGAATGAAAGGGACTATTCCACCCATGATACACTTCTTGAGACTCTACAACATGCTGATCCTCACTGTGTTACCAGACCCGCAACCCCCCCCATATCAACATGGGAAGCGTTGCATTACTGTGGTGCTTCACAGAAAACATTAGGGCACAGTAGCTCCTCTGTTTTAGTTCAGCGCTAACAAACTATAAGTACAACATGACAGTAGGCAATGAACTCAAAGCACAAGAATGTGGCGTAATGCCCAGAGCTGCAAGCGAAAAGCTAGAAAGCCAGGTACAAGTTAGAATGTCAGCTCACTATACTGTGACTGTGGGAGAATTAGTTAATGTTCCCGTGGCTTTGAGAAGGCAATGTGTTCTTGTACTATGCAACTAGCTCTCATGTAAAAGGTGCCACTGTTTGGGTGGGAGTTCGCGCTATATGAAATCGCCCAGAAAACAAAACAAAACAAGCGATAACAGTCAGATACTAAATGTGCGCCGCTGCCGAGGCCTATGCAACACTTCGCATGCAAATGTGCTTTGGAGAAATCCCTGGCTTTGTCGGCATCTGGCCTGCGTGCAGCAATTCGGATGCTACATGCAGGCGCTTCGAGTTTATTGGTATGTATTTGACTTTTACATCCAGTGATTGCCCAGGATTGCACATCGTGGCGAAAAAGAAGCATGGATTAAAAAGCATGTCTCCTACTGCCACCGTAAGAAAGCATCTAGATAGAAAGTGCACTAAAAACAAGCATTAGCGGAAGCATTAGAAATGAAAATCGGCCGCGAAATGAAACCCTTTGAAGTAGCCAGGAAATGAAACCCTTTGAAGTAGCCAGGCTGCAAAAAAAAAGCAATTAGGACGGCCTGCGGGCGTGAATAAGTGACGGCGGGGGCGGGGAGAGAGGAACAGATGGCTGTGAAGGGAGAAAGGCTGCTGGCAGGGGTAAGGCTCGTGCATGAGAGCAGGTCACGTGATTGGGATTCACGTGAACTTTTGAAAATCCGCATCGTAAAAAGTCAGCTTTGTGGATGGATAGCAAAAGGTCTCTCTACGAGACCTAAAAACTCTGTCATTCTTTTTTCCCCATGGTACGTTCCCCGGTACGCTCCCCGATGCGCGTACCGGGCGCTCCCCCCGCGCAAATTGAAAAAAAATATATATTCTTTTTGCCCCGCGGGGCCCTTTTATGGCCCCCACATTAAACCTAGGGGGTCAGGGGGGTCTACTCTGCCCCCTTTTGGTCATTTCCCCCTTTGTTTTTGCCACCTCTTGTGTCTCGATCCTACCGAGACACAAGATGGCGGCCGCTCCGGACTGTTTAGAATGTTGACAGACACCCGAGCGCCAATCAGCTTTCCGCGCGCGAACTCGCGTAGCGCGCTGGTACGCGCCCCAGTGCGCGTACCGGGCGCGCTTATAGATATATATATATTTTTTTATCCTAAATTACTCAAAATCCACTGGAGCACATATCTTGAGACATAGCAAAGGCCCATCGGGCCACCAGTCCCTACAATTTTGCAAAGTTTGGTGGAAATCCATTCAGCCGTTCGGGCTAAAAGTGAGTCCAACCGCCCTATGGAAATTAACATGGGAAAAACACGTTTTGGGAACCCCCCTTTATCTCGGCCCCCGCTTGACGAATCCCCCCCCCCAAACTTTCAGGGAAGGAGCTGAGCGCATGGAGGGACATTTCATGAAATTTTCAGGCTGAATTCTCAACCGGCGCCAAAGTTATTCCCAATAGAATGTTGCGAATTCCCTATACAAAATAATCCTAACTATAACTACCTACTGGCGACCGCCAGTAGGTAATATATATATATATATATATATATATATACATATATTTATTAAACTATTGCCCAAAGCTTTCAGGATGTACTCAACACTTTGCCTGCCTTTGGGCATATCTGACCAGTTTGCCTCCACCATCCGGTGTGTATATATATCTATACTACTTTTATAAAGGAAGAAATTTGAACCTTTGAGGCGGGTAAACTCGGGAACCACAGCGCCAATTCAAACACCCGATACATCGTTGGTATTGGCAGGGTCTGTAGATGGACATAGGCTATATAAAATAAAAAAATATACGTTATTTAAAATATTTACCTAAAAAAAAAAAGTAGTCCTTTGAAAGTAGCGCCGGCCGGCCGCGACGTGCGTGCTGACATCAGGAGCCAGGGAGGAGCAGCGGACATCAGCGCGGGGAGGAGCGGCGGACAGGCGGGGAGGAGCGGCGGACAGGCGGTGAGGAGCGGCGGACAGGCGGGGAGGAGCGGCGGATGAGGTAGGTGAAATACAAAATCTACAGGCGGGGAGGAGCGGTGAGTGTAGGGGAAATACAGGCGGGGAGGAGCGGTCAGCGTAGGTGAAATACAGGCGGGGAGGAGCGGTGAGTGTAGGTGAAATACAGGCGGGGAGGAGCGGTCGGCGTAGGTGAAATACAGGCGGGGAGGAGCGGTGAGCGTAGCTGAAATACAGGCGGGGAGGAACGGTCAGCATTAAATGAAGCAAAAGAGGTAGCAAACCGTGCATTACAAAAGTGAGAATCGCGAGCCAACAAAATACAAGAGCTAGCAAACGGTGCATTACATGAGGAAAAAGTGACACGTGCAGGTTACAAAAGCGTACAAACGAAACATAGAGGTATAATAATGCAATATATGAAGGATGGCTCCGGGGGACCCACGAACATTACAAAAGTGAATGCGTTACAAAAGTGAGAATCGTCCAAAAGTTAGAATCATGAGCCAACAACAAGAGGTAACAAACGGTGCATTACATGAGGAAAAAGTGGCGGGGAGGAGCGGTGAGCGTAAGTGAAATACAGGCGGGGAGGAGCAGTGAGCATTAAATGAAGCAAAAGAGGTAGCAAACCGTGCATTACAAAAGTGAGTGCATTACAAAAGTGAGAATCGTGAGCCAACAAAATACAACAGCTAGCAAACGGTGCATTACATGAGCAAAATGTGACGTGTGCAGGTTACAAAAGCGTACAAATGAAACATAGAGGTATAATACTGCAATATATAAAGGAAGGATCCGGGGGACCCACGGACAACGTCGGGGCGGGCGGGGGCTCCTGAAGCATGATTGCTCCCGGACAAGGTCGGGATGGGCTGCTAGTATATATATATATATATATATATATATATATATATATATATATATATATATATATATATATATGTATATGTTTTGTTGATTGATATATATATATATATATACTAGCAGCCCATCCCGACCTTGTCCGGGAGCAATCATGCTTCAGGAGCCCCCGCCCGCCCCAACGTTGTCCGTGGGTCCCCTGGATCCTTCCTTTATATATTGCAGTATTATACCTCTATGTTTCATTTGTACGCTTTTGTAACCTGCACACGTCACATTTTGCTCATGTAATGCACCGTTTGCTAGCTGTTGTATTTTGTTGGCTCACGATTCTCACTTTTGTAATGCACTCACTTTTGTAATGCACAGTTTGCTACCTCTTTTGCTTCATTTAATGCTCACTGCTCCTCCCCGCCTGTATTTCACTTACGCTCACCGCTCCTCCCCGCCACTTTTTCCTCATGTAATGCACCGTTTGTTACCTCTTGTTGTTGGCTCATGATTCTAACTTTTGGACGATTCTCACTTTTGTAACGCATTCACTTTTGTAATGTTCGTGGGTCCCCCGGAGCCATCCTTCATATATTGCATTATTATACCTCTATGTTTCGTTTGTACGCTTTTGTAACCTGCACGTGTCACTTTTTCCTCATGTAATGCACCGTTTGCTAGCTCTTGTATTTTGTTGGCTCGCGATTCTCACTTTTGTAATGCACGGTTTGCTACCTCTTTTGCTTCATTTAATGCTGACCGTTCCTCCCCGCCTG
Organism: Lissotriton vulgaris; assembly: GCF_964263255.1. Classification (NCBI taxonomy): domain Eukaryota; kingdom Metazoa; phylum Chordata; class Amphibia; order Caudata; family Salamandridae; genus Lissotriton; species Lissotriton vulgaris. The sequence continues at coordinate 858,498,978 of NC_141695.1, forward strand.
TATTTCAGCTACGCTCACCGCTCCTCCCCGCCTGTATTTCACCTACGCCGACCGCTCCTCCCCGCCTGTATTTCACCTACACTCCCCGCTCCTCCCCGCCTGTATTTCACCTACGCTGACCGCTCCTCCCCGCCTGTATTTCCCCTACACTCACCGCTCCTCCCCGCCTGTAGATTTTGTATTTCACCTACCTCATCCGCCGCTCCTCCCCGCCTGTCCGCCGCTCCTCACTGCCTGTCCGCCGCTCCTCCCCGCCTGTCCGCCGCTCCTCCCCGCGCTGATGTCCGCTGCTCCTCCCTGGCTCCTGATGTCAGCACGCACGTCGCGGCCGGCCGGCGCTACTTTCAAAGGACTACTTTTTTTTTTTAGGTAAATATTTTAAATAACGTATATTTTTTTATTTTATATAGCCTATGTCCATCTACAGACCCTGCCAATACCAACGATGTATCGGGTGTTTGAATTGGCGCTGTGGTTCCCGAGTTTACCCGCCTCAAAGGTTCAAATTTCTTCCTTTATAATAGTAGTATAGATTGCAGACATACAGTGGCAGGAAGGGTTGCACTTACTAGCCCTGGATGTGTCGTCTCTGTACACGTGCATTAGAAATCAAGATGGTCTTAAAGCAGTTGAGTTCTTTTTAGCCAATAGACCACTGAAATATACACAACATAATAAAATGCTGATGGACATGTTATTGTTTTTTTTTACAAAATAACATGCTCATGTTTAAGAATCAAATGTTCCAGCAGGTTCAAGGAGTTGCCATAGAGGCCAGCTTCTCCCCCAGCTATACCTGTTTATTCATGGGCTGGTGGGAGAAGCTGGTCCTCATGAAGCAATTTGAACCAATATACAGAGACAATGTGGTGTGTTGGCTGAGATTTATTGATGATCTCTTCATTATATGGCAAGGATCAGAACAGGCAGCCTATGATTATGTTGCACAACTGAATAACAATGATGTAGACCTGCATTTTACGTTCAATATCAGCAATAACAGTATAGCTTTCCTAGATGTGCAGGTCAGTATAATTGAAAATAAAATGACCACTTCATTGCATCAGAAGGCTACAGCAGGAAATACATTACTTCATGCATCTAGCTCCCACCCCCGCATTTAATACATAGCATCCCATACGGGGAGATGCTATGTATCGGCAGGATCTGCAGTGAGGAACAGGACATGATTGACAAACAGATGGAATGCAAACAGCAATTTCTAGAGAGAGGTTATACTAGCTCTTCTATTGAAACAGCTATTGTTAAATCTAGAAAATCTAGTAGAAAGGACATTTTATTGGACAGGAGTAAACAAAAATAACCTCACAAAAGAAATGAGGGTACAGTGAGGGATTTACTGAGCCCTCAAGAATAATTCTCACTTATTCCAGACAGGAAAAACAGTTGCGAGCCATCATAAGAAAAAACTGGCCAATTGTACATGATGACCCAGTTATTGGGGCTCTATTACCCAAACAGCCATATATTACATATAAAAGAGCAGCATCTATGGCCAATGCTTTGGTTAAAAAGAATCCAGAAGAGCAAGAGAAAACCGGTTGGCTGGTTGCCAGAAAAGGTTTCTTTAAATGCTCTAGCTGCAAAGCTTGTCAACATGGCTCCTATCGAACCACATACCAGTCTGCTTTTAATGATAGGGCTCAGGACATAAAGCAGCATTTGACATGTCGTACTGATTATGCTGTTTATGTCTTACAGTGCAGCTGTAATCTATTATATATAGGCAGCATTAAACTCGCTGTCCACAAGCGCATATTACAACATATTAGGGCGATTAACAACAGTGACCCTAGTTATCCCGTTGCAAGACATTTTAAAATCCATCATGACAACAGTCTGCAACATTTGCAATACTTTGTCATAGATGCAGTGCCGCCCCAAAAAAGAGGGGGTAATCGAGATTCAAAATTAAGGCGCTTGGAAACAAGATACATTCTAGGGCGGCTCAACACAAGTGAAGATCTTTATACCTATCTGGATTAATCTGGGTTAAATGGGCTCCTCTAGATAATAGTTTTATCCCTCCAGTTGTAGTTATCCTGACCTAAGTACCACCTTTTCTTAATACATGCAATTAATGATTTACAAATCTTTTTACAGATGTATTATGTAATAGGATATATATATATATATATTTTAGACGGTTTTAGTTTGTGCTTTTAGGAGTTGATATGTATTTATTGACAATCACTATGTATTTATATATTTATATATTTATATGCTTGTATCCAATGTTATACATTAGTGGGAATCAACTATCATTTTAAGCCCAACCTTCTAACAGATCAAATTTATTTATATATAACTATGATTTTATCCCAGTAGCCTTGAGGGTAATAGGTATTTGATCTTTAAAACATTGCTTTTTTCTGGGGAACATCACAAATGCCCATGATTTTGATTATGTGGTTCCCCAGTAGTAGTAAACTTTTTGAGCAATATTTAAAAAAGACAAACATTTTTTTTAATAGGTCTGCACATGCACTTTATAATCTTTTTTAACACACTTTTTCCACTTATAGGGTATAGTATTGTCTAGTTTCATTTAAGAGCCCAATTTATTGTTATGATTATACAATTATAGTAGGATTTCGTTTTGCATTTATGCATTTTATAGTGGATGAACTGTCAATCATAGGCCAGTACAAGGATATGGAGGCAGTAGTGGCTTATAGTGTTACATAAAATATTGATTTTTAACATGCATTTAAGCCAGTAGGTGTGAGAAAGGGCTTTTTGTAATTCGAGTATGCATTTATGCTTTGATTGAGCAAGTCAATGAATTCCAATAGAAAACCATTTTTCCTCCTTTTATAAACAAATATTCATTTGTTTTTGCATGTATGCCTTTCTTAAATTTAACTATGTACTGGTATTTATTTGAATGAACAAGTTTACCATGTATTAACAAATATATGTATGGAAGTATTTCTTCAATGTTTATCATAACATGTGACCGGGCACTTGCACTTTAAATTTGGCGAGTCACAAAGTTAACGCTTTCATGTGATCAAGGCAGAAGGAGCTGCCGAAATGCGTCATGGCGGAATGCTTACAAATGCAATAAACTAAAATTAAGCACTTACTTGGGTCCACACTCGTTTGTTTGACGATAGAAGCGGGAGAAAGAGGATTCCTCTATATAAATATATATACACACACGCTTGCATTTATGCTAGTGTTACCTTTCCGCATTTATTCCGATTACACCTTCAGTATGTTTTCACTGTCTATGGTAAAGTAGGTGGAGCACCACATGTGAACACAACAGTATTTAAACTTGTTGGTTTTTGGCCTTGTCATGTGACCAAGACTTGGATTACCTGGTCGAAAATCGTCATGCTGCATTTCTTGGAGGAATAAAGCACAATATTTCACTTCATTCATCTAGTGGTCTTACCTGATTTTGCGCTATCTACACGGCTTCAGGACTGGGGTTTCCATTTTATTTGAGCGGTTTGGCTGTTTTCGCTTTTCTACGGACCCTCTCTTCAGACGCGGCTGGTGGATTTCCGCCAGTATCACTTCGCGATTCATGTTTGACCCAGAAGGAGTTTCCATTACCAGCCCCCCCACAGCCAGGAACTAGAGGGATTGCAGCTGCACTTTGGCAAAGCGGAAGGTCATCGTCGGGAAGACTGTGTGGAAAGTGTCTACGCTTTTGTTATTAAAGCGCGGGGCAGACTGTGGCCTTTTCTTTAAGTATTGCTGTTAATCGGAGCCCGTGAAGGGGCTCTGATTATCAGCAATACTTAAACGAAAGGCCACAGTCTGCCAAGCCCCCACACAGCAGTAAGCACCACAATCGCCACCAGCCCCCCCTACCCCCGCCTACTTACCTGAACTCCTCACGCCCGCTCCGCCGCCACACGGAAAAGTGCCTCATGATCGCGCCGCTCGCATTTTAAAAGCGGCGGGCGGTGCGACTCTCTAGGGACGTCCTGTGTGCGCGCTCCACGCTAGGTGGTGCTCGCTGACGTCAGGGGAGGTGTGCGCGCGAGCGGCATAGAGCGAACACTGGTTGCATGTGCCTCCTCCCATCACAGGCCTGTGCGTGAGCACTGTCACCCGTGTTGGTTAAACCCATGTACAGTCTGCTGTTGCAGACTCAGAAGGGCGCACTTGCACCCCTGGTGCTGAGGACTGTGTCCAACCTGCTCTCTCAGGTTGTGTGTGCACTAGCGCATGGTAATGAGGAATACTTGTGTGTGTTTTCACCACCTATGAGGCTTGCTCCTCCCATAGGTTAACACGAGGAAGTGGTTGACATCACTTAAGGCTGCAATAGTGGATTGCAGCGGAGCAGCCTCATGATTTTTCCTAGCAATGCCAAAACCCCCTTTACCATTCGAAAAAAATAATCAATGGAGTTGCCATACCAAACCCTAGAATGGTAAAGGGGGCTTTGGCATAACTTGTTTAGAAAAGCCCCTTATAGAAATTGACATTTCTGTGCTCTAAGATTTTAGTGTGCTGTGGTGCCTGGCTCTGGTGAACACCATGGGTGGGGGGAGCATTCCCCAAGTGACAGTCTCAAACCATGGGCATCCCACACGAATGGCAGACCTCTGCCATTCGAGGGCCCATGGGATAGATTGTAGAGAGAGGTTTTGACACTTAGCCTCTAGGGGACGGATCATGGCTCTACTAAAGATTAAGATCTGCATTCAATGGCTGACATGCCTACAAATTAGGGGAGACGTGTGGTTCAAAGGGAGACCCTTTGAACCACCCAAACTTCAAAGACACATGACAATATAACTTCTGGTGCCATCCTTCAACAAAGGGAGAGATATGCTTGTGGCGACTCTGGACTGGAGAACTCTGACTGCATGGTGCACATTGCCAGAGGACTCTATTGTACACATGGAAGACAACTTCCTATGAAGCTGACCACATGCCATTTCTAAATAGTGGCTGGCCTGGGCCGAAGATCCGCTGAAGTGTGGCGCCCTGAAGTTTGCACTCCAAGGACCCGTCTGCTTGCTTCCTGTTCTTCTGGAGATCTCAGGGACATCAACGATCTCTTGAGAGGGACCTACACCATCTACCTGTGACATCTGGAGGGAGAGAGTTGCCGTCTTAAGTGCCCACATCGGCTACTAAATCCCATCAGGTAATGTAGTGTGAGCATGGAACTAAAACATGTATGGAGATTGGATTGTCTAGTGTGGAGCCCCGGAAACCTTGCCTGCACCTAAGGTGTGTGGTTCCCAGGGCCAGACTGGCACCGGGCATTTCCCCGGTGAGCTACCAGCAAGGGGGCTGTTTTTGTTACAGGGCTGTTTTTGCAGCATAGCTGCAATATAGGCCCCTGTAACAAAATCGGCCCTGGCAACCAGCTTGGCTGCACTCCCAACACCCTGGGGGGGCCAGTCGAGCACTTTGCCAGGGCCAGTTTGGGTTCCCAGTCCGGCCCTGGTGGTTCCTGTACATCAGAGACTCTTACATTCATAAGCATCTAGTTGGTGGTGAGCGGATTCAGCGGTTGTGGGACCCCACATGGCCCTTTTCATCAATCGTGCTGCATCTCTCTTGTGCGGTACACCAACTGCATGGTCATTTTTTGCGGTGTCCGATTCACAGGGTGTGACCCTTGGAGGTGAGGGTGTATCCATTAGTAGTGCCTCAACCTACCTCATATGGCTCTGCTGAACTTGCACCTATGTGTGTGCGACTGCACTGGTCTGTTGCAACCTGTATCAACATGCATCTGACGTTGTACCTCATTTTCACAGAGGTACGGACTTGCAACTCTTTGCTGTGTGTGAGCATAATTGCCTGGTGCAGCCCATCTCAATGTGCACCAGTCATAGTGCCTCTTTTCTAGGTAGGTGTGGGATATACAACTTTTCATGTTTGATATCTGAAGTGTCTGGTGCAACTCATACCAACGCTCACCAAAGGTTGTGCCTGCATTGCCTGGGCACGACCTTGATCATCGTGCAGGGCTGGGGTGCCTCCTCCTACCAAGAGGCTCCCCTGTGTTACTCCCCATTCACCTGCATTATGGCAGACCAACTGCCCTCTCAAAACCTGGCCCTGCCCGAAGATATCTTAGCACCAGGTAGAAGCAAGAGAAATTGATTGGGTTGAAGGAACGCTTCAGAGACAGTTCGGAAGTGTGTCAAGAGACTCTTGTGTTTTGAGACTTGTGGGTGAACTTCCAGAGTGGCTGCCAAACTAACCTAATTTATGTCTACCTCCTAATTTAAACTGCTACAATTCCCTACTGATTCCCAAGGTCTCAGACTAAGTGTGACTTTGGCTGCGTGCTGCCTAGTATCCGGGAGGTGGTCTGGTTGTCTTCTACCCGTAGGTATAGGACAATCTGGAGGGTTGTAGTGAGGCTGGGGGCCACGGATATGCAGGGTGTTTTCCGTTGACATGCTGGGAACCAGTGGCACCGCATTAGGGTACCTAGTACATATGTGTAAAAGAGCACTCCGTAGGGACTGGCTGGTACCTGTCTCACCGAGTAGCAGTGAAGAGTGAGTGTCTGTGAGAGTGAGTTATTGTCTGTGGGCCACTGGTGATTCACAGTACCGCTTTATACATTGATTTCATCCCAAAAACCACAATACATTTAACATTAGGTTCACCTGCGTATCTACAACCTGCGGTGCTGCTAAAATGTGGTCTTGTTTCATCTGTCTGCATATCTTTGTTATCGCTGTGACCTGGAGTGTATCCTATAACTGAATGGGATTACATTATCTGAATTGCTAGGGTGCTCCTGGGGTGGACAGAGTGTCGCACAACATAAGGGTGCTCTCACTCTATTGGGGGGTTAGATTTGGAATTGTCCCCAGTCTGCATACTATGACATCATAACAATGAGTGGGCCTAGTATTGCTTGTAATATTTTCACAGTTTTATGCCCAAAAGTTTATGATGTTCATGTTATAATGATTGAATATGTATTTTGAATATAAACATGATTTGCATACATCCTGTGCGAAGTCTCTTTTGTGCTGCACAGTGTATTTATCGCATATGCTGTGGCATTGCTTTACACATTGCCTCTGAGGAACGCATGACTGTTAGTGCCAAGCTACCCAAGGGTAAGCACAGGTTACATAGCAAGTGTAATCACCCACCCATGATGGGTGTGGCAGGTTTTGCCTGGCTGGGGTCATCCATTCAGCCAACCAGAAAGTGCCTGTTCCCATACTGACATGTCTTAAACGTGATCGGTTTTAGAAACATTCAAGACTCTGCCCTAAATGACAATGCCATTAGTGAATTCAGAGGTAAGTCAGTAGCCATGTAAAGTCCATATGTGGCCTGGATTTTTATTCTAGAGGGAGCAATATTACAATTTACTAAATCAAATATAAGATTTGTTTGTACTGCGTACATCCAGAACTTAAGTATTTAAAAGTGTGCTCATATGTGATAATAAAGAAAAAGAAGACTAAGTGAAATAATATTTTTGCCTAGGATAACACAAGTTAAACAAGCAGTGAATCTGGTATTGATTCCAGATTACCTAGTTTCACATTTTGAAATGCAGCCACCAGATGTGATGTCACTGACCATGTCATGAGTGATGTAATATGTGACGTCATCAGCAGTGCATTGCAGGCACGCAAGTTATAGTGAGTCCAACTAACTATAACGTTGGAATTTCAATGGTTTTATGCGAATAAAATTTCAAGCTAACTATAACTGGCGTGAAACCTATGGTTTTTTCAGTGAATTTAATAGGTTTTTAAAATGCTAATTCCTAACTATAACTGGTGTGAAACCTATGGTTTTTTCAGTGAATTTCATAGGTTTTTTAAATGCTAATTCCTAACTATAACTGGTGTAAAACCTATGGTTTTTTCAGTGAATTTCATAGGTTTTTTAATAGCAAATTTCTATAGGTATGAAATGTAATATTTTTTATGATAAACTTTATATTTTATAATTATGTAATACTATATTTTTATGCTTTTTTTTTTATTTGTTTGCCCCGGAGCGCTCCCGGGGCGCGTACAGATGCGCTCACCGGTGAGCGCATTGCTACGGCGCGTGCGGTGCGCGTACCGTGGAGCGTCCCGTTAGCGCTAATGCCGCGAACGAAAACATCATCGTGACGTTTCGCGTAGACGCGTCCGCGTGATACGCACGGCGTAAGCGCACCCGGAAGCACCCACATGCATACGAACGTGCTACGTAAGCGCCGCCGGGCGCGCACCGGGGCGCGTAACGTAAGCGTGTCGGGTCATGTGACCTGAAAATAACACTTTTCATTGGTTCAAAACAGTTTTGGTTTCCAACTGATGAAAGCCCGGCTCATGTGACCTGAAAATAACACTTTTCATTGGTTCAGAACAGTTTTGTTTTCCAAATGATGAAAGCCCCCACCTTTTTTCCTCATTCTCACTTTATTCTTTGAGTGAGGAAGACCTGCTTTTTTCTTACAGATATGGCTACAGTACTATCAGCAGCTGGAGCATCTGCCCCACCACCACCACCACCACCACCACCACCACAAGGACCACCAGAAGATCACATTGGTGGTCAAGAAGAAGAGGAGGAGGAGGAGGAAGAGGAGGAAGGGACAAGGCAGTTCCTGCATGAAGACAATCCCCCATACAAACCAAGAGAGCACTTCATATGGGAGTTTTTCAAAATACCAAGGGGTTTTAAAAAAGTAAACGCTGCAAAGGTGACTTGCATTTACATAGTATAGGGGACCCCCTCTAGTTATGCTTTAAGGTCAGGGAAAGAGAGGAACACAACAATATTATAGAAAAAGATTCCATTGTGACCTAAATTATTCAATACTAGACAATTCTCATATTTTCATCAAAGAGCCTTTTAACACAAGGTGACAGCATTATATTTTCTCATATTTTTCAATTTTATTTCTTTTTTAGACGACAATATTTTCCACAGTATTTCTTAATTTCATAACAATTATTTTATCAAAAAGGACATATAAATCATCAATGAATAAAAAAGATACAGATACCATACAGAGAAAAGACTTAAATACACTCATACAATTCTCTCATGCATACACTCTCATACACTATACATTCATTCTTTATTCTGTGGCTGAGGGGTCACAAGATGTCATGTGATCTATTATGCAAGGTCGACAGGTTTCGGTGGGATGAGACCACCTTCCTCAGGACCTTTAGCAGAACAGATGCTCTTTCCAATGGATTATAGATTCTGTATGGATATCCTTTAGTGAAGGTCAATAAGATTTAACAGACTTGATTTCTTCTCTTCATTAGGTGTTATTTGTTTCAGTTGGTTTCTTATATCACGAGGCATCAATTCCTAGATAATCCAGTAATGAGCTTGGGGCCAATTCCTTTTCACAGCATTTTTGTAAATAGCTTCAAGGAAAAAAATGTTTTTCTCATATGTCTGTTTCTTGCACATATAAGTAACACCTCATACGTTGACCATAGACAATTTCGGATCACTCTTCTTCCTCAATACTTGTTTGTAGGTGTGTCTGTCTAATTTGCAGTTTTTCTCTTAATTTGAGAATCAACACCGTCAAGTAGCCTCATTCCGTACGGGACTACAAAAGGCTCTTTGATGAAAATATGAGAATTTTCTAGTGTTGAATAATTTAGGTCACGAGGGAATCTTTTTCTATGGCAAAGGTGACTTGCCTCATCTGTAAAGCTGTGCTATCCAGGGGGAACCCTGCTAAAAAATATTCCTTTGGGAATCATACTATGATACGACACATGCAGCGTTTACACCCTAATAACTATTCTGCAGCAGAGGTGAGGGAAATCTGCAGTAACCTACCCTAATCATCATCCAGAACCTCTACAACTAAAGAACCCACTCCATCGGGTCCAGAAGCAAGTGAGGTGATTCCCAATATACAAACAAAGTTTGGGGGATACAAAATTGTTTGTATTTATTGTAACAAAACCATTAGTTATGGTGAAAAAAGCATTACACTAATCACTGTTGCTATGGATCACCACAAATGCCCGAGGAAACCATAATTTTTCCTGGGTTTTTTTGTGCTCCAGTTGAGCCATTTTCAATTCCCTTTCTTTTGTTTCTCCCCATAAAAAATACAAAACAAATATAAAACTGTTCAGAAAAGCCAAAAAAAGATAAAAATGTTCAAAAAACAATAAAAAAAATATAAAACAACAAAAAGAATAAAAAAACTGTTATTTTTAGAACTACCTCCAATTTATAAAAAAAGGCTTCATTTTTAAAAAACTGTCATTCTTTTTTCCTCATGGTACGCTCCCCGGTGCGCGTACCGGGCGCTCCCCCAGTAAAAATCGAAAAAAAAGTTACATTTTTTTTTGCCCCTCGGGGCCCTTTTATAGCCCCCACATCAAACCTATGGGGTAAGGGGGGGTCTACTTTGCCCCCTTATGGTCAATTCCCCCTTTGTTTTTGCCACCTGTTGTGTCTCGATCCTACCGAGACACAAGATGGCGGCTGCTCCGGACTGTTTGGAATGTTTACAGACGCCCGAGAGCCAATCAGCTTTCCGCGCGCAAGTCGCGTAGCGCGCCCGGAGCGCTCCCCGGTGCGCATACCGGGGCGCGGCCATAGATATATATTTTTTTTAACCTAAATTACTCAAAATCCACTGGAGCACATATCATGAGACACAGGAAAGGCACATCGGGCTACCAGTCCCTACAATTTTGCCAAGTTTGGTGGAAATCCATTCAGCCGTTCGGGCTAAAAGTGAGGTCGACCGCCCTACGGAAATTAACATGGGGAAAACACGTTTTGGGACCCCCTTTTATCTCGGCCCCTGCTTGACGAATCCCCCCCAAACTTTCAAGGAAGGACCGGGGCGCCGCGAGGCAAATTTGAGGAAATTTTCAGGCAGATTCCTCAACCGACGCCAAAGTTATTCACAATAGAATGTTGAGATTTTCTATTGAAAATAATCCTAACTATAACTACCTACTGGCGACCGCCAGTAGGTAATATATATATATATATAAGCAACTGCAGCCCAATACACATCAGAGCTGAATCATGCTGTAAGGACTTCCCATCATAACATGAACACATGCATTAGAAATAGGGAAAAACAAGAATAAAACATGTTTTGAATCTGTTTTAATGCTCAGCAGACAGCAGAAATTCTCATAAAGGACTGAAAGCATAGAAAGCTCCCAGGCTGCATTGCAAACACCCAGTCTAAAAAGACTGAAAAGCTAACTCATAGCAACATAGAGATAAACTGACACTGTGCCTTTAAGATACTCCTGACCCCAGCTTCCCATCATGCCTCAGGGGTGACAGTTAGGTCCTTCAGGAAGGATCCTGGTGACACAGCTACACTTCTTTCTGATTTTAGTCAGAAATAATCTTTATTTTTCACAACTTTTTTACCTTACTTCGACATCTTCCACCTTCTGAAGTAAGTAACTGTCCTTTTTGGCAGTTTGGGCATTTTTTTGTATCTCAAAATGCCATCTCTTTTTGACTCCTGCCCTTCTTGTGGTAAAAAGAAGGCAAAGACAGGCCCTCATGAGGTCTGTATCCTTTGTCTACCTGAGGACCATGACCCTAAGACCTGTCCTCACTGCCAAACCCTGTCCAAGAGAACTTTGAAGGACAGAGAGAGAATTCGCCTGTATGGCCTGGCAGAACGATCCTCAAGAGGAAGGTCTCTGGTGAGGAAGGGCTCCAAGAGGTCCAGAACGCCATCAAGCAGCAAGACCTCACGTCCTTCAACATCAGCGTCGGGCTCAGCGCTGAGAAAAGATCCACCGGTGGGTCATTTATCCAAGAAAAGACCTTCGACAGCGGGCTCGCCGTTGAGAAGTCTTAGTCACTCAGGTACGTCATGGACGTCGAAGATTCATGACCCTCCGCCGTCGTCAACTCGGCGACGATCGGCGTCGAGGAACAGAAGCCCTCCGCCATCGTTAACCTGGCGACGATCAGCATTGAGGAGTATCAGCCCTCCGCCGTCGTCAACCCGGCGATGATCACCGTCGAGGAGTAAAAGCCCTCCGCCGTCGTCAACCCGGCAACGATCGGCGTCGAGGAGTAGAGGCCCTCCGCCATCGTCGGCATGATGTTCGGCGTCGAGAGCAGGTTCCCCTCCATCGTTGCATCAGCGATCGACGTCGAGGGGCGAGAATCCTCCGATCGGCGTTGAGGATGAGATCTCCGTCGTCGTCTCGATGGCGTTCGGCATCGAGGATGGACACCCCTCAGCCGTCACCTCGAAGACCTTCGACGTTGAGAATAGACACTGCTCCGATGTCGTCTCGGCGACACTCGGCGTCAACAAAGAGGAGTTCTCCCCCGACGTCTTCACACCAACGTTCGACGTCGAGGCATGAACATCCCTCACCTGTTTCTCACTGGCGGCGGTCCCCTTCGGGTCGACGTTCAACGTCGAGGAGAAGGGAGGTCCAGGCGGCATCAGCTCCGACGTCGAGAACTCAGGATCCATCGAGTCCAGTCACGTCTGAGAGGAGATCAACGTCTAGGAGGCATTCTGGTTCGGCGTCGAGAGGCTCATGCCCGACGTCGAGACCTACCTCAGTAAGATCTAAGGAAGTATCAGTGGTTCTGGTGATGGAATCAGCCTCACGCCATTCTTCTTCTCACTCCTCCAGGCAGCCTTCTACAAGATCAGCCTCTCCAGAAGATGGAAGTCCTGTCCATAAATCTCAATCACATCAAAGGGAGGTTCCCTCTGCTGTACGCTTGTCTCCAATATGGCTTCTTCCGTTGCAACACTGGAAGGAGTCGGAAGCGACGAGGCGAATGCAGGAATATGCCAGTCCTATCCACAGGTCACCTCTCCGAAGGCTGGTGCAAGATGTGGACAGGTAGAACTCCCCTAGACATAGAGAGCGCACAGAGAGATCCCGTGACAGAAGGCACGACAGGTTGCGTTCCCCCAGACGGGAGGAACACACGGACAGGTCACGGGGCGGAGGCACAGTGCCCATCGCAGAAGTCGGAGAACACCATCTACTTCTTCTACTTCCTCTACCCGCTCGTCAAAGAGGGATAATTCCCCCAAGCTATCGGACAGCCCTATCTCTAGGGTCTCTCCAAATAGATGACATTAATACCTACCATGAGGTTCTGCAGAGAGGGGCCCAGAAACTCAGCATCAAGATGTCTGTCCCTCAAGTGGCAACGACAGTGATCTTCAAGACTCTCCATCAGAAGGCAGCGTCTCGACCATTACTTCCCCTGGTTCCAGGGATTCTTGATCCTGTAATGGACACCTTCCTGTCGCCAGCTACCATCAAGGCGGTGCTGGCTCGCATCCAAAAGAAATACAAACCGGCTGCTTCAGACCCTGTCTTCGTAAAGACGGATCCTCCTGCAGACTCAGTGATCGTTGCTGCAGCACGAAAAACGCATGCTGTCACTGCTGCTTTATCGGTTCCCCCTGATAAAGAAAGCAGGTCCCAGGACTCTTGGGGACGTAAGGTCTGTAATTCTGCGGCTTAGACCCTAAAGGTCTCCAGTGCGGCTGCGTTGTTAGGCAGTTACGGCAGGGCTTTATGGGACTCTTTGGATCGCTTCAAAGAAAAGCTGCCAAAGGAAGACCAAAAGGACTTTGATGAGATAGTAACTGAGGGATCACTGGTGGCAAACCAAATGATCAGCACGGCAGCGGATGGCGCTATGCTATCGGCGCATTCTTACGCCCATGGGATCTGCGCCAGAGGATCATTGTTGTTGACTGACAGGCCTCAAACCTGATGCGCAGCAGAAAATCTTGAACCTCCCATTCTCCGGTTTCTCTCTTTTTGGCACACACGCAGATGAGGAGATGAGCAGAATGAAGGCCGAACTGGACACTCTCAAGGTCGTCGGCTTGGAGAAGAAGAAAGAGTACAAGCGTCGGTACAAGCCCAACCAGCACAAGGGATCTCAACAGAGGGTTCAAACCCCACAGTGGTCTCAAAACAGGGCAAGTCCCAATTTCAGGGTTGTAAATCGAACAGAGGTAGAGGTGGTAACCAACAACAATCCTCTACCACAGCTAGAGCAGGAGGAAAGTCATGAGCAGTGGCTTCCTCTAACGCTGTTGCCCACTCCAGTGGGAGGAAGTGCTTCACAACATCTGGCAGAGTGGTGCAGCATCACAAAAGATCGTTGGGTGCTAAATATACTGCGCAATGGATACACACTACGTTTCCGTGTGCTTCCAAAGGACATTCCTCCGAAAAGATCTCGTCCTCACCAACTAAAGTTACTCCAGAAGGAGGTGAAGGCTCTTCTTCAAAAACAAGCTATTGAAGAAGTTCCTCCCTCTCAAAGAGGAAAAGGAGTCTACTCCAGGTACTTTGCAGTGCCCAAAAAAGATCAGGAGCACAAGTTCAGACCTATTCTGGACCTTCGCCTTCTTAACAAAGTCGTCGTGAAGGAGAAGTTTCGCATGTTGGCCCGTCATGAAATATGTCCACATCTTCAAGTAGGGGATTGGATGTGTTCGGGGGACCTCCAAGATGCGTACTTCCATATTCAGATTGCCCTGAGTCATCGCAAGTATCTGCGGTTTGTGGTCGGGCACAAACATTATCAGTAGAAAGTCCTGCCCTTTGGGCTAAAGTCGGCTCCTCGAGTCTTTACCAAGTGCATGGCAGTGGTGGCAGCTTCCCTGCACAGAAGAGGTCTGTTCGTCTATCCATACTTGGACGACTGGATTCTAAAGGGACCATCCCCTCGGCAAGTAAAGAGTGACTTCCAAGTTTGTCTGCAGCAGTTACACGACCTGGGCCTTCATGTCAACATGGAGAAGCACCCAACCCAGACGATCCATTACCTAGGATCTGTTCTGGATACAAACATGGGAAGAGCATTTCCTTCGGAGGAGAGACTTTCTTCAATGCAGCAGAAGTACAGGATTCTGCTCCAGACGGAAAAATCCAACAGTCTGTCAGGTGGCGTCCCTTCTGGGATCCATGGCTTCCTGCATATTTCTCATCCCCAACGCCCGGCTGAGAATGCGACCGTTACAGCAAGATCTAGAAGACCAGTGGGATCCAGCGACGGGTCGCTGGGAAGATCGGATGGGGCTCTCCCAAGCAGCGAGGTCCTCCATCAAGTGGTGAACTCAGCCTCGGAATCTGTTGGTGGAAGTTCCTTTCCACCAGCCACTTCCAGTGCAATCGTTGGTGAAAGACGCATCCCTGCAAGGATAGGAGGCGCACATGGGGTGCCTCCAGATGCAGGGACGGTGGTCCACAAAGGAACAATCCTACCACATCAACATGTTGGAGCTGCGAGCAGTCCACCTTGCTCTGAAAGCTGTTCTACCTGCGATCGAGTCCAGCTCGGTCCTGATCCAGACAACCAACACGACCACCATGTTTTATCTAAACAAGCAGGGTGGTACGCGGTCGCGTACTCTCTCCCTGGAGTTTCAGGCAATCTGGCACTGGCTGCTAGCCCGGAACCTCTCAGTGGTGGCAGTGCACCTTCCAGGAGAGCAAAATATCAAGGCAGACGCACTCAGCCGGCACTTCGAAGATCAGCCAGACTGGGTGCTAAACGACGAGGTGGTGGCAGACCTTTTCCATCGATGGGGTCATCCATTAATAGATTTGTTTGCAGCCGACGAAAACAAAAAATGCCACGCCTTCGCATCCAGATTCCACCGTCCAGGGACAAGGGGGAATGCACTTTTGATGGATTGGTCAGGGACATTTGCCTACGCCTTTCCTCCCCTGCCTCTGATCCCGAAGGTAGTGTCCAAGCTCATCAGATCCAACATGAAGATGATTCTGATAGCTCCAGACTGGCCACGGCAGTGGTGGCACCCGGACCTTCTTCAACTGTCGGTACTTCCACACAGGAGACTGCCTTGCAGGCTGGACCTACTGACCAAGATGGGCGGAAGGATTCTTCATCCCAACCTTCCCTCACTTGACTTGGCAGCATGGCTCCTGAGGTCCTGCAATACGGACATTTGAAACTGCCTCCAGATTGCATGTACATTTTAAAAGAGGCTAAGAGGCCCTCCACCAGAGTGTCATATGCGTTCAAGTGGAAGAGGTTCTTTCCTTGGTGTATAGAACATCACTTTGATCCTACGAAGGGACAGGAGGATGCCATTCTTCCTTACCTTCTGTATCTAGCTAAATCTGGGTTAAAGTAAACTTCTATCAGGGTTCATTTGTCAGCCATTACGGCATACAGGAAGTCACCCAACCAACCTTCCTTTTTCGAAATGCAGGTGGTCAAGGACTTCTTACAGGGTTTGAAGAAGGTTTATCCCCCTGTTCGAAACCCTTCTCCTCCATGGGAGTTGAACCTGGTGCTATCCAAGTTAATGGGTCCCCCTTTTGAGCCTATTTACAAGGCCTCTTTACAGCATTTGTCTTGGAAGGCTGCTTTTCTGGTAGCGATTAGATCAGCGCGCAGAGTAAGCGAAATCCAAGCGCTGTGTGCGAAAGAGCCTTACACAGTTTTTCACCATAACAGAGTTGTCTTGAGGGCTCATCCGTCTTTTCTACCAAAGGTTGTGTCTGATTTTCATATCAATCAGTCCATTTCCCTCCCATCCTTTTTTCCAAACCCGAGACCCCTGCAGAGCGGTCGCTATATTCCTTGGACCTCAGAAGGGTGCTTAAATTCTACTTAGAGGGTACCAATGGCATAAGAAAAACGGATCAGTTATTTTTTAATTATGGCGCCATGAGGACAGGCTTCTCAGCCTCTAAGAGATCCATTTCCAGATGGATCGTATCCTGCATTAAATTGGCTTATCAACTGGCCAAAAGACCCTTACTGTTGTCGCCTAAAGCGCACTCCACTAGGGGGACAGCGGCCACACTGGCTTTCTTGCATGATGTTCCAATGTCAGAAATTTGCAAGGCTGCAACCTGGAGATCGGTTCATACCTTTACAAGGCATTACTGCCTAGAATCCGATTCCAGAGCTAATTCTCAAGTGGGCCAAGCCTCCATGAGGAATCTGTTTGGATAGCAATCTATATGTCAAGGCTTAGTTCTTCTAAGCTTATTGGGTGAATTACTGTTATGCTCCTTTGCCCGCAGGGAGATTAGGTGAGGCTCGCTATTCTATTCTAATGCTTATAACTATTGATGAGGATCCCCTGGAAGAGAAGGATTAGTTACTTACCTGTAATCCTAGTTCTCTTCCAGGGATATCCTCATCAAAGTCATAAGCAACCCTCCCGCCTCCCCGGGCAAAGGACTTTTATGTTTTGGAGATATTGTTAACTCTTTGTGCCATGGCTTTTTCAGTCTCCGCAAAGAACACCTGACCTAACTGTCACCCCTGAGGCATGATGGGAAGCTGGGGGTCAGGAGTGCCTTAAAGGCACGGTGTCAGTTTATCTCTATGTTGCTATGAGTTAGCTTTTCAGTCTTTTTAGACTGGGTGTTTGCAATGCAGCCTGGGAGCTTTCTATGCTTTCAGTCCTTTATGAGAATTTCTGCTGACTGCTGAGCATTAAAACAGAGTTAAAACATGATTTATTGTTGTTTTTCCCTATTTCTAATGCATGTTTTCATGTTATGATGGGAAGTCCTTACAGCATGATTCAGCTCTTGTGTGTATTGGGCTGCATTTGCTTATTTTTATATATATACTAGCAGCCCGTCCCGACGTTGTCCGGGTATGAATTGCTACCGGCCAGTAGTATATTGTTTTGTAGGATTTCGTTTTGATAGCATTTCTTATCTGTGACAGGCCTGTGAAACGCTCCGATTTACAGTGCACCGCTGATGCACATAAGAGTGCGCGTTCAGTTGTGTGTGAACTCGAGTTTCCCTACTTTATTTTTCCTTGCAATATTATATAGCGCGAACTCGACAACATGGCATGAGCACAATTTACATTACAGAAGAACACATTCATTTGAGGTAGGCACGGGGAGACAAAGCGATTTGCCTGGAATCACAGGATGTTGAGCTGAAGCCGAGATTCGAACGTAGCTCCCCAACTCTAAAGTTCGCAATTCTAGAACTTGTGGCGGGAGGTGTGTCTAAAAGTGTATGTCGTAGCTGGCCATCAATGAGAGATACCTGTGTATTTTTCAAATGGGTTGTGAAAAAATATGAATATGCTGCTGGAGATGTGGGCCGCCGTGCCTCCAATGTACCTACCGGGGGAGGGTAAACACCCATTATTCTGCAACTTTCTTTCCGCATACCATCACTCCGCATACTTTCATTACGAAAGTACCATGACTCCGCAATGCCATTATAACGCATGGCATTACATTTTATATGCTTTTACCACGCATACATCGTTGTAAATGCATGATTGGTAAAAGCATGTATTTTTTTAAATGTTTGGATAAGGTAAGTATGGGTATAGGGGTATATGTTTTGGGGTACTGAGGTATATGTTTCGGGGTGTTTGAGTATTTTAGGGGTTCAGATATAGTTTTGGGTTATAGGGTACAGGGGTAGTTTTAGTGTTTAGGGATAGGTATGGGTTTTGGGATGCAGGGGTATTTTTAGGGTTCAGGGCTAGGTTTGGGTTTTGGGATATAGGGGTATTTTTAGGGTTCAGGGGTAGGTTTGGGTTTTGGGGTACAGGGGTTATTTAAGGGTTCAGGCCTAAGTTTGTGTTTTGGGGTACCTGGGTATTTTTAGGGTTCAGGGCTAGGTTTGGGTTTTGGGGTACAGGGGTATTTTAGGGTTCAGGGGTAGGTTTGGGTTTTGGGGTACAGGGTTATTTTTAGGGTTCAGGGCTAGGTTTGAGTTTTGGGGTACAGGGGTATTTTTAGGGTTCAGGGGTAGGTTTGGGTTTTTGGTACAGGGGTATTTTAAGGGTTCAGGGGTAGGTTTGGGCTTTGGGGTACAGTGGTATTTTTAGGGTTCCGGGCTAGGTTTGGGTTTTGGGGTACAGGGGTATTTATAGGGTTCAGGGCTAGGTTTGGGTTTTCGGGTACAGGGGTATTTTTAGGGTTTAGGGATAGGTTTGGGTTTTGGGGTACAGGGTATATTTATAGGGTTAAGATGGGTAGTGTTTAAGGGTGTTGGGGTATTTTAAGGAGTAAGGGTGGATTATGATTTTGGGGTGCAGGGTGGGATTAGCACACGATATGAGATATGGCATGAAGGGCGGAACGTACCACATGCCCCCAGCATTTGTCACGCCCCCAGCACACGCCCACATCACAATGCAGACACACCCACAAGGGACTACTTTGCTGGCACGGTTCTTATACCTTTTAAATGTATATGGTGGGCGTCTACAAAGCCTATGTCCTACTGCTGCAACTGCCCTTTCCAACGCTGTGTTGGGTGTTGTGATTGGTGCTGTGGTTCCTGAGATTACCCGCCTCAAAGGTTTGGGCTCTCTCTTTATTATATTAGTATGGGTATATGTATATATATATAGATATATATATATAAGTGGGGCACATATATGATAGTGTTTCCGGGATCCCGCGCATGGGCGGGAATATTCTAATACTTATGACTTTGATGAGGATACCCCTGGAACAGAACTAAGATTACGGGTAAGTAACTAATGCATACGCCCCCTGAAGCACTACCTCTGCTGCTTCCCTACCTTGCCACGTGTACCACAAACTAGGTGCAGGCTACACCTCTAGTTTATTATTATTATTATTATTTATGTATTTATTTATTATTTAACGATAACAAGTGCTGTGAATAGTGACATAGTGACAGAAGATGTATATGATGACATGATCCAGTTGGTGAACACAATAGATGGTGGGAATAGTGAAGGCTAGGCCGCGTGCCCAAGATCTGCTGGATATGGCTATGAGACATGTCAATGGAGGAAAAGGGGAAGGGGCATTTGTGCAGGGCCTGGGTGGATGCAGTGTCGTCAAGCGGCTGTGTTGATATCATAAAAATGGTCAGGGTAATGTGATATGTGATGTTATTTGAGATGTCATTTGTGGCACTGGCTGAGGTCTTGAGAAGTGTGTTGAGGAGTGAAGCAATGGATGCCTAGTTATCTATGATTGGCAAAATCTACACCCAAGTTTTAGAGCAAGGGTGTTCAATGTATGTTGTATGTAATTGAATCTTGTGAAGGTATCCTGAAAGTCTAGCATGCATCCAGCCCAGGAGGCCTACACTGGACACCGATGTATTAGAGGAAACCAGGATTTAATTTATTAACTAAATATAAACTCAGAAGACAGATTACATATGCTGCCTGCTTCAGTGGTATAATCATTCTTTCTATGTAATGTTCCCTATAGAGAAAGGGCTCCTGAGTTTTATCCATATTCATAAATGGAGAGCTCAATATGCCTTAGTTTCAGTTTCACTCACAGGTAAGGACAAACTGTCCTGTCCAATTTCACAGAACATAAACATGGATCAAACTAATGCATTTGTCAATGTTGTTTTATATTGACATGTGACCCATCCGTTATGCAACGGCAATTAACATTTCCGTTTAATGTATAAAGCAGTAGAGAGCTACATTAGCCAGAACAGACACCTTCATTTCATTTCAACCTTCACTATTGCACTGTCAATTCTCTGCTTTACCTTAGTATACATAACGCTAGCTTTTAATATATCTATGTGTATGAGACTATGTCACAGGGGTCTTTTGATTTCATTTGGAAGTTGATGTCCTTCATCTGCATTTGAACTCTGTGCCAAAGGATTTCTATAATACACATTAATATGCTAAGGATATTGTATTATTGAAGTTGATCAATTTTCACTCTAATTGCATATATTTGTACGTGGGATAACATTCTAGAGCTAGGATGACATATTTCCATTGGTGCCTTGAATAAACCACAATGATTCATTTCTGATTAAAATAGTGATAAATAAAATCTTGATTGTGACAAAAAAGAAAGAATTTTTTTCATACTGTGTTTTATGGGCTTGAGCAAGTTGAGTTGTCTTTCTTGAAAGGGTTATTCAGGTTGGAGTTATTATGTGCCTAGAGCTGGATGCCTATTGAACATAGAGTTATGTTACTTGGTGTTTGTAAAATTAACAGGTTACAAAGTATTTGGCCTATCCCATATAGTGCGATCAGTGGTTTTAAAAGTGGAGTTTTCCATAAATGAGGAATAAGGGTTCCCTGATCCAGAGCGGTATGGGTGATGTCTCATCGCCAGGGTGTTTTATGCAGATTGCGTCTTATCACTTTGCAACATAATCCATTTGAATGGGGTATGTGTAAATGGTATGGTAGGTTTGAGTCTTGCGGCCCGCTGCCTTAACTCTGCCAACTCTGAGACTGACGGTTGCTTGCTCGGTTTTAAGGTTTTTCTAAGTTTCGCATCAATTAGAGATTTTAGAGTTGTTGAATCGGACTCACCGCAGTCACAAATGTAGTTCAGTGTAGCCCTATTGTGAAGCGATACTAGAGATTTTAAATTCAACTTCAACCTGATAACAGAATTAGGTGTGGCAGTTCACAGTTGTAAGAGTTGTCAAATATTCTGCATGTACATTTTTTTCACGATTATTTATGGTTTTGCCATTTAAAGCAGACAATGCATAAAGAAATAGAGGGATTCACTTCATTTTTAATGCCCTTGAAGCTGATTCAGATGCTCTACCACCAAATAATTTAGCGAACCTCAATATAAATTTGTTGGTGTAACTGATTTGAGCTTCCTGATTAACAGGTGGTTACACCAAGATAACTCACTGTCCATTGAGACTCCGAGATAGTCATATTGATTGGCTGTTTCAATTCTGTCGTCTCCCAGTACCCAGGCCATTTTCTTACATTTTTGCCTAATATCATGGCCTTCGTTTTTGATTGATTCGCTGTTATGCAGTTTGCCTGAATAAAGTTATTTAACCTACTTAGTAGATGCTGCTGGCCTTTCGAGTGTGTGACAGTATTACCAGATCATTGGCAAATGCCAGGTGTGTAACCCCTTGAGTTCCAAGTGTTGGCAGTACTACCTTTTCCAGGTCAAAGGTATTCAGGTAAGTCTGTTATATACAGTGAGATTAAAAGCAGAGCCAAGGTACAGCCTTGTTTAAATCCATTCTCCACATCAATTTTGGTAGACAAGGAATTTTCTGCATTTTTAAGTTTTACCAATGTTAATACGTATCACTATAGCTCTTATCCATACTGGGATAAAAATGTGTGCGTTTTCCCTTCCAGTTATATGCCAACAGTCCTGGTATAGGACATGTTACCTTTTATTTCTTTGTGTGCTTGTTTTTCTCTGTGTTAGCTGGTAACATGTCTTACCTTACTTGACCTTCAGGTCAAGAAACCGCACATGTGGCTTTCTTAAATTTAAAGCATCAGTATAATTGGGCTTCTGGGCTATTTCGGTTGGCTGAGGAATCACACACTCTGCTGCTGAACAGAGACGTGAAGAATCATTTCTAGCTTCAGATGTGAGCCCAGCTGCCTCCTGCCTTTGCCTTCCATCGATTCAAGCGATGTCTCAGTGACAATCTCCAATGTAGACCTCCTTATCTGGCAAATCTCAACTCAGATCCCAGCTGGCAGCTTCTCCATCTTTACTCCTGCCATATCCTTCCAGAACACAGGCTGGGATCCTCTCTAGATACTGACTTGAGACACTCAGTTTCAGATCCTTCAGTATTTCAGCACAATTTTGTAAGTAAGTACTTTCACAATTGTGAAATGAAGATGTTTCAAAAACCATAATCTGAAAAATAACTACACTTAATGAATTTGTGTCCGAGAAAATAAAATAGTTCCCAGCATTTCAAGTAATTTACATTTAAACCTTTATGAGAACTGTCATGTCATATTATAAGTAGGACTCCCAGTTTTCTGTTTTTACTGATTTTTACAGATAAATACAGACAGTAAACGATGTATTTTCCTGTCTGTAAATATTTTTAAATACAGAAAAATATGAAAAATAGATGAGCTTTGGTTGATTTATTAGATTGCCAATCATGAGTGCCAGGTCAGGAGGTGTACAGACTGAGAGGTAAGTGAGATGAAAAAATACAATAGATATCCTAATTAAGCTTGATTAAGTGTCGATCTACAGTTGTTTGTGTTATTCTACAAAGCAAGTGTTTTCAGATAACGCTATTGCACTGTATACTGCTGAAACCTTTTGGGCATTCAAATTTGAGTATAAATTTATCAGTCAAAAAAATGTGGGAAAATACCCATTGCAGCTTCATTTATGCAGAAAACAAAAAATAAAAATGGATACATACAGAAAAAAGCAGCAAAAAAGAAATATGGGTACATACAGGTGGAAATGCTGAAAAACTAAATACCATAAAACTGGGAGCAATAATTATAAGCACTTCACAGATTTTAGTGCAATGCATCTTAGACCTTTCTAGGATTGTTAGTACCAGGGCGGAGGAGCGTCGCCCCACTGCTTTCTCACAGTGCGAGAAGCAGAAACATAAAATGGTAAAACTACAATTTTATGTTTCTGCTCCACTGACTGCGAGAAAGCAGAACTGTTTGGTTGGAGCAGGTCTGGGATGATTGGCTTGCCCAATGTTGCTGACCCCGACTGTTTGATTGGCCCTTTGGGGCCGACCAAACCAGTCATGAACACTCTCCCATTTCTACATGTACACTGCATACAGCCTACATGGATAAAATGGCCTCACCATAGGCGTCCGGCTGGGTGCCGTCCCCGCCAATCACAGCGCTGCCATTGCAGCGTAGTGATTGGCTTAGCAGAGGGGAGGGAGGCTGCCTCCTTCCTGTTCAGCAGGAGAGCAGGAAAACGGGACCCGGCCAGGAGCAGCGATGGCGCGGGCCTGGGAAGGTACGTTTCTTTATTTATTTTATTTAACCCCACCCCGCGCGACCATGAACCCTCCACCCGTGAGTCATGCCGGCAGCGACTGGTTAGTACTATGAAATGTAAATAATAGTTACACTTTGATGATGCACATCCCACATACATTACAAATGCTCTTTTATTGGGGAACATTCCTAATCAATAATGAGGAAGAATGCAGACCAGGACCAGGGGCAGTGCCTTCACTGGGACTTTGGAGCATTGCCCCACTTATATTTTGTCCCGCCGCACCCCCAGCTAATGTGAGCAGCAAGTGAATCATTTTAGACAATCATCATAGTGCCTCTGGCAGTCAGCCTTTACTGTGGGCCGGTTACTCAATACATCAGCACCTGAGGTGGGTCAAAGTAGTGCAGGCGGCAGGGAGGTGGGGCTTCAGAAGCTTTTCAATTACAGCCACATACTTGTCAGCCAGCACAGTGAGTACACCTGGGCCCAAGTGTGCATGGACGGCTGCCTTTCTCAGGCCACCCTGACATGCGCACTAGAGGCCTTCTCTTAGTCTCCCCTCCTGCGCATCAGTGAGCGAGGGGTGACTCAGTGCAGCAGCCCCCGGTCTTAGTATGAGCGTGGAGGCTGTCTGCCCTAACCAATCCAGGTGTTGCTGTAACAGCAGGAGCAATGTCGAGATTGGCTTACAAGGGCAGTTTTTTAGTTACTAGGCAGTGCCTTTGTGTATGTGTTGTGCACACGTGATGTGGGAGGAGGCTGGAGGCTGGAGGCTGGAGGCTGTCTCTTTCTCTCTCCGAGAAACCCTTGGGGAAACCCGGCGCCAAACGAAAGGTGGCAGAACCGGCGCTGGTACCTAAACATAAAGATCCGGCCCGACGCAAGAAAAACAGAAGGATTCCGAGATCGGCCTTTCAGAGGTGGTGGTAAGTGAGACCAGCCTCTGAGTCACTGGGCTGGAGCAGCATAAGGGCACTGTTGAAGTCCCTGTTGAGGGTCCCTAATATGATGGGCAAAACACATGTTGTAATAGTCCCGTTTGACACATGCTCGTACAACTATAGCTGCGAAACCTTTAACATCAGCTATAGTGTCTCTGGGGAACCATGCCGTTGCTTTTAGAAACTCGTCGTTCTTAGAACCATCTTCACATTCCATGGGCAGAGGTGAACCCGGCTTTGTGGAACTCCCAGTCTGGTTTGCACAGCATATACAAGACAGATTCAAGCTGCGACCTTTTGCAGTCTGCCCCTGGACCTCAGTTCTTTTCGGTGTTTCATCCTAGGTTCAAAAGATAAATATTGACACCCCGTTAGCTGTAGAAAGACAACAAACTTTCATGTAAAGGGTCTACGCCTAACATTTTTTTTTACTTACCCACACATTTTCACCACCCTCTGCGGCGGCTCTGAAATCTTGAGAGTCAGTAATATCCATTGGTGATCCCTCATCTTCAACGCTTGCTTCAGGCTGATGCACAACTACCTTCATAGGACTCATAGCCTTCTGAACATCCATGGTTTCATTGATGTGCATATTAGGAGAGGGCCTTGTTTGATTTTCTCTGTGCATTATGAAGTAAGTGCATCCCCCTGGTGCTGCTCTCTAGAGGGTCACAAACAAACAAACGAATTATTAGTGTTCAATAGTTGTAGAAATAAAAATACATCCTTATGTAAATGGTTGCTCATAACATTTTGACTCACCTTCACATTTTCACAGCCCTCGGCGGCGGCTCTGCCATCTTGAGAGTTGTTAATATCCTGCGATGCCCCATCAGCCTTGGTTCTGACATCTTGAGAGTCGCTAATAACAGCCGATGCTCCCTCACCTTCCACGCTAGTATCAGGCTTTTGAACAGGGACATTCTCAGGAAAAAGACTCTCGTGAAAACCCACGTCTTCATAGACGGGTGTATTAGGTGGAACTATGGTGTCTTCCTCATCCTCCGCCTCCAAGAGCATGCTTTGTTCAAGCGTCAAGTCGCCACTCGAACCCTCGCTAGAGCTACTGTCACGCTTAATAGGGGACACAGGGCACCGCCAATCCTTGAGACCTGGGGCACCAAAGCGCTTAGCAAACCCACAGCCAAAAGGTTCTTCTGGTTGAGCATTCTCGTCCATTACCAAAGGGCTTATGGTTCTGTAAAAGCTACTGATGGGGGGCTGTGAGCCACCAAACAATTGTTTTCTCTCAAATGGGTTGTAGCTCTTCCTTTCTGCCATGGCGATCCTTCACGTAGTCCAACGGATGCTTGCTATACCATGCTCCTGACCCCTGCTTATATGTATTCTAAGAAACCACAACCCCTAAAAGAGGTGTATACCTCTACACCATAACAGGGACACATGGCCTTAGGGCGGTTCCGCCACACCTCTGTCTCCAAAAACAACCCGCCCCGATGACTCATACGCCCCCTTCCGGGACATCTGCCTGCCCTTGTCAACACTCGGGCCACATGTCACTTGTTTGAGGCCAGCAGTTTAAGGCAAGGACTGTTTAAGACCAGGCCAGAGCA
Organism: Lissotriton vulgaris; assembly: GCF_964263255.1. NCBI lineage: Eukaryota > Metazoa > Chordata > Amphibia > Caudata > Salamandridae > Lissotriton > Lissotriton vulgaris. The sequence goes on from NC_141695.1 coordinate 858,525,176, forward strand.
CTCCCTGACATGACCATTTTTGCTGCCAGGCACTCCCTGGCATGTCCATTTTTGCTGCCAGAGCTGTCAAATTTAAGGCCAGAAGTTTAAGACCAGACTGTTTAAGGCCAGGGCTGATCAAACCATGGCATATCCATTTTGCTGCCAGAGCTGTCAAATTTAAGGCCAGAAGTTTAAGACCAGACTGTTTAAGGCCAGGGCTGATCAAACCATGGCATGTCCATTTTGCTGCCAGAGCTGTCAAATTTAAGGCCAAAAGTTTAAGACCAGACATGTCAAAAGCTGTCAAAATTGCGACCAGCCGTTTGCGACCAGACCTGTCACTTTTGCGACCAGGGTTGATTTGATGGAAGGTATCCTTCTTACTACTCAGGGCCCTTGAATGGACCCATTTCAATGTCCATTGCTTATATCTTTACAAAACGTAACCAGTATGGCAAAAAGACCACATCCCTGGACGCAGAGCCGCAGTACACATTTTGGTGCCAATCCACGCATTGCAGTGCCTCCTGGATTGGTGCACTAGTTGCAAGTCCAGGGAAAACAAAAACAAGAAAACAAAAATAGCGCTTCATTGGCAAACTCTGTAAAAGTGGCGCTAATGTGTTTGGGTGTGAATAAAATCAATCTGGCCAGTTTGCTACCACTCTGTCTTACTTTATTTAGTTATTTTTCATATGTTTAACCTTTAATTCCCGATGCTACAGTTTGGAATTAAAATGTCAGAAAAATACGACATTTCCAGCAAAAATGTTTTTCTTTTTTGGATCCATTTCACAGGGGAGCAAATAAAAGAAAGGAGAGGAAAGAGAGTGAGAACCATGATTTGAAGTCACGGTTTTCAGTAAGAGAAGAATTGCTAGACAGAAAGAGAGGGAAGAAGGAGGGGGAGGGGCAGCTGAAGTGGCAGAGCAGAAGTAGACACCGTATTTTTCTTCTCTGGGTAAGTAGTAAAAAACAGAGTCCCGTTACTTCTCTGCCGCCTGTCCTTGAACGCCAGGAACGCCGATCGTTATTTATAGGCGATGGCGATTTCTTGCGTCGTGGGACGCATTTTCAAAATAATAAAATAGGGAAACGGAATCCTTGGAATTGAAGAAGTAGAAGCACGTCGTGCTCTGCCGATCCCGCCCACTTTGACCATTGTATGCAGCACGCAAATGATGTCTGGAAATCTAGTTTCAGTGAATATTTAATTTGTGCATCACCAAGTAAAGTGTCTTGATTTGTATTGATCCATTTGGAGTCTCTGCTTCCTTTGCATTTCAGAATTATGAAGATGTGCTTCATTTGTGCTTTCCTAACTGCTTGTGTATTCTGGGATGCTTGTACAGTTCATTTACAGGTATTTGGATTTTGTTTTGTAATTCTTTAATTGGTCTCCGCCACAGTTCATTACTCTGCGCAGCATTTCTGTTTATTAGTTGTTTTCTCACTTTGTCACTACATACACGGATCAACCATGTGCACATCAATCTAGTGCCATCTGCGCATTGCCATAGCACTGAATTGTCCTTGGTTTCGCCCTTACTTTTAATCAGATAAAGTATCTTTACCTCTGTGATACGCCAACATGTACATCTGAGAAGAGGGAGATTTCTTTAACTATGCCACTATGGTTCCTATGCACCAATATGTCAGCAGTGTTCTGTTTAGCAGCAAATCAAGCACTGACAAAGTCAATCAGTGGGTTTAAAGTGTTAACAGACAGTAGGAGCAGGCAGAGGGTACTATACTTTGCAGGAGGATGGTGGCTGGAGATGGGGCCTTGTGTGTTGCTTTGTTATCTTCATTAGTTTTTGTTTTGTGAGACTTTGAAGTTGCAATGCAATGTAAGTGCAGATACTAGTCTGTAATATCACGTGGCTTGTAACCAAAAGGAGCTGCACACACGTACCCAATTTGCTCCTTCATGAGTACTAATTGGCAGGCTTTCAAAACTCCAGGTGGCAAGGCACCCTTGTTTCTTGCCTATGTGCAGGCGCAGATGTGTGCAACAGACCCGACTAAAGACTAGAAGTAAAATTAACTCTACAGAAATAAGCTGTGTAGCTCAATATGCTTACGCTTGCCGCCAATGCTTCTTCAAAATAAATATTCACCCTGGCCACAGTAGTTTGCAACCTCAGCTCTCCCCGTACTAAGACTTCCACAGTTCTCCCGGACTTTGTAAAAACACAACTAGGATTTGGATGTTTTATTAAATTATGGGTTGGGACCATGCATGGGCTGTTAGATCCAGCAATGCCAGAATCTTCTGTTATGAAGTTCTGTGGTTATACTGAATAAGAAGCTAACTATATCATTATCATATGAGATCTCTTCATTGATGTCATAACAACACCATCAAAAACAAAAGGGGGAGGTAGAGGAGAAAAGAGTGGTCTCGTCCTCCAAACTATGTATAGAAAACCAAAAAGAGGGGTCAGAGGAGTTGCCAAGGCTGTATCTGCCTGCTTGTCTCCGCAGGCAGACGAGAACGACGGCGACGCGGCTATACCCAGAGTTATGTCGGACCATGAGGCGGAGCCTGCCCTGGCTGCTGCTGACCCCCCGTGGCACTGGGCACTCTCACGGAGGTATGTCCTGTTCCCTCGGGAGCGGAGTGCGCGAGGGGAGCAGCTGGTGGGCGGAGGGGTTGGTCTTGTGGGTGGGTTGCGTGTCTGTGGGGTGGGGTTTCTGGGAGCTTTCAGGCCCTTTTAGTGTCTCGAGCCCGGGAGAAGCGGGGGAGGAGCCTGGATGCATCTAACAGCCCACGCTTGGCAGACTTATGTTTTGTCTTCACCTCCCCAACAGGCCTAGAGTGTGCCTCCCAGGCAGGCAGTTCCCCAGGTAGGCTTGGCGGCAGGGCGTGGGGGTGGTTCCCTGCCCAGTGGTGCCCCCATTGCCTTGGGTTGTCAGGCTAGGAGATCGAAGCCCACATTGTCTTCAGCACCTTCGGCTGCTGCTTCTTTGTCACCTCATGTGCCATCTCAGGTGCCCCTCCTCCCTCCCCGAGCCTCTCCCAGCCACCCCTGTGCAGGTTCGTTGGTGGGGCCCTTAAAGGTACACGTCTGTTATTCCCCCAGGCGCGGTTGCCCGTTATCCTTGCGGCGAGTTTGGAGTTGCCTGGTCAGGAGGTGGGCCATGGGCATGGGTGCGGCCAATAGGTTTGGCTTGGGTTGGGTGCAGATTCGGCAGTTGTTCCACATGGCACAGTGGGGACTGTTGGGTCTTTTGGTGTGGCGCAGCCTAGTTGGTGCGGCTCTAAAGGCAAAAACAGAGCTGCAGCGAGCCGGTCTTCGGCTGGTAAACGCAAGTTATGGGCTGAACAGGTGGCGGTTCAGTCGGGGGGGCACGGGAGAGGATCTGGAGTGGATTTCTTTTCTTTTTCGCTAGGCGCAGTGCGCAATGAAGATATTCAATGGAAATTTTGCGATGGGGAGTTGGTGATGGAGAGATGCCAAGTGGCAGTGGGGATTATGTTGGACATGGAGATGTAATACCTTTGGATATTGATGATAATGACCTGGAAGAGGGTGAATTACGTGACGGGGAGGTTGGCAATCTTACAGCAAACAATCAGGCGGGTGGTTTGGGGCAATCCAGTTTTATTAGTATTTTGCAGGAGTCAAGTGCGGACCACGCAAAACTAGGAGTATCCTCGGCGAGCAAGTCACGACAAATATTGTCACAGTTGCCAAGAGGTAAGGCAGGATGGTGGTCTGTTTGGCAACAGGGGGAGGGTGTTCCCTCTAAATGTACCAGATCTATTGGTATTGGGGATGAGGTGATTGGGGAGCAAGTTGCTGCTACAACGCTGCCGGTGCGGCTGGCGAATGTGAGTGAAAAAACTGGTGGGGACGCTGCCGCTGTTAAAATTGGGCATACAGGGGAAGCTGTTACCTCTAAGTAGCAGGTGGTGGAGGATAAAAACAGCCATAAGAAATTGCCCTACACCGGAATTGGTATGGCCTTGGGTTCCCACTTGTCAAAAAATACTAAGTCTTGGATTTGGCAGAATGAATTTGTTGACAACTTTAAGCTACTTCATTGAGATATTCAGGCCAAGGAGGGGTCTAAGGAGGAGGAGTGGCAGTTAGCTCGGCGGCCTAGGGTCCTGAAGTCCATTGAGAGTTGGCCGTCTGCCTTCCTGATATACGCCAGTGTTTATTGCGAACACCATCAGGAAAAGGCGGTGGCAATGTTCAAGTATGTGGACATCATCAGGAAAGCGCACAGTTATTTTGGAGGCTATACCTGGCTTTCCTATGACGAGGAATTCCGTGCTAGGATGAGTTTGTTTCCTGAGTGTTCTTGGGGGTTGTGGATTCAGAGTTGTGGTTACAATGGATTGCTTCTGCCCAGCCGCCTGCGACTACTCACACGGCCAGTGGGTTACCAGTGACATATCGGCCCTTTCAATTTTGCCCCGCCCAGTTTGGGGCGGGGTCATGGGCAGGGAGCAGACAGCTACATCCGGTGCATGCTGGCACTATAACAAAGGTTTTTGCACCAGACAGTATTGTAAATACAAACATGAGTGTTTGCAATGTGGGGGCAGGCAACCTCTCACACACTGTTTCCCGGAACAGCGCTTTGGAGATCAAGGAAGAGGTCAAGGGGGCAGAGGCCAGTCTTCTCAGTTTGTCCCAAAGGGCTCCTACTCCTATTAAAGTTGAGGTTTTGGAGCAGTGGTTGGCGGATTATCCTGACTCGGATGTGGCAAAACGTTTGTTCTGGGGTTTCAAGGTGGGATTCAAGATTGGGTATCGGGGGCCCCGGCAGGGAAGGTGGTCGACAACTTAAAGTCCGCAAAGGAGAGTCCCCAGGTTGTGCAGAAAAAATTGAAAGCTGAGCTTGAAGCAGGCAGGGTTGCTGGTCCTTTTGTGCACTGTCCACTGCCTGACTTGATTGTTTCTCCTATCGGGGTGGTACCCAAAAAGAAGGCTGGTGAGTTCCGCCTGATTCATCACTTGTCCTGTCCTAAGGGTTCATCCATCAACGATTTTATTGCCCCCGAGGATTCTAGCGTGTCTTACGCTTCGATGGATGATGCTCTGAGGCTGGTATAATCTGCGGGACCAGGGGTGCAATTGGCGAAAAGTGACATCCAGTCGGCTTTCCGTCTTTTGCCTATTCACCCTTTTGATTTTGGCCTGCTGGGGATGCATTTCCAAGGTGAATTCTATGTGGACAAGGTCTTACCGATGGGGTGTTCAGTCTCCTGTGCTTAATTCAAGACTTTTAGTACCTTTCTGCAGTGGCGTTTCACTTTCATCAGTGGTCATAGGCTGGTCGTGTCACTATTTGGACGATTTCCTTTTTATTGGCATGCAACATTCTGGTCAGTGTCTTTTGGCATTACAGACTTTTCAGGCAATGACTACAGGTGTGCCTTTGGCTCCTGACTAAACGGAGGGTCCATGTACCACATTGACTTTTTAGGGGATTGAAATTGATACCCAGGCCATGGTGGCGAGATTACCCACGGAAAAGGTTCAGGAAATTTCTGCCTTTTGTTGTCTGTTGTGGAAGAGCGTAAATTGGTACTGAGAAAGGTGCAGAAATTGTTGGGTTACCTGAATTTTGCATGTAGAGTGGTTTGAGCTGGTAGGACATTTTGTAGGAGGTTGGGTATGTCCTTGTCAGGGGCTTTCTCCCACATCATCGTGTGCGCATCACAGCAGCTGTCAGGGCGGATCTGTCCTTATGGCTGACTTTTCTGACTGATTTTAATGGCGTGCCTTTGTTTGATGCGGACGAGGACACGATTTGGCAGGTACAAATTTACACGGATGCGTCTGGTGCCAATGAGTTTGGCATCTTCTGGGGGGGGCGCTGGTGTGCTGCAAGTTGGCCTCTTCACTGGCAGAGTCAGGGTCGCAATATTGCCTTTTTGGAGTTGTTCCCTCTGCTGGTCGCTCTGTACGTCTGGGGAGAGGAATTCAGGGACAGGACTGTGTTATTCCATGTGGATAATTTGGCAGTTGTGGAATTGATTAACAGACAAAAAGCAAGGGATTTCCTTGTGCTGAGGCTGCTGCGTGCTTTCATGTTGAGGTGTCTACAGCTGAATGTTGATTTCAAAGCGAGACATATTCCGGGGGCTTCTAATTGTATAGCAGACTCTTTGTCTCGATTTCAGTGGAAGGAATTCCGCAGACTGGCTCCTGGGGGAGATCTCGAGCAGACACAGATCGCACAGTACGTATGGCCCTGGGGGGGAAACAATCTTTGCAACGCAACTTTTACAACGCACTACCATTACAACAAAACTTTTACAATGCAACATCCATTACAACGCATGCATTTACAATGCAACGTTTACAACGCATGACACTACAACGCACACTACTACAACGCATGTCATTACAACGCAGTCATAACAACGCATACCATTACAACGCATAGCATTACAACACATAGTACCCTTACACTATCCTACACTTACCCTACTGTTGCACCCCCTGGAGTTAGAATAGTAATTTTTACCCCTACATTATCCAACACTTACCCTACTGTTGAACCCCCTGGAGTTAGAATAGTAATTTTTACCCCTACACTATCCAACACTTACCCTACTGTTGCACCGCCTCCAGTATGAATAGTAATTTTTACCTCTACACTATCCAATACTTACCTTACATGCAATGTAATGTTATGCGTTGTAATGGTATGCATTGTAAAGGTAGTATGCGATGTAATGGATTGTGTTGTAAAGGTATTTTTTTTTAAATTCGTTGTAAATGCATGCGTTGTAATGGAATGCGTTGTAATGGATGTGGCGTTGTAAAAAATGCGTTGTAAAGGTAGGCGTTGTAAAAGTGTGCGTTGTAATGTCATACATCCGGCCTGGGGGGAATGAGGGTCGCCCAGTTGGTCGAGAATTCAGTAGCTGCTTCTACTCGACGAAGATACTTGCACTAATGGAAGGAATTTTTGAAATTTGGTGCTTAGTTTCCTTTTCCAGACTGGGGGTTGTCTGAGGAACAGTTTTTGTTGAGTTTTGTTTTGCAATTGGTTGCCAAAGGTCTTTCACATACCACTATCTCTGGTAAACTGGCCGGGATTTCTTTTCATGGGCAGCTAAGGTGGGGGAGGGGTTCTGTGGGGGGTTTTGGTCAAAAAGGTACTGAAGGGTTTGGGTAGGCTACAGGCTGGTTCTAAGCGGCTGCGGCAGCCTGTCACTTTTGATTTACTACAGCAAATATGGTCTCAGTTACCTTCTTGCTGCTACGATGCCTTTGAGTGTGTCAAATTTAGGTTGTGTTTTGTGTGGTTATTTTTTGGGGCATTTCGGGCTTCAGATCTCTTTGGTTTGCAGAATAGGTCAGGCATGACTAGTAATGAAGTTTTTGTGAAAGGGGATAGGGTGCTTCTTTGGCTGCAAGTCTCTAAAACGGATCAGTTGGGTATGGGTAAATGGGTTTTCGTGGGAAGGAGTGGTTTGGAATCTTGTTGCCAGGTTCGGGAATGGGAGGTTTTCATGGATTCCTCTTCTTTTAAGCCGTGCATTATCTTTTGCCACGCTGATGGTAGCCCACTTTCTGTTGCCCAGTTATTGGCCGTTTCAAGGAAAGTGATGTTGTGTTTGGGGCAGAATCCTTTCCAATTTGGCACTCATTCTTTTCGGATTGGGGCGGCGACTGAGGCTGCCAGTTTGGGGTGGGACTGGTCTCAGATACGCAGAATTGGGAGATGGAGGTCGAGATGCTGCGAGAAGTATGTTAGAAAGTAGCCCACCATTGTATCTTGTTAATACTTGTTTTTCTCCTAGGTCCTTTGCACAGGATTGTTAGAGGTAAAAGAAGGATATGGATTGTTGGACATTCCTTCGTAAAATGGGCCGCAGTCTATGCAGAACGACAAATTTGTGGGAGATCGCTAGGTCTCAGCAGTTTAACACATGAGGTCTTTTGGCATGGTAAAGGGGAAATGCATTGGGGGGGATTGTTTCCTTTTTTGTCTGCACTTTGCGGGGGAGAGGGGGGGGTCCGCCAGACTTGCTGGTAATTCACCTACGTGAAAACGATCTGGTATACTTATCTGGTTTGACATTGATAAAATTGATGAAGATGGATCTGGAAGTCATCAAGGATGCCTGGGTGAGCACAATGGTGATTTGGACGGAATTGGTGCCACTGATACAATGGAATGGAGCACAAAATCACACAGCTATGGACAGAGCGAGGAGGAAACGGAACCGATCCATGAGACTGTTTTGTAAGGAACTCAGTATTTACAGTTTGGCTCATCCTCATTTACAAGTTACTGAACGGCGTTTGTTTCGTGAGGATGGGGTCCACCTTTCTAAGTTGGGTCAGTCCTTTTATTTATTAGAATTACGCGATTTGATTGCCAAAGTTCTGGATGTTCAGTTGTGGTGCTCTCAGGGACCTGCTTAATTTGCTTTTTCAGGTGGGACAGGAAAACTCTAAAGGTTTTCATTGTTGGTGGGTTTTAGTGGGGGGTGGGCAGCCTGGAGTGGGTTGGTCCATCCTCAAAGGGCAGTTAAAGGAAAGGAGGGGATATCTACAAGAGTTAGTTGTTTCTGGGTTTGTTAGGGTTAACTTGGTGGGGGGTTTACTCTTCAGTAAGGATGCTCAGTTAAGCTGAAGGAATTTTGGTTTATTAAATAAATAAATGAAACATGTTGTTCAGATGTTTGTTTCACGTCTGTCTTAATAAAGTGGACTTTCTTGCTTACTAAGAAGTTGTGGACAGTAAGTTCTTGCGCGAGGGGGGACCCAGGGAGAGCCGTGCGCGAGCTGGTCTCTCCCTGGGTAGGTTCGCGCGTGGGCTGGACACGGGCAGGTGGTAATTAGCTAGCACGAGGGACAGAGGTGATAAATAGGGCCAGTGTAGAGCGGGAAAGGACAGTGCCGGCGGGAGGCAGGTAGCGGAGTTTGGTTTTGCCCCACCCACCCTTCCCTCTTTTCCCTTTAGGCCTTTTTTATTTCCAGTGCTATAGGTAATGATTTAGGGTTGTTAGGCTTGCCACGCTATGACTGGTTGACTTATTCTTTAGTTGTAGGCGGATTTTTAGTGGGGGTTGGGCAGCCTGGAGCGGGTTGGTCCATCCTCAAAGGGTAGTTAAAGGAAAGCAGGGGGTATCTACAAGAGTTAGTTGTTTCTGGGTTTGTTAGGGTTAACTTGGTGGGGGGTTTACTCTTTAGTAAGGATGCTCAGTTAAGCTGAAGGAATTTTGGTTTATTAAATAAAAAGATGAAATATGTTGTTCAGATGTTTGTTTCACACCTGTCTTAATAAAGTGGCCTTTCTTGCTTACTAAGAAGTTGTGGACAGTAAGCTCTTGCGCAATCGAGCATCATGAGTCCAAATCGGGGAAGAAGGGACGCCTGACCCTAAAATTAAAGATGGAAAACATCAGAACCTGCAATGGTAAAGAACACTTACTTCTTCAAGGCTACTCCCTCACTGGGGAGAGGAATCTGTTCGCCTGAGACACCGGCTATACCGGAGGTGCGTGGTGGGTTGCCTCTTACGCATATATGGGTAGGCGCCGTCAGCGTCCTCATGCTCATGGTTATGCTAGACCGCTAACTGTCTGAGGAGCGATACTTCCATTTTATTTTTTTACCGAGGGAGGCACCTGGATTCAGGGTTTGTTCCTCGAGTTCCTCAAGCCCATGGGCTTCAGAAATAGAAAACTAATGACTGGGAGTCACAGGCTACGCCAAAAAATCAAATTAAGTTACCCACATTCTATAGTAAACGAGAGGCGTTCCAGGGGTCATGTCTCGCACCTCATATATTCAACATTCATGTGGCCAAAAATATATTATTTTTACATAATTGCTGGTCACAAACCAGTCTTCTAGGTTTTCTGAAGCGCAAATTAGCACCTTCCAGGTTGGGGCAGTGCAAAGCTCACCTCTTGTTGATCGCCTGGACCAGGGTTTATGCCTCAGGGAACTAATGTTCTTTATGCTCTTACAAATAAAACATTAGACCAGTAGAAACAGGCTTAGAAGTGGCCAACAAAATTTTCTAGAAAAATGTTATTCCCCACTTTCTGTAGGGACTGAGGGGTGTTCCAGGGATTATGGTTCGTGCCTTGTGTATCGAACATTTGTATGGGAAAAAAGATATGAAATAGATGTAAAATTATTGAGAAAAGCACAGTGAAAAAACACACTTGTCGTTTTTCTGAAGTGCAACTTTTCACGCTTCTGGATGGTAGCCAAAAACACAGAACTTGGTTGATATAAGGGTATAGGTCCATAGAGAATTAGTCAACCAAAGGGAAGTCAAGTGACCTGGCCCCATGGGATGTTTTTGTTCAGGCCATTCTCATGGGATTTCAGTCTATAGACCTAGTGTTGTTCCTTCTCGAACAAGAGAGATTCTTGGTTCTATCACAGTCCACATCAGTTCATCTGTAGTATGTTGTAGTTCCAGGTAGTGGGCAGTCATTTTTGTAGTTGCTCTGTTGCATCTGAGGTTGCTACGGTGCATACAGATTCTCGTCTTGATTTTGCGTGACCTCATCCCCACGTAAAATAGGTTGCAAGGACAGGTGATCATACAGATAGCTCGCTCTGTGTTACAGTTGGTGAATCTCCTCATTTCCCATATAGCGTTATTGTTGAAAGGGATACTTTTACTTGTTTGGGACAGGTGACAAACACTGCAATTGACACATGGGTGGTGCCCACTTAGGGGTATCATGAAACCCTGGCCTTTATGCCTGTCTCTAAAGGTGCTGGGTCGCGTGTGGACCAGAATGTCCTTGAGATTGCAGCCTCTCCTGTGAGAGAACATCGGTTTTGGTACGGGGTACCACTGCCTTCCAGGATCCGCCAATGTTTATTGATAATTTTGCTCACTGCGTTGGATGTGCAATGGTAAGTAGTAATGCAAATGGGGCGTGTTTCTTGCTCTTTTTGTACAGGGGGCTCTAAAAGGGCTTCTCTATTGTTATTCTTGGCCCCTTTTATTTCTTTTGTCACAATATTATGTGGGTACTTTATTGCCCTTTACTTGCAGGCCAGGTCTGTAGCTTGTGTTTTGTAGTAAGTCACTGAGTTCAGAACAATTACGTCTAAGTCTAAGAAATTGTCCGAAAGGTAAAATCTCCCTCAGATTCCTAGGATGGAAACTGTCAAAACAGAGTAGGCAATTTTTTGCTGTGGTTTTGCAGTAGGTTGTGGTTTTCAGGCGTCCTTCCTTCCCCGATTTAGACTCATGAGGCCTGATTATGGTCTTGTATATGTACATAATTGTCTTCTGACTAGATGTAGGTACCCATTGGGATCCAATACGAGTTATCGTTATGTGTTGTGTTTAATGTATTATATGTTCCTGTTTGTCCTTCTATACTATCGCACTGCACAGCGTGTTCACAATTTTGTGAGAAAAATATATCACTAGACACAATAAGCATGCATGCGGAAAAAAGTTTTTATAAGGCCTATGGGCCGCTTATATCTTTACTGATTTTCATTTGTCCCTCTAACCTCTACAGTAATGTGACATTCTGAGAACAGACTAAATTTGGTGCTGTATATACTTTTATAGTTTTAAATCCTCTTTTTGCATCATTTTCTTTGGTATTAGCTAGAAATGAAATAACTATAGGAGTGGGCACTATTCTTTACGGTCCTGAACAAAAGTCTTTCGGTGAGGCTTGAAACTAGTTGATCAGGGAAACAATGGGTGACATACCCTAGTGGTTTCCCTACATCCCCATTTTATTATGATATCAGCCAAGGGAGCGAATAAAATTATCTTTCCCCCACTAACTAGATATTTTTAGAGTTTTCTTTGTGTGTATTATATAACCCACTCCATTTCCATCTGAACCAGCATAGGTGTATCGGAACATCCCTAATCAGTGCTCCAATGTAGTCATAGGTCGCAGCACGCCCCTCTCCGTAGCAGGTCAGGGATGAACCCTATGATGAAGCATGCCACCATGGGGTAACCCTGGTGGGTGAGGGTTACTCTAAAGGAAAACCTTTCCTTTTACGACAAGGTTGGAGTCATTACTGTAATAACAACATCTTCGAAATTGCTTTTTAACTGTTTGGCTTTTTCAAATTTGATTGGAAAGGCAGCATTTGCCCACTCTTTTTATTTAATTTTCTCGGCTCGGGAGGGCTTTTTGACGGCCGGGCTCGTTTGCCACCGGGGACAGAACTCATCACACACTTCTACGCCATACCACTTTTAAATGTCACCAGCCGCCACTGAACAGGAAGCAGCGGTACCTATCATGACTTGGTGTCAAAGTTAGTCTTTCCCTGCTCAGCCTAATCTTTGACATCACACACTGCTGGTGTGCCACTGAGTGGAAGGTGTTGCAGAGAGCATGGGCTGAGCAGACTGGATGGTGCTCCTGATGGTGCTTTCTCCGGGAAACAAATGTTGTCCTCTTCAATGAAAGTACTACCTTCTTCACTATGTAAACTGGTCTGGACACCTGGGTGACTGAGGGATCATCTTCCATTGTAGCAACGAAGACTCTCGCAGAGAGCCAAAAGCCTTTTGAACTTTGATGAACTTTGAACGCTCTGGAGAGCTCTGATCTGCGACTAGAATGCTCATTGCCTGTAGGCAGCACTATGATTTACAGTATTGGTACACTAGTTAAAGGCTGGCACCCAGAGAGTTGAAGATGGCTTTTTAGGCACCGAAAATAATCTGTGCATTTCCAATGCCTTAAAGGTGTTTAGCAGACCTGTCAATCAAAGAGAGAAGCCAATATATGGGAATTCCTGTTGGATATCCAGTGAATCCTGCCACAGAGGTGTGAGGAGACCATTGCTCAATTTGTAACAGAATAAAGGCTGGGACCCATATTCTTCTCACAAGCCTGCCTCCTCCTCTGCCTGATACCAGAGTTACAGAAAACCAAGCCTCCAGACTCCTGACTGCCCCTCAGGACTCTTTCAACCCCCACCACACACTCCCTGCCACTTTATCTCTAGCGTGCCAGTTCTTTTTCATCCCTGGTTTCTTTCTTTGTCACGTTTTCCTTGATTCAACTTCTACCTTGTTTCCTCCTTTACTGCCTTTCTCTCTCTTGTTCTGATTCAAAGTTCAATGATGAAAAAAAATAAGTCCCGGTCCCCCAAAAAGAGTGCCTGTTTACCCTACCTGCAACCACAGATTCAAATTAAGCACTGAAGACCATCAGCAGTGGCGTGACTCAAAAAGATGAGGAATGATGATATATGGTGAAAGATAGTGTATGGTGAATGATGATGTATGGTGAATGATGATGTATGGTGAATGATGATGCTGAGTCTCCCATATCTCACAGGTAGTAATTGTCCTTGGGCTGTGTAGGCCCCCTGAATGTTGGGGCCCCTTATGGGTTTTGGGGGGGCGCGCTGCAGGGGCTGCAAGGGCCCCCATAATTTAGATGCGGTGACAAGTAATATTTTCTGATGCCATGTTGCCCAAGAGCTGAGGCAAGCAGTGAGAGTGATTCACGTATTCAGTTAAACAAGTCTTGGCCACCACAGCTCATGTTGCCGCTGCCTGTGGCCAGTGCAATGTGGTGAAGAGGAGCACGTCGAATTGTTAATCTCTGAGGGGCCATGAAGACTGCTCCTGAGTGCATCTCAAGCCATTTGTTGAGCCATTCTTCGTAGTGACATTCTGATGGGTGTAAGAAGCATAGTGAAATCTGTAATTTTTTCAGAGGTAACATGGGGAGGGGGGGTGGTGGGGGGGGGGGGAGAAGCGATGTTAACCCAATGGGGTTCAAGCGAGGTTCCACTGCTGTGTTGTGAGTGAGTGGAGATTTGCTAAGGATATGCTGAGGTGGCTTTTTAGCAAATACTGCTACCTGGGGGTGTGGCAAATGAAACTGATTCGTACATTGACAGAACACGTTATGATTTTGCCAATGTGACATTGATTTGGAGACATTTGTGTGGGCTCTCTCTCACAGAGGAGCAGATCGAGCATCCTGGGGACGTGAGTCAGAGTTTTATGTTATTTTTAGTCTCTTTGCAACCTTAATTGTCGATATCCTAGAATATCACTTTACATTAGATTCATTTTTTAAGTGCGTGGTTCCATCCAGTTTGAATTTGTTGTTGAGGTATCAGAAAAAGAGGTGACATTTTACGTAAATACCTGACTGACTGCTGCGGTTAGAGAAGACGCTGGAACCATTGCATTATATGGTTTGTAAGAAAAGGATTTATTTAACGTCCTTTTTTCGAATCCCAGTCCTGCACACGTGCACATTAGGGTTGGTGTGAGGAATACGTTATTCCTCAAACCTTATGAGTGCACAGTAGAGGAGAGTGCTAGCTTTTTTTCTGATGCTGCATGAGTGCGCAGTAAAGGGAGAGTGCGCTAGATATCCATGCCTTATGCTGTGTGAGTGCGCAGTAGAGGAGAGTGCCAGCTATCTTATCCTGATGCTGTATGAGTGCCAGGTAGAGGAAGAGTGCCAGCTATCCATTACTGATGCAGCATGAGTGCGCAGTAGAGGGAGAGTGCTAGATATCTATTCCTGATGATGTGTGAGTGTGCAGTAGAGAGAGAATGCTAGATATCTATTCCTGATGCAGCACGAGAGTGCAGTAGAGTGAGAGTGCTACATGTCCATTCCTGATGCTACCTGAGTGTGCAGTACAGGAGAGTTCTAGCTCTATATTCCTGATGCAGCTGAGTGCGCAGTAGAGGAAGGGTGCTAGATATCTATTCCTGATGCTGCATGAGTGCGCATTAAAAGGAGAATGCTAGCTCTCTATTCCTGATGCTGCATGACAGCGCAGTAGAGGAGAGTGCTCGCTATCTATTACTGATGCTGCATGAGTGTTCAGTAGAGGTAGAGTACCAGCTATCTATTCCTGATGCTTCGTGAGTGCGCAGTAGAGGGACAGTAATAGCTATCTATTCCTGTTCCTTCGTGAGAGTGCAGTAGAGGGAGAGTGCTATATATCCATTCCCGATGTTGCATGACAGCTCAGTAGAGGGAGAGTGCCAGCTATCTATTCCTGAGGCTTCATGAGTGCGCAGTAGAGGGAAGTGCTATCCCTCTATTCCTTATCCTGCATGAGGGCGCAATCGAGTGAGAGTGCCCACAATCTATTCCTGATGCTGCATGAGCTCACAGTAAAGGAAGAGTGCTAGCTAGCTACTCCTGAGGATGCACGAGTGCACAGTATAGGAGAGTGCCAGCTATCTATCCCTGATGGTGCATGAGTGTGCAGTAGAGGAGAGTGCCAGCTATCCATTCCTGATGCCTCATAAATGTTCAATAGAGGTAGAGTGCCAGCTATCTATTCCTGATGCTGTGTGAGTGCACAGTAGAGGAGAGTGCAAGCTATCTATTCCTGAGGCTGCATGAATGCGCAGTAGAGTAGAGTGCCAGCTATCTATTCCCAACGCTGCATGAGTGGGCAGTAGAGGAGAGCTCCACCTATTTATTCCCGATACCGCATGAGTGTGCAGTAGAGGAGAACACTAGCTATCAATTCCTGATGCTGTGTGAGTGCACAGTAGAGGAGAGTGCCAGCTATCTATTCCTGATGCTGCATGAGTGCATAGTAGAGGAGAGTGCCAGCTGTCTATTCCTGATACCATGTGCAGAAGAGGGAGAGTGCTAGCTATCTATTCCTGATACAACATGAGTGCACAGTAGAGGAAGAGTGCCCACAATTTATTCCTGATGCTGCATGCATGCGCAGTAGTGGTAGGGTTCTAGTGATCCATTCCTGATGCTGCATGAGTGCGCAGTAGAGTGGGAGTGCTAGCTATCTATTCCTGATACTGCATGAGTGCGCAGTAGAGGAAGTGTGCTAGCTATCTATTCCTGATCCAACATGAGTGCACAGTAGAGGAAGAGTGCCCACAATGTATTCCTGATGCTGCATGTATGCGCAGTAGTGGTAGGGTTCTAGTGATCCATTCCTGAAGCTGCATGAGTGCGCAGTAGAGTGGGAGTGCTAGCTCTCTATTCCTGATGCTGCACGAGTGCGCAGTAAAAGAAGAGTGCTAGCTATCTATTCCTGATGCAGCATGAGTGAACAGCGAAAGGAGAGTGCTAGCTATCTATTCCTGTTGCTGCATGAGTGCACAGAAGAGGGAGAGTGCTAGCTCTCTATTCCTGATGCTGCATGAGTACGCAGTAGAGGAGCGTGTTAGCTATCTATTATTGATGCTGTGTGAGTGCGTAGTAGAGAGAGAGTGCTAAGTCTCTATTCATGGTGTTGCATGTGTGCGCAGGAGAGGAAGAGAGGAGTTTCTGTCCTGTGTCTAAGCCAAGAGCTTGTTCAAGGCCCTTCAGAGATCTAGAGATCAAGAGGGTGTCGAATGCAAACAGTAGGGCCGGTATCTTAACACCTGCAAGACTTGGTGCATCATTCTCGCAATCGGCCAAGTACATCACCAACCCTTTTATAAACAGCAGAAATAAGGTTGGGGCCAAAACACATCCCTGTCTAACGCCCCAGTTGACAGGGATTGCATCTATGACCTTGCCCTGGGTCCCGCAACGTACTTGTGCAAAGTTGCCAGAGTGTAACATGATCAAGACAATTAAGAGATACTTGGGGATACCCATATCACCCAGAACCTTCCAAAGAACATCCCTAGAGACAAGGTCAAAAGCTAACCAGAGGTCATCAAAGATCATGTATAGACTGCAACCCCTCAGTAATACATACTTCCAATGCAGGAGCTGAAGACGAAAAAAGTGGTAGATTGTACCAACACCTTCTCCAAAGTCAGCTTGTAAGGGAGTCAGTAATGCAGCCTAGCCAAAATGATTCTAATAAAGATTTTCTGAGTACTGTCAATGAGGCTGACACGCCTATAGTTGGCAGGGAGAGACAGGGAACCCTATTTAAAAATTGGAATGATCTCAGCCCCTGCCCATGTGGAAGGCATTGGAGCACCTTTCAGAACAGCATTAAAGAATATAACCAAGTACAGACACCAAATGACCTTTTCAGCACTAAATAAGTCTCCTGGAACCATATCAAGACCTGGGGCTGTATTAGGGATAATCCAGTCCAAGGCAGGCCTGACCTCGAGAAGAGTTATAGGGTTTCTATCGTGTTCAGAGAAGTCACACAGGGAACAAAATGACACAGCACCCACTAGGCCAGGATCATATGATGAATTCTCAGGTAATACAGTGAGGGGAGAGTAGAGCTCTGAAAAGTGGGCGACCCAGTCTGCCGCCATGATGTTATTTTCCATAGAAGAATAATTATCCAGACTTCAATTAGCTACTATGTGCCAAAAGGAACGATGGACTCCTTCCTTGATGGCATGCAGCTTTGAGGTCCAGCTGTCGATAACCTAATCTTTCTTAGCACAAGCTTCACTTAACCCACCATGGCCAGCTTTAGGGCAGCGTGACGGGTGCCCCTACATCAAGCTTGCGGGGCGCTGTGTTTTGAAATTTCTTACAAATTCAAAAGCACTTGCTACAGAGTTCCTTCTGTGTCCAGCAATTTTGGGGCAGCAATAAAAATGTCAAGATAACGCTGTTGATTAATAGGCCTTCTGGAGAGAGATCTACGTTTTTTTCTAGTGGCAGTTTTGATTTAACATGATGTAGAGCAAAGGGTTAATCTAGGACGTGGCCTAATGGCTGGAGCAGTTGAACACAAAGCTG
Organism: Lissotriton vulgaris; assembly: GCF_964263255.1. NCBI lineage: Eukaryota > Metazoa > Chordata > Amphibia > Caudata > Salamandridae > Lissotriton > Lissotriton vulgaris. The sequence continues at coordinate 858,542,772 of NC_141695.1, forward strand.
GAGAACCCGGTTCGAGTCACGGCAGGAAAGCTTAACATCCTGTGATTCTGGGCAAATCACTTAATCTCCCTGTGCCTAACAAAATGAGTGTGTCGGTCTATAATGCAACTGGTGCTCAGGTAAAGCACTTTAATACCTTCGGGTTGAGTTACATAAAACTCAACAAAATAAAGCACAGGTACCATGCAAATTACATAATTGTGTTTCATGTAGATAGTTCAGTGAGTTACTTCTTTTGTCACAGAGATCCTTTTGTTACTCACAGTTCATAAGTTACAGTCCTAATGTAGCACAGTAAGCTATGAACTGTCATCAAAGCGCTGTATGCAAATTGCAAGGTATAGGTTAGAGCGTTACGTTTTTTTCCGGGTCTTTCATTATCCTAAGTTGCTAAAAAGAGTTTATTTGGCTGGAAATACATTCCTATTAGCAAAGCAAACTCCGAGCCATTGTGTTACTGTTGCATTCATGATAAGAAACACCAAACTCTTTGTAGAAGAAGATGAACTTTATTCACATCAAAGGATCCCATCCACCAGCTTCAGCAGGCAGCACCAACTGATCTAAACATCTAACATTCACTTAGCAATAAGACTATGGCACGTTGCAATTCTAATAGAGGATGTAACTGGAGCATACAAGAAGGTGATGAATACAGACAATAACCATAGAGAATAGAATATAGAGATATCACACATCTCCCCCCTTTGACAAACTAAATACATGACAGTATAGCAAGCAAAACAACTAAGTATAATCATTAAGATATCTAGGACGATTGATCAGTCTTGAAGATCGACTTGTATGTTTCACGTCATCCTTCCTTTGAGAAGCGTTGTCATTACAAGAGAAATCAAGATCAAAAGAATTTGAAGAACCCTTACCATCCTTACTACATTCATAACTGATCTTACCCTTTACAACTACCACTCCTTTGAGGTTCCATATCCGATGATCTTGTGTTTTCCCCACATTGTTAACAACCTTGATGACCAACATGGGATATTTGGTAGTATTACCACCAAGGAAACCAGGGCACTAAATAACCACCTAATCTCCCACCTTTACCTCAGTTTTCTTTACAGATTTCTTTTTATCAAAATACATTTTCCTTTGAATAGCCTTGAGCTCCTCTCTTGACTACACTTCCTTACTACAAAAACCTTAATCTTTGCCCTTGGACATACAATAACTATTGACCCAAGAAGGTTCAAGACGAGTGTTTGGAGTTCTGCCTCGAAAGAGTAAGAAAGGAGTTTTTCCAGTGGTAAAATGAGGAGTCAACCTGTATTCTTCAATTTTTTAAAGACCTTCACCCTTCCATTCAAGAAAAACAGACTTTGCCAAGGTAATAGTCTCTTTCAATACTCTGTTGAATCTCTCTACCATTCCATTTCCTTCAAGATGATAGAGAGTACTGGTCTTATGAGAAATACCATTTGAGGAAAGGAACTCCTCCATTTCTTTGGAATTTAGCTGGACACTATTATCAGATAAGATCGAACCAGGAATCCCCTCCCTGGAAAACAATTCTTTCAAACATCTAATAACACTTCCAGTTTCAATGTTGCACAAGAAGAAGACCTCCGGCCATTGCGAATACATATCAATTATCACCAACAGAAATACCTGAGAACCACTATTATGAATCGGACCCAGGGGCGTGGCTTGGACGCCGATACAGGCGGTGGTGTGAGCGCTGAGCTCCGCTCGCGAACCCCGCAGTACTCCTGACAACCGGTCCTTCGAACCCCCCCTGGCAGCGCCTGGCAGCGATATGGCGGAGGGGAGCTGGCCCTGAGCAGTTTGCCTTGTCAGTACGGCGAAACACGGTATTACAGAAGAGTTTATCTGGCGGCGCTGAACGCGATCGGCGTTCACAAAATGGCGGCTCCGCTGCGTTAAGAAACAACTACGCAGCACAACAAGCGCCGCGGATGGCAGACTTAGACTGTCATGGGGGATGCGCTGCCCTGGGTGTCGGAGCGGCGCTGGAGGGCGAGAGGAGAGATTGGGCTCGGTACCGGAGTGATTTTGCACCAGCAGGGGCTCCTGAGGCTACGTCGTAGAATAGTCCCCGGACTGGGCTGCGAGACTAATGCTGGGACCGGCAGCCGGTGCCCTGAAAAAGAGGTGCGGATTGGCCTTGGTGTGGGGCGCTGTTGGTGGTGGCTCCTGATCAGCGGCGCTGGTGCGGAGGAGATGTCCCACGCCGGATGAGGCTCCGGGGCTGGCGCGCCTGTGTTAGCGCAACATAGGACAAGAGGGTCCAGATTACCAACGAGTAGGCCCTGACCTACCCTTGATCCACTCCGGCGAGCTGGAGGCCATTGCGGTGGGGACTGGAACCCGGAGCACCCTGCGGCCTACATAACAATCGGACCTGTGCCAGAGGGCGCAGAGGGGCGACTGCTGGAGCTGTGGACGGCGAAGGTGGGCGAGTGGCTCTGGGGTGCAGCTAATGGTGTACCGAGGTGAGAATAGGGGCTTCTGACTCGATTCTCTAGCTGGTCATAACGGAGCGACTGAAGCGGCCTGATTTAGAGACTCCGGGGGCGAGACCTGCAGAGGTGGGCCCGCGAAGTGAGTAGAGGGGAGGTCCACAGCCTGGAGCTACAGGCCCCCGCCCCATAGCGCGGACTTATGAACAGATGGCCTCACGGAGGGCTGTGGAGGTGTGCTTAGACAGTTTGAAGCGCTGGGGCTGCGACAGAGGTGGTGCACGGGACCTGGCGTGCGCCCAGGGACTGCCATGCTTTGAGCCGTGGATCGACCTCCAGGCTTGGAGAACGCCTTAGACTGGATACTCCGGGCATGGGCTCTGGCCTGCCTGGGCATTCACAGACGGCGAAGTGACCGGAAGGGACTGGTTGGTGGTGTCGGTGGGGGTGGAGCCGACGGGCGACGGGCTGAGTACCTGAGAGAAGCCCTGGAGGGCCCTCTGGTCCAGGAATTGGACCCCCTGCCCACCCAACAGGGTCTGCGCGATTAGGCTCTGCTGGCCCGTTATTTAATTTCGACCTACCGGCGCCATGGGTAAGCCCCAAGGGAAGAAGAAAGAGGAACACCAGCCCGCTGACTCTGAGTCCCCGTCTCAAGCTAAACAGGATACGCAAGACTTAGCACCAGAGCCTGGATTGCAACAACAGCTGGATAGCATCCTTTCTGCCATTGCAGACTCACATACTGCCCTACAGCAGGACATTGCACAGGTGGCAACAGGGCTTAGACTCCTGCGGGCAGACCACTCGAAACTATCGGACCTGATGAAACAGGTGGAGGATGTAGTCCAAGAGATAGCGCCTGCACAGACCACACTGGCCGCAACGATGTCAAGTGCTTTAGTCCGGATCGCAGCACTAGAAAATGTGCAGAGGATGCGGAAGGAAGAAATAGGCGGAACAACATTCGGGTGGTGGGCCTGCCAGAGAAAACGGAATTATCAGACATGGTACAGTATATGGAGGACTGGCTGAGAACGGAGGTGGCCCCTGAGGGCTTGTCTGCTTCTACACTCCTGGACGTGCGCACCGCGTCCCTGCTAGACCCCCACAGCAGGGGCGCCCTCCCCGACCAGTGGTTGCGCGCCTATTACATTTTAGAGATTGGGACTTGCTTCTTCAGAAGGCTCGCACGGATGGCCCCTTCCAGGTCGGTAATAGTAAAGTCACTCTGTTCCCGGATTATTCTTTTGAGACTCAGCGGCGTCGAGCGACCTTCCAAGCAGTTAAGAAGGAACTGCGGGCAGGCGGCGGCGGCGGGGACTGCGGAAACCATCGACCTCACAAACAGAGTTGGAGCGCAGGGGAGCGATTGCGGCGGTTACAGCGATCTCTGGGGACTTGCTGCTGACCTCGCCGAAGGGCTCGGACCTGGAGAATGGCAAGGACATTTCGGAGGCGGATACTTCAGCATCAGATAGTGTGCATTTGCTGCTTGTCACACCGGGAACGGCGGATGGCCTGATGGATGAGTAGACTCTGTGGTTTATGAGAGGGAGGGGGTCCTGTTCTGGTTAGATGTGGACTGAGTGCATGGGGGACAAGCGGATGCTGTGGGCTCCCTAGAGGACCAGTTTGCACTAAGATGAGGGGGGCTCCGGGCTGGGCTTATCGTGGACATTATGGACTAATGCTTAGGCCATTGTGGTACGTGGAATTATGCTTGGGGGGTACTAGGAGGGAAGGATTACTGGGGGTTCCTGGGGCGGAAGCTGGGTGTTGCACTGACTAACTACGGGTTATTTGAAAGGCTCTATCCAGTGCCCACCGGATGGTCCCAGTTAGTCTGCCTAAATACTGCTTAGGGCAATTGCTGGGCTAGTTTGGATGGAATTCAATATGTTAGCGCCTGTTCTTGGGGGGTGGGTGATGTTGTGGGTGGAATGGGATTGTTGGGGGAAGGGGATGGTTTGAGTGGGAAATGGTACCTGCCGAAGTGGCTAGGAGGGAACAAGAGGTTCCTGTGTCTTTTGCATCAATACCATGGGTCCCTTACCTGATGTGAAATGTGTGACTTGGAATGTGCGGGGGCTGCAGTCCATGCAGCGTAGATATAAAGTCCACTCTTACTTAGTGCGTAGAGCCGCGCAGATAGCTTTCCTGCAGGAGACACATTTGAATAGAACAGAGGGGTTGGCACTGCAGCGCAGATGGCGAGGTCAACTCTATTATACCACCTATTCAGCTTTTGCGCGAGGGGTGTTGATTTGGATTAGGGCTGGGGTCCCCTTTCAAATGATTGACCACCTGATAGATCCTAAGGGCCGCTATGCTGTGGTTAGAGGACGCCTTTATGGGCGAGAGGTGACCCTCTGCAGTATTTATGCTCTAATGTGGAACAGGCTCCCTTTCTGGAGAGTCTATCTGACACCCTGGGAGATTATTTTATGAACCCGGTCTTGATGGAGGGGATTTTAACTCTATTGCGGACGTGGCCATGGATAGGTCTCACCCTCCACTACCTACGGCCTGATTCATGAACTAGCGAAACTCAGGTCCCAATGGCAGGCTCACTGGGGTTTTGTGGATGTTTGACAAGCGCAGCACCCGGACGATAGAGATCATTCGTACTTCTCGGCTTGGCATGACTTGCACGTCCGCCTCGACAAGATCATGTGTAGTCCCGGACTGGCGGCTATGGCAATAGGGAGCGAATATTTATCGCGCACCATCTCGGACCACAATCTGCTACTGGTGAGTTTCTGTTGGGTTGCAAAGTGCTCTGCAGTTCCGATCTGGAAACTGCGCCCGAGTTACTGGAAGACCCGGCCTTTCGTGCCGAGCTGGGAGTAGGGATCGAACAATTATTTGCGGAGAATGAAGGTACGGCCACGACAATCGCCCTGGAATGGGACGCTTTTAAAGTAGTGGTCCATGGGATCTGTATTACTAAGTGGGTGGGAGTGCGGAAGTTGTTGCTGCAGGGAATTGAAACTGGGGAGCAGGCACTTCGGGAAGCCGAGAAAGCCCACTCTACTAGCTCTGAGACACGAGACACGCTCCAGACCCAGAGGGAAGCAGTGGCAGCGGTTGTGGAGCGCTTAAGGTGCTTTGACCACAGAGCGTACTTGGCCCAGGCGCATGCAGAAAGGGACAAGGTGGGCACCCTGTTGGCGTGGCTGGCCGACCCCACCCCTAGATGCGTGCCCATACTGGCACTGACTTCCTCATCGGGACGGTTAGAGTACACGCAGCATCAAATAAAAGACCGATTTCGGTCTTCTACGTGGATTTGTATACGAGCCAATTTCAAACTGGGGAGAGGGATGTACAGACATTTTTGGAAGACCTAGAGCTGCCTACCATTGAGGCGGAACAGGCAGAGGCCTTGGGCCAGAACATCACGATTTCTGAAATTCGTTGCGCCATTAAACAGTTGGCACGTAACAAAACTCCGGGTAGTGATGGGCTACCCATCGAATTCTATTTGGCTTATATTGACAACCTAGCTCCCAGATTGCTGGCGATATATAGAGAGGCCAAGCAGCGGGGCGTACTGCCGACCTCCACAAGGGAGGCCATCATTATCCCCATCCTTAAGCCAGGGAAAACTCCTACCGACCTGTCACCACTGATTATAAGATAATGAGTCATGTGCTGGCTACTCGGCTCCTTCCGTTTATGATGCGGCTGGTACACTCGGACCAGGCAGGCTTCATTCCGACTCCCAATACTGCGGGCAGCATACGAAGGCTGATACGAATATTGGATGGGGACTATGGAGCGGAAGATCAGGCAGTGGTCCTCTCGGTAGACATTGCCAAAGCGTTTCACAGATTGGAATGGCCCTAGTTGTTCTCAGTCATGAAAGCCTTCGGGCTTGGGGAGGGGTATGTGCGCTGGACTGGAATATTATATTCATCGGCTAGTGCTAGGGTGAGGGTTTGTAGGACCATTTCTTCTTCATACCCCGTAGGGCGTGGCACTAGGCAGGGCTGTTCACTCTCCCCACTGCTATTTGCCCTAGCCATGGAACCATTGGCAACGCGGGCTAGGATCTGGAGGGCGTTCCGATGCTTGAGAGTTAGTTGTCGGCCACATTATATCTCACTATCGCTGTTTTTGAGAGATGCGGGAGGAGCACTGGAGGGAGCGCGCGCCTTGGTAGGCCGATTCGGAGATGTCTCTGGCCTGCGAGTCAACTGGGCGAAGACTTGTGTATTTCCAGTAGCCAGAGCATGCGACCCACCTACCCTACCGCCTGACTTGGTGTGGGAACCTAGGTGCCTTCCCTACTTGGGGACGCAAGTGTATCACACTCAGGAAGACCTTCTTGAAGGTAACATAGGTAGGGCAATAAGGGGACTTAAGGGCAGCATGCAGTTCTGGGGGACCCTGCCATTGTCAGAGGTGGGTTGAGTATCCCTGCTAAAAATGGTGGCGCTTCCTCTGCTTCTATATTTTTTCCAGACCGTACCTATACGAATACCCGTCGCATTCTTTCAACAGCTCCGTTCTGCGATGGGGGGATTTAATTGGGGATCAGGGAGGCGTCAGTAGCGCTAGATACTTTGATGCGGCCAAGAGCTGAAGGGGGCCTTGCCGTCCCCGATTTTGAAATATATTATTTGGCTGCACAATTCCAGCACCTTACCCAGGCTGTCGCACAGGAGTTTCGAGGGCCGGAGCGAGAGTCTGAACCAGATCTTGAGTCTGGGCCTCAAGATCTGTGATCTTGAGGCAAAGATTGCCTGCTGTTGGTTTATCGACTGCAGAATGCGCCCTGAGACATTGCTGGAAACATTATCACAACAGAATTGGAGTGCAACAACCCTATGCCCCAGAGATACAGTTGGGCATGTGCACGGCCCTGCCACATGGTGGGGATTGGTCTGCCCTTGCCGAGTTGGAAACGCTGGGCCTACAGATGGTGGGGGACTTGTTTGGAGGCTGTGTACTATTGCCCTATGACACTTTGCAGGAGTCTTTTGACCTCACACGGGGCCACTTCTTATTACATGCGGCCATGGTTGCCGCTATCCAGAAATACTGGGGTACTGGCCTCTCAGAAACCACCAACGAGCGAGGCGTGTCAATACGTAGTGATGGCAGTGGGCACGTATGAGGCGGTCACCTGTCTGTACAAACGCATGCTAGGAGAGGGGCTGGCACCGTTGCAGAGGCTGCGTGAGCAGTGGGCGATGGATATAGCTAAAGAGATACCCGATGCGGCCTGGTCACAAATACTTAAAAGAGCATGGAAGGGCACCAGAAATTCCAGATTTCAATTGATCCAATTTTTCATTCTGCATAGGGCGGTACTTAGACCGGCAAAAATCAACCAATATTTCCATGTCAATACGCCACTGTGTCCCCGATGCAGATTAGGGGGCGCGGATCTACTGCGCATGCTGTGGGACTGCCTCGCTTTACTCTGTACTATAACGGGACAACAGATTACTCTGAATAGGGGGACTTGCTTGCTACATTGGTTTCCACACACTAGTAAAACAAAATTAACTAGCAAATTTGTGGACTTAGGTTTGATACTTGCTAAGAGGGAAATTACATCCCATTGGAAAGCCGAGGCGGGGCCTAGCTACCCTAGAAGGAAGACTGCTTTACTTACGTGGGCAAACAGTGAGAGCTCAGTACGTCTGCAACAGGCCCACAGGTCCCGTAATGACAGGGCATTGGAGGTGACGCGGGCATGGGAGGCCCTTGTGATAGCGCTGAAGGCGACAGATTTGGAAACTGACTCAGAGACGAGCGCGCTTACTGTAGATGAGGACCAATAGTGTGGATATCTTGATACTGAAGAGCAAGTGTGCGAGGCGATCCCCGGCCTCCATAATAGTCAGAATGTTTGATAATATTGAGGGAACAATGTCACCTTTGGAACCCATATGATACGATTCACCACTTGATTATACTCAGCCGGCGGGGAGGGGGGGTGGTTTCGGAATGGAGGGGCCTGAGGATGAGGCTCGGAATGGACTTGGCACGCAAGACGCTGACACATAGTAGCCTGAAATTATGTGGATAACTTGCCACTGTATTGCTTGTTATGATAGGAGGACTCCTCGGGTAGTGGATTTATCTTGATTGTAGAAACAATGTCAAATGTCTCCTTTATTTCTACTTGTTGTGCCTTATGTAGAGGCGGTCGCCCATCCTCATGTCTGTTGTTTGTGTTTGAAAATAATAAAAAGATTTAAAAATATAAAATTAAAAAAAATTAATCAGACCCAAGATATCCAAAGCAACATCTTCCCAGGAATACTTAGGACGTCTCCTCAACATCATGGGTTGTACCCTAGAACATTTGGACTTATCACTTAAAGTACACGGAACACACTCACGTATTACTCTCTCTCTATGAACTTGTCCATCCCAGGCCACCAGTATGTCATGCGTAATCTCTTCTTGGTCTTAGTGATTCCATAATGAGTGGCATGAGCTAAATCCATTAATTCTTTCCTGAGACAATTGGGAGGAATCAATCTAGTTCCACGAAATAGTAATCCCTTATCAATTGACAACTCATGTCTCACGTACCAAAAAGGTCTAGTGGACTCTGATCCCACTTTTGCACTTACCCAATTACCTTGCAGCAAAGACATCACTTCAGTAAGAGTGGTATCCTGTTCAACTTCTCCACACCATCTATCTTCTGTCACATGCCCCTGATCCAACACACACACCCAGTCACTTCCAGTACCTTCATCATCACCCTCACAATTCTCAATGGAGACAAGGCATGAAAGAACATCTGCAATTTTGTTCTTCACACCTGGAATGTATTTAATGGAGAAAGAATACTCTTGTAACCCCATAATCCACTTAGTAATGCAACCCGAAATCAAGTCTAAGCCCTTTTTTATCAAAAATCTCAACTAGAGGTTTGTGATCTGTTCTAACCTCAAAGTCTACACCCCACAAAAATGTCTTTAATTTTTTTATTGCCCAGAAGACAGCAAGTGGTTCTCTTTCAACCACCAAATAGCGTGACTCTGGATCTCTCAAACTTCGAGTCAAGAACATGATAGTTTTCATAACCGATGAATCCTGCTGTTGTAATACTGCACCCAAGCCCTTCTCACTTGCATCCGTGGTAAGTATGGGCTTGAGCCTCGTATCGAAACTTTGCAGAGAAGGAGCATTCCTTAAACTTTCTTTGACACACGAAAACTTTTTTTTACAATCAGCTGACTAATTATAACACAAACCTTTCCTCAGTAAAGATCTCATATTTGTTGTGACTTCAGCAAAATTTTCTACATATTTCGCATAGTACTCAACCATGCCCAGAAATGTCATCAATTCTTCTTTGTTAGATGGAGAGCTCATTTTTGAATGGTATCCACCAACACTTCTTTTGGTTTAACCCCACTCCCATCTATGTTGTGGCCTAAGTAATTTATAGAATCTGATCAAAATCTATACTTTTCCATTTTTATAGTAAGGTTACACTTCCACAAACAACGGAGAACAGATTTCAATCTTGAATCATGCTCATGCAGATTATTAGCAAATACCAGTATGTCATCTTGATAGATGCAGACCCCAGGTACATTTTTTTTTAATTTCAGTAATTTTTTATTGAAAAAAATATATATTTACATGGAGCATTACATATACATGGAAGGAAGAAGAGAAACAGAGGTTTCAGTCTTATTGGCATTAGTCCAACCGCCAGTCGTTCACGCTCTTCCGTGTCGTTTGATTCCTCCGTCCCCCCATCTTGCATTGATTGTCACTCTATGATCCCCAGCCCCGACCGTGGGAAGGAAAGAGAGAGAAAGTGGAGCAGCGCAGGATTTTGTGGGGTTTGCACTATCAGGTGGGCTGAGTGCTGGTGGCCCCTGTAGGGTTGGGTACCTTAAATGTACCTGGCTGTGATTGAAGGGTTCACGGTCCCTTCAATCACAGCCAGGTAAATTTTTTTAAACACTTTCCATGACACGCTGAAACACTGAAGATCCTGATACAAGACCAATAGGCATCCTTATGAACCTAAAGGTACCAAATGGCGTAATAAATGCTGTTAAGTCTCTGCAGGATTGTTCCAGTTCTATTTGAACATTGTCATATGCGGATGTTAAGTAAATTGTACTAAACACTTTAGCTCCTCCCAACAAAACAAGTAATTCATTTATGTTTGGAAGGTGATATATTTGTTCAGTTGGCGCAAGTCTATGCACAAGAGTAAATTCCCATTGGGTTTGCGCGCGGCAACTACCGGAGCCAACCATTCAGTGCCCTCTATTTCTTCTATGATACCATGTTCGAGGCATATGAGCTGCAGATTACACACTGTGCATAGCTCGCCACCTTGTGTTGGGCCGAGATGTTTGTAGTTGTGTTTGTCCTGAAAAGTCTTTGGAAGTCACAAGATAGGGGACTCCTCCTTTGGATTACACTGCGCATGGGCATCGGCTCCATCCTTAGATTGTTTTTTCCGCCATCGGGCTCGGATGTGTTTCTTGTGCTCCAGTTTGGAACTGATTCTCCTTCGGCGCGCAATCCTCACCATTTTCGACGGTATTGTCTCGAACGCGTTTCCAATCGACGCTACTCTTCACAACTTCGAAGTCTTCTATACCGGTTGTCGACCAAGGCCTTAGGGCCTACCTGGGCCTTATCTTCTGGCTCATGGAAAGGACGCCATTTAAGAAGTGTCCTCAAAGTGGGTCAAAGTTTACCCACACCGATCTCCATGAGGTGTACATCCTTTGCCTCTCACCGGAGCACGTAGCCAGAGACTGTTTCGCTTGTGCCTCCTTCCGCTCCAAGAAGACGATTCGGGACCGACGAGCTCGAAGAACAATGGCTCGATTGTCATCTTCGATCCCAGATGACATCTTCCAAGAGGGCGATGACGTGCCAGAACAGGAGCAAGAACATGGCGTCAACAGCAACTCCGAAGCCTACCACTCAGACGTCGTGGGCATCACTCCGGCACAGCGGGTCGTAAGTACACACGTCGACCCGACCCTTCCTCAACACCCTCCAAAAAGGCTTTGGTCACACCCTCACCTTCGGGCCCGGGTGCACACCAAGAGACTGCTTCCCACTCCCTGCCTTCGGGCTCAGCAAAGAAGCCTAATAAGGCTTTAGGTGACTCGGTCTCGAGTCAGTCTACTCCCGGTACCGGCACACACGTACCAGCACCGAAAAAGAAGCAATCTTCTTCCTCCAAGCCAGCTGCTTCCACATCTAAGCACTCAGCGCCGAAGACTGGCACCGGCTCTTCGGCACCAAAACCACACTCTGAGCCGAGCAAAAAATTGCCACCGAAAGGACACAACTCCCATGCCTCGGTGCCGAAAAAAGCCTCGGTACCGAAAAAAAACACAGGTGCCACCGACCAAAGACACTGCAAAAGAACATGTTTCAAAGCCGAAAGATGCTGCCGGTTCGGTGCCGAAAAAGCCTTCGGAACTAAAGACCTCAGCACCGAAGGATCAAACTTACACAGAGGAACTATTTCATCCGGATCCTACACAAAAGACTCTTGGAAAAGATCCCAAAACTGGTCGATTGACTCTTAGTTCTAAAAAATGACCATTAGACACACCTGCACCGGTTCCTCATCCTAAGAAGAAGGACATTGCAACCTCTCCTCTAAGGATACATTCTCTTCCTCCTCCTCCTTCTCCTCCACCTCCTCCACCACCTCCTCCGCCTACCACATCACTCCCCTACACCATCTCCTACTCCATTAGAAGATGATGATGATGACGGGATAACACCTCTGATGACACAGGGGATGGTGCAGATATTGAGCCACTAGATAATCCTAGTCCTCCTGGCTCACCTGACCCTTGGGATGATTATAGCACCACAGATGTACCTAACATGCCACAAGATGACATATACCCCGCCAGGCCTTCCCCACCAGAGGACACTATGGGATTTAACCAACTTGTCCATAAGGCTGCCCAATACCATGGGGTTGACATACTTACTGACCCAGAAGAGGAATATTTCCTTATGGATACCTTTGACACCACACAAAGGTCCACCTCAATTTTACCGATGCTTAAAGGAGTCATTAAGCATGCACCAGAGGTCTTCAAAGATCCAGTTAGGGCTCAAATAGTCAACCCCCGAATTGAGATGAAGTATAAGGCTGCCCCCTCAGATCCAGCCTACATTAAAGGGCCTGCACGACTAGACTCCCTTGTAGTCTCCAATGCACGCAAAAGAGCCAATTCCCAAACATCAGGTGAGGCTCAACCACCAGATAAAGAGTCTAAGCTCCTTGACGCCTTAGGCAAAAGAACAGCGTCACAGGCAGCCAACATATGGCGTATTGCCAATACTGAGGCACTACTAGCAAGAAACGACATGACACATTATGACGAGTTAGAATCCATAATGCAGCACCTTCCAAACAGGTACAAGAATAGGGCCAATGAACTTATATAAGATGGTAAAACCATCACTAATACCTCTATTCGTTGTGCCCTAGATGCAGCAGATACTGCTTCAAGGGGGATTAATACGAGTGTACTTTTGCGTAGGCATGCCTGGCGACGCATTTCAGGTTTCAAACCTGAAGTACAAAGTGCCATCCCCAATCAACCCTTTAATGAGCAACACTTATTTGGGCCTAATGTGGACCTATCCCTTGAAAAAAAAAAAAGATACGGACACAGCTAAATCTATGGGAGCCTTTCGGTCGCAAGCTCCCAGACGCTCCTTTTGTCGCTCATCCTACAGAAGCACCACCAGAGGCTACTCCTCAGATAGTCCCTCTACTTCTTACAAAGCCCCTACCCAATCTACCTATAGTAGGGGCTACCAAACAGGGAGTTACAGGGGTAACAACAACAAATGCAGAGGCAAAACTAAAAACTCCCCCTCTGCCACAACCCCTGCCCGATGACTTCCCTCCACTTCCGCCACCACATTCCACTCCAGTTGGGGGAAGACTACAACAATTCCTTCCGGTCTGGACCAACATCACATCAGACAGGTGGGTGCGACAAATAATTCAATCAGGTTACTGTCTTGAACTAACATCTACCCCGAAACATACCACCCAAACAGCACCCAATGTCACAATAACATTTGCTTCTGCTAAGGCAAGAGGTAATATCCCTCCTACAAAAAAGTGCAATAGAACTAGTTCCAACACATCAACAAAACAAGGGAGTTTACTCCCTGTACTTTCTTATCCCAAAAAGGACGGCCCTCTAAGGCCTATTCTAAACCTCAGACCACTAAACCTGTACATACAATCAGACCACTTCCATATGGTCACACTCCAGCAGGTCCTTCCTCTCCTTTTACAAAACGGCTTCCTTGCCACTATAGATCTCAAGGATGCCTATTTCCACATTCCCATTCACACAGCTCACAGAAAGTATCTCAGATTTGTACTGGACGGTCAGCACTATCAATTCAAGGTACTCCCATTCGGAGTCCCAACAGCACCAAGAGAGTTTACCAAGTGCCCAGCAGTAGTAGCAGCACACTAAAGAAGACAGCACATTCACGTCTTCCCATATCTCAATGACTGGCTCATAAAAGCCAACACATACAGTCAGTGTGTACAACACACTCACACCACCATCCAATTACTCCATGACTTGGGGTTCAAAGTAAACCACACTAAGTCCCATCTGCAACCGTCCCACATACAACAATATCTCGGTGCCACGATAAACACCTCAACAGCGCTAGCTTATCCCTCTCCTGCCAGGATAACAAATATGCAAGGTCTTCTAACAAAATTCAACTGCAACACTCTCTTCCAGCTCGAGTGTTCATGCAACTCATAGGAATGATGGCCTCTTGCATATTCATAGTGCCTCATGCAAGACTACAAATGCGTCCTCTTCAAGAGTGCTTAGTATGACAATGGAACCAGGCTCAAGGTCAATTAACAGACCTAGTGTTGGTAGACGGTCAGACTCACCACTCTCTGCAATGGTGGAACACCAAAAACCTTTCCAAGGGCTGACCATTCCTAGAGCCAGTTCATCGAATAGTCATGACAGCGGACCCGGCTGGGGAGCTCACCTACTGCAGCACACCATGCAGGGCAGGTGGGCACCTCAACAAAAGTTACTCAACATCAACCACTTGGAGTTACTAGCCATATTTCTAGCCCTAAAAGCATTCCAAAAGCAGAAATTTGGGAAAGCTGTCTTAGTCCGCACAGACATATGACAGCCATGTACTACATAAACAAACAAGGAGGGACACACTCTCTGCAGCTCTCTCAGTTAGCGCAGCAGATACGGAGATGGGCTATACCACTAAACATCTTCCTCTTAGTCCAGCATGTTCCAGTGGTACAAAACACCATAGCTGATCTTTTAAGTCGTCAAACACATGAAATCCACAAGTGGGAACTTCATCCACAAGTTCTTCAACCGTCCTTTCAGATGTGGGGACAACCTCAGATAGACCTCTGCGCCACCCACAAAAACGCCAAATGCCCAAGCTTCACCACCAGATATCCACACCCGTTGTCCAAAGGCAATGTGATAGGGATTAACTGGTCCGGAAAATTGGCGTAAGCTTTTCCACCTCTCCCACTGCTTTCACTAGTGGTGCACAAACTACAGCAACATTCCCTGACTCTCATCCTAGTTGCTCCAACTTGGGCGAGACAACCGTGATACACCACACTGCTACAACTTTCTGTGGTACTGCACCAAAAGCTATGCCTGTCTCCACGCTTCCTAACCCAGAACCATGGAGAGATCAGACACCTAGTGATCTGGTCCCTGAGGTCCTAGAGTTCAGTTACCTTAACCATCCCCTTGACTGTATGAACGTTATTAAAGAAGTTAGACGTCCCACCACTAGAGCATGTTATGCAGTCAAGTGGAAACGTTTTATAATATACTGTTATAACAACGACATCAATCCTCTAGATGTGTCTATTCAACACATCAGAGGATACTTACTACACCTCCAAAGATGTAACTTAGCGTACACATCTATTAGACTGCATCTTGCTGCCATTGCAGCATACCTACAAAATAGACAACATCTATCACTTTTTAGAGTACCTGCCATAAAGGCTTTTATGGAGGGCCTCAAAAGAATAATTCCTCCCAGAGTACCTCCTTCACCTGTGTGGTATTTAAACATTGTTCTCACACGGTTAATGGGACCTCCCTTTGAACATTTACTTAAATGTGAACTGCAATTCTTAACTTGGAAAGTCGCTTTCCTAGAAGCTATTACTTCTCTGAGAAGAGTTAGTGAGCTACAAGCATTGACCATTGTAATGGCTGGATTTTCTGAGTAGGTGGGATCAGCCCCCAGGGGCCCCTGTGACCCAGCCAAAACGTACTCACCTTCCGTCCTCAGGACTCCTCTATATCCAGGCACCTGGTACCTACCTGAGGATAGGGAACTCGCAATATACAAGCTCATATTATTAAGAACACCACTAAATCTATAGGGATACTAAGAATACTCACTGATTACTAGGGATATCCATACCCTACACCACACTTATTCACATCAGTTGGTCTCGCGGCCACCCTGACCCAGACCGTTCTACCCTAGGGCAGATCTGACACACAATCTGGTGCGTCTACACACGGGCCTGCAGAACCCAATGCTCCCTTTTCCAAATTGTTCGCGATCCTGCGAAACTACACGTCAGTGTCCCTCCTGACGTTCTCACTTATTTAAGCCACAATCTGGTGGATTTACACGTCGGTCTCCCTCCCGACGCTCTCATTAACGCCGCATATCAACGACGACCACATTCCTATGAACACCTATACATATATATATATATATATGGGGAAGTCTCTTCACTAAGGGTCTGCTACTACAATATTAGGAGTTAGCCAATTAATATCATGCGTCCCCTGTTCTTGGCACTATAGGTCCACTCACTCCCTATTTATGTGATCACCACTTACCTGATTGGGATTACTCATCCATTCACGTGCCTAGCACTCACCTAGGAGCTACATTTACCTATATTGACCAAAAATATGAAGCGCATGGCAGTTCATTAATAAACTGGGGGTCTCTTTAATCACAATAATATAGATACATATACAGATCTGACAAAGACTATAGGTAAAACACACCACTTGAAAGAGAAGGATTAAACATAACAGGAACACTCCGCTGAAAGGGAAAAGATTAGCAATGCAAAAGCCCAGGGAATAAAGATAAGATTAAGATGCAAGTGTAAAGTAAATTAATATAACAGGAACGCCTTCACCTTATTAGTGTGTAGTCTTGTTCTAGCTGTCATCTGGGTTCCTCTCTCGTCTGTGCCTTGGGTCATCTCAGACTCTCTCTCTCTCCTGCACTCTTGGGTACACCTCTGCGCTGATCACTCTGTCTCTGGACTCCTCTCCCCCACACGAACTGTCTCTCCACCTTCCGTCTTCAATCTTAATGGTTCCTGCCGCTCTGATCACCGTTCATTCCACTATCTTATTCACTCTGTCTCTGCGCCAATGTCCAATTCCATCTGCTCCCATAGGTTAATCCACGAGCTCTCCTCTATCTCTTCTAAAAGGCATTACTTCAGACTCCAGCTATTCACACCTCCTCCTGATAAGCAACTGCTTCTGACTGCTTCCTTCAGTTCCAGCTCACTATTCAACTCAGCTCTTCTCCAGATTGAACCCTCTCTCTCTCTCTGCCAACTCCACTCCACTGCTGGACTCTCTGCTGGACTCTCTCCTCGACTGCCCTCTGCTTGACTCACTCCTCGACTCCCCTCTGCTTGACTGCCTGACTCCGCCTCTGCACTTCACAAATATAGAATGCTGTTTCCTCATGGAAAGTTCCAGCCAGCAGCTTCTTCCCATCAATCCCATGCACCAGGCTCCTTGCGCTAGACGCTCCCACAGTGACCAGTCTGCTTGTTTCGTCTAGAGACCTGAGCCCGGGAACAATTCCTGATTAGATTCAGCTCTGGCCGGTTCTCTCCGGTCCGCTTAGGGCGAACAACAGTTATAACTATAAACATTGCTTTTGCCCTAAAAAGCCTCTCTGCTTCCATCAAGATGGAGTCTCTCTAGCTTTAGGCCTGAAAGGGGTGAAATGCTCCTTAGCTCTGTCAGAATACCTACATAAACCATACCAATATGTCTAATATGTCAAAGCCAATAGGCAATAGACAGGTTAAAGTCAAGAATAAAGGCATATTAAGCAGCTATCCTCTTCTAGGTCTGGAAAAAGGGCTTAAAAGGGCCAACACAGGCTAAGAATACCTATACTAGATGCGAGCAAGAATAATGATCTATATCACTTCTAAATAAAGCCAAAAACTCTGCCATAACAACCATTCAAGAGCCTTTTCTGCAAATGCATCATAGTAAGGTTGTTCTCCGAACCAATCCTAAATTCCTTCCAAAATTAATTTTGCCCTCCCATCTCAATCAATCTGTAGAGCTGCCCGTATTCTTCTCACAGCCACAAACAGCCGCAGAAAGAGCTCTTCATATCGTAGATGTCAAAAGAGCATTGCTTTACTACATTGAAAGAACACAACCTTTTCGTAAAACTAAACAAATGTTTGTGTCTTTTTCACCACCACACAAAGGCAACCCCATATCCAAATCTGGGATAGCTAGGTGGATTGTCAAATGCATACAGATTTGCTACCACAAAGCTAAACGTACATTATCTGTCCCACCTAAAGCCCATTCTACAAGAAAGAGAGAGGCTTCAATGGCATTTTTAGGGAACATTCCCTTAGATGACATCTGCAAAGCAGCTACATGGTCTACACCACACACATTCACAAAACACTATTGTGTAGATGTGCACACTAAACAACAAGCTACTGTGGGCCCGGCTGTACTCAAAACACTGTTTCAAACTACTGCAACAGATACGGGTGGTCGCCGCTAAGAGTGGGTACTGCTATACAATCTATCCACAGTGTGCAATCTGCAGCTCATATGCTTCAAACGGAAAATGCTACTTACCAGTATGCTTCTGTTCTTGGCATGTAGAGCTGCAGTATTACACACGCCCACCCGCCTCCCCGGCTACCTTTATCTGTTCCAGTATTATCTTAATTAGATACATCTTACATGAGCATCCTTCCTGTTTCTTACAAAACTCCATAATTTCCCTGCTGGCGAAAAACAATTTAAGGATGGAGACGATGCCCATGCGCAGTGTAATCCAAAGGAGGAGTCACCTATCTTGTGACTTCCAAAGACTTTTCAGGACAAAAACAACTGCAAACATCCGGGACCAACACTAGGTGGCGATCTATGCACAGTGTGTAACTCTGCAGCTCTACATGCCAAGAACTGATGCATACTGGTAAGTAGCACCATATCTTCCCTAACAGATAATGGAACACTTCTGACCTTACAGCAAACGGGGACCGATTATTTTTTTTATTTGATGTTGTGCTGGTAACCTTTTAGACATCCCAAGGTTTGTTTAAACACTTCAGGAAATTCTTTGGTAAGTGCTTGAATGAATTCACCATTATAAGACTTCTCAATGACAGACACGTTATCCTTAACCGCTTCGCCGCGGCGGCTTTTCCCGCTGTGCGCGGCAATTTCAAAATTACCGCGTTACGTGACGAGCTGGCCTTGTCATCCGCGCAGGACAGGTAAGCGCGATGACGAGCCCAGCTCGTCAATAGCCCCGAAGGGGTTAAGTAAAATGGGAGGACCTGAATTGGGATCTAGATTTACTCCCAAATACGCTTGATGCAACCAACTGATAATACTATCTCCCTTTTTGGACACATAGATCTTTCCCGCTATCAACCTATTTTTGTACTCAATCGTCCCCATGAAGTAACCATGTAGTTTTATTGGCTCACCACCATAAGCCAGTGGAATAATATCTGGTTTGAAAAGTTTAATTTTGTCTTCAGGTGTAGAATTGTAAACCCATTAGGAATAATGGTTATTTTTGCACCCGAATCAAAGAGCACTCTTGTAGATTCACTCTCAATAAGAATTTCGGCAAAGGGGCAATTTTTTGTGTTGTTTAAATTTTGAACTTGAACAACAATTTGTCCACATTCAAAATCATTAGGACTAGAATCAGAATCATTCTCTTCATAAATTTCTACTTTCTTCACTCTGGGTACTGGTTTAGTTCTACACATGGCTGAAAAATGTCCTTTCTTCTTACATTTGGAACACACATGATTCAATGCAGGACATTTCTTATCAATGGCTAAGTGACCAGTCCTATCGCACCTATAAAATCTCAAGAGGACAAAGTTATCATTGCTCCTACCTTTCTCTTAACTATATTTTCCTTTTTCTTTCACCTGAGATTTAAAACCTTCATTTTTAACAGATTGAATTTTATCTTCCTTTACTTCCTCTTTTTTGATAATAGCCAAACACTTTAAAGAATGTTCTATTCTTTTAGCAACATTAAGAACCTCCTCAAGAGTAGGCTCATCACTTAGCCATAACTCCTCTCTCACTTTGTCCATGTTGCAACTCAACATAAATTGATCACGAATATGTTCTTCCACTAGATTCTCAAACTTGCATGATGAAACAAGCTTTCTTAGGTCAGTTACATACTTTCCACAGTTTTGCCATCCCTTTGTAACCTTTTCCCAAAATGATATTGTTCTAATATTGTGCTTATTTTTAGAAGATAATACTTATCCAACTCAGACATGCATATCTCATAGTCATTCAATCCATCAGCTTCCTTTGAGGACAAATCCGGTAGATGATCGAAAACATCTTGTCCTTCAGAGCCAAGGCAATGAAGGAGAAGAGATGTTTTTCTTTCTGCACTTAGAGAAGCCCCACAAACTCTGGCATATCTTTCAAAAACCTTTTTCCATTTCTTCCACCTAATGGGAGGATCTCCAGGAGCAGAAAGGAAAAAAGGAGCCGTCGTTACATTTTGTAAGAAACCAAACATGTCATGAAAGTTGTTTGCAAAATATAATATAAAAGAAAACAGTGTTTAAAACATGTTAACATATAAAGTTTAAATATTTCAGTAGAAGTAAATTAAAACAAATTCATGTGTATCCAGTATGAAGTATGTGAGGGTATTACCCAAATGACACACAGAGATATTCTTGTTCGTATGCTTTTCAGCACATAAATTAAAATTACAGTGTCAGGCAGTACCTTAAAGTGTCAAAGACATACGTAATAATGATGACACAAGATATTGTAAATCGATTTTGATTGGAAATTGTGCAGAATAATGTCACAATATCAAATGGGTGTGCGTATCACCAAAGAAACACTCTGATATGTTTTTATTTTCATCAAAACTTGAACCTGTGATAAAGCACCTTTCGATAGGAACCGATAGTAAATAAAGATGATGACGCCAGATATTATAAAGAGCTCTGTTTAAATGCTGTGAAACTGAATAGCGTGCGGATCGCAGTGAAAAGCAATCTGCAGAGACAAAGCTTGGTTGCTCATAAACAATGACAGGAACAAAGATGGCCGCCACGTAACTGAGGGTAGCATGATGACAATGGTCGTCAGTCGCTGCACTTGTGTGATCCGAGGGTAGCGTGATGATAAAGAACGTCAGGCGCTGCACTTACATGATGGCAAGAAAGTCAGGACCTGTGTTTTACCACTGAAGCTCTAAGATCATAGAACACACCGTGGACAATGTATTTTTCATTCAGGTAAGATCAACTCACGAAGGGTGTTTGGATTCAAACTTTGGCTCGCGTTCAGTTAGTGAAAGATCAGTTTGATGCGTGAGCGTATGATTACATTTAACTTCAACTGGCATTGGGTTTCCAAAATAACAATTAGGCAGATAAATTCCTAAAAAGTTGAATCACTGCACATAAGTCTGAATTCACACAGTAGTCAATTTATAGCTGAACGAAATTCTATGGCAGGACGGAGGCTCCGATTATCCTTTCCTCAATTTCTTTACTGAAAAACACAGCAGCCAATCAGCACACAGTAAAGAAAAACAAAACTACATTACCCATAAACTCTGGGTAACCATAGAGTACATAAACAGTATATAAAGAGTCATAGAGGTAACAACTTCCTCTTTTTTTGCTGCTCCGCAGCCAGTTAAGTGCACTTTTCATTCTACTTATTATTGTGCTTTGTTATTATACTTGCGCGCTCGTTAATTCGTTTCGCGCTGTTGTTATATGCAAATTTGAGCCTCTCCGGTTCCTTTGCTTTGCGCTGCTGCTAGGTGCGCGTTACCTTATTGTTGGTATTTCTTTCGCCGCTTGTCGGCGTGGCTTTGGGGGCGTGTGCTCACCCCCTGGTTGCAGGCTTGCTCTCTGTGCCTGTTACTTTTTAGTGGAGCGGGAGACGGGGCTGAGAGACGCATGTCCTTCTCGCGCGTCTCTCATTTTCGACTGGCACGCTTGTCGCGCATGCGCAGTTCCAACCTATCACATTGCCACAGTGGCCGCCGGTGGAACTGCGCTTCGTTTTCCTTCTTTTGGGAGGAGCTTCATGGCGCATTTCAAGCTTTCTCCTTCAGGAGTTCAGTGATTTGGCTTTCAGCCTTTGCCCACCTGCCAGGTCGTTAGACCCCTCACGCCCTGGTTCA
This sequence comes from Lissotriton vulgaris, assembly GCF_964263255.1. Lineage (NCBI taxonomy): Eukaryota > Metazoa > Chordata > Amphibia > Caudata > Salamandridae > Lissotriton > Lissotriton vulgaris. The sequence continues at coordinate 858,564,728 of NC_141695.1, forward strand.
TTCATAGAACGAGGGTTGTAAAATTTTGGAATAGGCTTTGCCTAGAGTGTTGCAGCAAGCCCTCCCTCCACACTTTAAATAATTCTTGACAGGTTGGTTCCTGCAGTGTTTTGGCTTGCTTTGGGGTGTACACTCCCCCTGCATTGCCCTTTGGGTGTTCATACCTCTTGCTTCTCCTCCTTTGGGCTTATTACCTGTTTTCAGGTCGAAATGGGTGACTATTATGAGGATGAAGACAATTATTATTATGCTGAGGAAGAGCCCGCAGGCTCATTGGGGGCTGAGTATATGGATCAAGCTTTACTCCACGCTATTGCCCCTCTCAAAAGGCATTTGTCCGAGTATGCCTCTCAGCAAGGTTGGTTGCCTAAGTCAGGAAGTTCAAAGAAGTCACCAAAAAATCCACACATGGCAGAGTTTGTTAAATTGGCGAAGTCTCTGTCCTCTTCTAAGACTTCTAAAAAATCTTCTACGCCTAAACAGGTGCCACCTGATTCTCCAATGACTGATGACTCCTCGTCCACGGATACTTCTTCTGACCCTGTGGCTCCACCACCTAACATGAAGGCTCGCAAGGAGCACTTTGTGGATGCCCCCTCCGTCCCCAGGTGTTAACCTTTGATCCAGACGACATAATTCATCCCAATTCTTCTGCCTGGCTTCCCTCCCCTGAGGTGGCTGACTATGTGCAAACGCACATTCGTCGCCCTTTTGATAAGGACGTTCGCGCTCGCTTGCGCTCGGAGTGTCTCCGACCAGATCTAGCGGACAAATTGGCGGACACTCCAGAGGTGGACCCGACTATGGTCACCTACATGCGCAAATATTCCAAAGATCCAAAAAAAAGGTCTGGACAGATCCTGGAGGTCCTGCCAGGACAAGCTATTGGATCTTTTGGGCCCCCTGACCAAGATTTTGGACCTGGCTTATTGTGCCAAGAATTCAAACACTTTGATTGATCCTGAAGAACTTGTGGGATGGTCCCAGAGGCCTATCTGCACTCTGGGTAATGCAAATTGTGCCCTGTCCTGCGAGCGCCGTCGCTCCATTCTGATGAAGTTAGACCCAAAATTAATAGATCTCGCCCCTTCAGAAAAAGGTTCCATGGTGCAAGGCTTTCTCTTTGGTCCTCCTTTCCTCAAGGAATTGACAAATTTTGTGGCAACGTTCAGTGGCCTGGATAAAGCGCAGTCCAATCTGCGTCGAGCCTTCCGTCCGGTTTTCGGACGGGCCGGACGAAGGGGACGTTTGTCCGGCCGGGGAAGTAATCAACCTAACCAACGAGGTGGTCAGTCCCAGAGAGGAAGCGGACAAGACAACCATGGTTCTGGCAAGTCCAGGTTCTATCCTTCGCGCAAAGGCAGAGGCAACTACAACAAGGGCGTTTACGGAGGTGCCCAAGGAGGACGTCAGGATTCCTCCAACTCAGGTGAGCTTGATTCCAGCTTCCGAGGTTGTTTTAGGGGGCAGACTGAAGTATTTTCTCCACAATTGGCGGCTAATCTCCAGCGATGCCTGGGTGTTGGAGACGGTGCAAGGCTTCAAACTCGAGTTTTACGAACGCCCTCTCCAACACCGCCTTCCACTACCCCTTGTTTTTTCCCAACTAGATCAGGACTTCATCTCCGAGGAAATTGAATCTCTTCTGGCGAAAGGAGCCATCATTCCTTCTTCCCGTCACCCCGACGGCTTCATCAGCAACATTTTTCTAGTGGAGAAAAAAGGGGGAGGTTCCTGTCTGGTCCTCAATCTCAAAGATTTCAACGGCGGAGTGGTGTACCGTCATTTCAAGATGGAAAGTATCCATCTTCTTCGAGATCTACTTCAGGAGGGGGACTGGATGGTCCGATCTATGTTCCTCACCGTCGCTTCCTTCAGTTTCAGTGGCTGGGGAAATGGTTTGAGTATACTGTCCTCCCTTTCGGTCTTTCTTCCGCTCCGTGGTGCTTCACGAAGCTGCTGCGTCCTATGGTAGAATCTTTGCGAGCCCGTGGGGTCCGTTTGATTGTCTACCTCGACACCATTCTTTTGATGGCTCAATGCCCTCTCCTTTTGCAACATTATTTACAATGGTCCATAGAACTCTTACAATCTCTGGGATTTCTTGTGAATCCTCTGAAATCAGACTTTCAGCCCTCACAGACGATGGATTTTCTCGGTTTCCGCATCGATTCGGTGGCCTGCCAGCTCCTTCTTCCCGGTCAAAAGATCAGATCGATCAAATGAGAGTTGCGCATGGTGTTGTCCAAGCAGGTGGTCTCTTTGGGGTCAGTGGCTCGGATTGTGGGTCTGTTGTCCTCCTCAATCCAAGCCATCTTCCCGGGTCCCTTTGAACAAGCATAATCGGAGCCTCCGTCCTGCCATAGAATTTAAAATTTGCTAACATTCGTGCCAAGAATTTTCAATTCTATTAAGGACAGGAGGCGAGGATTATCCCACCCTTATTTACAGTCATAATATTTGTGTTGATTTTCTTCATTACTGCTATGCCATTATGTTGATTGTTATATGACTTGTTTCCCACCCTGTTTTGAAATTTCTATTTTTTTCTTTTTGGAACGGCTTTTACGGCTCTGTTTTACTTCTTCCAGGCTCCGATCTTAAATGACGTGTGCTTCGAATTTCTTCTATTCGTTGGCCTATTGTTGTTCCTGTGGCTATGGGAAGTTCCTTCGCCTCTACACCCGGATGATGACTTCTCCGTGGGACGTCCTTAATGTATTGTTGGAGTTAACGTTAATCTTTCCTGGATGATTCTGGACAAAGAAAGAGGAAGTTGTTACCTCTATGACTCTTTATATACTGTTTATGTACTCTATGGTTACCCAGGGTTTATGGGTAATGTAGTTTTGTTTTTCTTTACTGTGTGCTGATTGGCTGCTGTGTTTTTCAGTAAAGAAATAGAGAAAAGCATAATCCTCGGCTCCTGTCCTTAATAGAATTGAAAATTCTTGGCACGAATGTTAGCAAATTTTAAATTATATCTGAGCAAAATTTGAAGATGTAGAACTTCAAACAACACCTTAATGAACTACAAGGATGAGTCCACACAGATCTCCTACCCAAATTGTATAATCTATATTCCAAGGTATATGTGGCGAAGCTCCCAATCCAAGTTCTGCACTAAAAAGGTGTTAAGCGTGCTTGTTAAAAATGTTGTTCCAGACTTAAAACTTATTTTCTGTGTGGGAGGTTCAATAAAGGATCTTGATAAGTCCTGAAGTATAAATGTTGAATGTTCCCTCTCTCTCTCTTTTAAAAGTCAATGAAAGATCGCTCACCTTTCTTCAAAGTACTTGTATAAGTAGAGAAGCTTCTTTCTTCGTGTTAGGATCCTCTGAAGCTGCCGACTACGCCAATGTTGCATTCATGATAATAAACAGCAAACTCTTTGTAGATGAAGATGAAGTTTATTCACATCAAAGGATAACAGATGATGTAACTGGAGCATACAAGAAGGTGATGAATACAGACAATAACCATAGAGAATAGAATATAGAGATATCGCAGTTACATTTTGCATCCTGAGTTTGTGACTCTTCAGACCAAGCACTCTTAAAACATAATGCCTACAAGTATGGCTGACATGTGGCTCCACCACCATGTAGCCTTCTTTCCCTTAAAACAAATGACATTCCTGTGAGAATGGGCTATGGAGAGTTGAGGGGCACTTTTGGAAGGTGGTAATGAGGAAGTCCGTGGAGAAGCAGGTCATTGGGGGTGCCAACAAAGATTGTCACACCAGGCTCCACTGGTACCAAAGCCGACCCTATAGCCAGGTGTCCTACTCAATATAAATATGACATCTTGAAGAATGGGATGGTGTCTCGTTGCTGTTATCCAGGGGAAACAAATTGGCTACCACTCAGCCTTGTTACCCCATTCCGAGTGCTTTGAATGGGCTGATACTGTCCTGTACAGAGTACCGGCACTTTTTTATTTTGAGAGAATGCCTGCACTTCTTAAGAGAAATGCTATCTATACATTTAATTGGAGAGTACCAGCACTTTTCAGAAACAAGCAGGCACTCTGGTACAGAGTACCTGCATTTTTATTTTTCCATTTCAAGCACTGCCCAGTCCCCTCTGCCAGAGGTCCCACCCTATGGCTGTCAAGAGCACAGAATGGTCATGCTTCTGCGTCACTCCCACACAAGGAAAGTAGATGCTGAGCAATGCACCCCATAAACACCCCTGCTGCAGCACTAGGGCCCCCCAGAACGACCACCTTTTCTTTAAAATAATAAACAGCTTCACCAGCTTTACTGTCTACAAAGCTGGTAACATTTTTAACAAGCATTAGGAATGCATTAGGGCTCGGGTTTGTTTTAAGTTAGAGATAATGGCATTGTAAATGACAATGTGTTTTAGGCACTCTGCACTAGCAATCTGCACTCTGCACTCTCAATCTGCACTCTGCACTCTGCACTACCACTCTGCACTCTGCACTACCACGCTGCACTCTGCACTATCACTCTGCACTACCACTCTGCACTACCACTCTGCACTCTGCACTACCACTCTGCACTACCACTCTGCACTCTGTACTACCACTCTGCACTACCAATCTGCACTCTTCACTACCACTGTGCACTCTGCACTACCACTCTGCACTCTGCACTACCACTCTGCACTACCACTCTGCACTCTGCACTACCACTCTGCACTACCACTCTGCACTCTGCATTACCACTCTGCACTCTGCACTCTGCACTACCACTCTGCACTCTGCACTACCACTCTGCACTCTGCACTACCACTCTGCACTCTGCACTACCACTCTGCACTCTCAATCTACACTCTGCACTACCACTCTGCACTACCACTCTACACTCTGCACTACCACTCTGCACTACCACTCTGCACTCTGCACTACCACTCTGCACTCTGCACTACCACTCTGCACTACCACTCTGCACTACCACTCTGCACTACCACTCTGCACTACCACTCTGCACTACCACTCTGCACTCTGCACTACCACTCTGCACTACCACTCTGCACTACCACTCTGCACTCTGCACTACCACTCTGCACTCTGCACTACCACTCTGCAATCTGCACTACCACTCTGCACTCTGCACTACCACTCTGCAATCTACACTACCACTCTGCACTACCACTCTGCAATCTGCACTACCACTCGGCACTACCACTCTGCACTACCACTCTGCACTCTGCACTACCACTCTGCACTACCACTCTGCAGTACCACTCTGCACTCTGCACTAGCAATCTGCACTCTGCACTCTCAATCTGCACTCTGCACTACCACTCTGCACTCTCAATCTGCACTCTGCACTACTACTCTGCACTCTGCACTACCACTCTGCACTCTGCACTACCACTCTGCACTCTGCACTACCACTCTGCACTCTGCACTCTGCATTACCACTCTGCACTCTGCACTACCACTCTGCACTACCACTCTTCACTCTGCACTACCACTCTGCACTCTGCACTACCACTCTGCACTCTGCACTACCACTCTGCACTACCACTCTGCACTACCATTCTGCACTGCCACTCTACACTACCACTCTGCACTCTGCACTACCACTCTGCACTCTGCACTCTGCACTACCACTCTACACTCTCAATCTGCACTCTGCACTCTCAATCTGCACTACCACTCTGCACTACCACTCTGCACTACCACTCTGCACTCTGCACTACCACTCTGCACTCTGCACTACCACTCTGCACTCTGCACTACTACTCTACACTCTCAATCTGCACTCTGCACTCTCAATCTGCACTACCACTCTGCACTGCCACTCTGCACTCTGCACTACCACTCTGCACTACCACTATGCACTACCACTGTGCACTACCACTCTGCACTCTGCACTACCACTCTGCACTCTGCACTACCACTCTGCACTACCACTCTGCACTACCACTCTGCACTACCAATCTGCACTCTGCACTACCACTCTGCACTCTGCACTACCACTCTGCACTACCACTTTGCACTACCAATCTGCACTCTGCACTACTGCTCTGCACTCTGCACTACCACTCTGCACTCTGCACTACCACTCTGCACTCTGCACTACCACTCTGCACTACCACTCTGCACTACCACTCTGCACTACCACTCTGCACTACCACTCTGCACTACCACTCTGCACTCTGCACTACCAATCTGCACTCTGCACTACCAATCTGCACTCTGCACTACCACTCTGCAATACCACTCTGCACTCTGCACTACCACTCTGCACTCTGCACTACCACTCTGCACTCTGCACTACCAATCTGCACTCTTACCACTCTGCACTACACTCTGCACTACCACTCTGCACTACCACTCTGCACTACCACTCTGCACTACCACTCTACACTACCACTCTGCACTCTGCACTACCACTCTGCACTCTGCACTACCACTCAGCACTCTGCACTCTGCACTACCACTCTACACTCTCAATCTGCACTCTGCACTCTCAATCTGCACCACCACTCTGCACTACCACTCTGCACTACCACTCCGCACTACCACTCTGCACTACCACTCTGCACTCTGCACTACCACTCTGCACTCTGCACTACCACTCTACACTCTCAATCTGCACTCTCAATCTGCACTACCACTCTGCACTACCACTCTGCACTACCACTCTGCACTCTGCACTACCACTCTGCACTCTGCACTACCACTCTGCACTACCACTCTGCACTACCACTCTGCACTCTGCACTACCACTCTGCACTCTGCACTACCACTCTGCACTACCACTCTGCACTTTGCACTACCACTCTGCACTACCACTACCACTCTGCACTACCACTCTGCACTCTGCACTAGCACTCTGCACTACCACTCTGCACTCTGCACTTCCACTCTGCACTCTGCAATACCACTCTGCACTACCACTCTGCACTACCACTCTGCACTACCACTCTGCACTACCACTCTGCACTCTGCACTACCACTCTGCACTCTGCACTACCACTCTGCACTACCACTTTGCACTACCAATCTGCACTCTGCACTACCACTCTGCACTCTGCACTACCACTCTGCACTACCACTCTGCACTCTGCACTACCACTCTGCACTACCACTCTGCACTACCACTCTGCACTACCACTCTGCACTCTGCACTACCAATCTGCACTCTGCACTACCAATCTGCACTCTGCACTACCACTCTGCAATACCACTCTGCACTACCACTCTGCAATACCACTCTGCACTCTGCACTACCACTCTGCACTTTGCACTACGACTCTGCACTCTGCACTACCACTCTGCAATACCACTCTGCACTCTGCACTACCACTCTGCACTCTGCACTCTGCACTCTGCACTACCACTCTGCACTCTGCACTACCGATCTGCACTCTTACCACTCTGCACTACCACTCTGCACTACCACTCTGCACTACCACTCTGCACTACCACTCTACACTACCACTCTGCACTCTGCACTACCACTCTGTACTCTGCACTACCACTCAGCACTCTGCACTCTGCACTACCACTCTACACTCTCAATCTGCACTCTGCACTCTCAATCTGCACCACCACTCTGCACTACCACTCTGCACTACCACTCTGCACTACCACTCTGCACTCTGCACTACCACTCTGCACTCTGCACTACCACTCTGCACTCTGCACTACCACTACCACTCTGCACTACCACTCTGCACTCTGCACTACCACTCTGCACTACCACTCTGCACTCTGCACTACCACTCTGCACTACCACTCTGCACTACCACTCTGCACTACCAATCTGCACTCTGCACTACCACTCTGCACTCTGCACTACCACTCTTCACTACCACTTTGCACTACCAATCTGCACTCTGCACTACCACTCTGCACTCTGCACTACCACTCTGCACTCTGCACTACCACTCTGCACTACCACTCTGCACTACCACTCTGCACTACCACTCTGCACTACCACTCTGCACTACCAATCTGCACTCTGCACTACCAATCTGCACTCTGCACTACCACTCTGCAATACCTCTCTGCACTACCACTCTGCAATACCACTCTGCACTCTGCACTACCACTCTGCACTTTGCACTACCACTCTGCACTCTGCACTACCACTCTGCAATACCACTCTGCACTCTGCACTAGAACTCTGCACTACCACTCTGCACTCTGCACTACCACTCTGCACTCTGCACTACCACTCTACACTCTCAATCTGCACTCTGCACTCTCAATCAGCACTACCACTCTGCACTACCACTCTGCACTACCACTCTGCACTACCACTCTGCACTCTGCACTACCACTCTGCACTCTGCACTACCACTCTGCACTCTGCACTACCACTCTACACTCTCAATCTGCACTCTGCACTCTCAATCTGCACTACCACTCTGCACTACCACACTGCACTACCACTCTGCACTACCACTCTGCACTCTGCACTACCACTCTGCACTCTGCACTACCACTCTGCACTACCACTCTGCACTACCACTCTGCACTCTGCACTACCACTCTGCACTCTGCACTACCACTCTGCACTCTGCACTACCACTCTGCACTACCACTACAACTCTGCACTACCACTCTGCACTACCACTCTGCACTACCACTATGCACTACCACTGTGCACTACCACTCTGCACTCTGCACTACCACTCTGCACTCTGCACTACCACTCTGCACTACCACTCTGCACTACCACTCTGCACTACCAATCTGCACTCTGCACTACCACTCTGCACTCTGCACTACCACTCTGCACTACCACTTTGCACTACCAATCTGCACTCTGCACTACCGCTCTGCACTCTGCACTACCACTCTGCACTCTGCACTACCACTCTGCACTCTGCACTACCACTCTGCACTACCACTCTGCACTACCACTCTGCACTACCACTCTGCACTACCACTCTGCACTCTGCACTACCAATCTGCACTCTGCACTACCAATCTGCACTCTGCACTACCACTCTGCAATACCACTCTGCACTCTACACTACCACTCTGCACTCTGCACTACCACTCTGCACTCTGCACTACCAATCTGCACTCTTACCACTCTGCACTACACTCTGCACTACCACTCTGCACTACCACTCTGCACTACCACTCTACACTACCACTCTGCACTCTGCACTACCATTCTGCACTCTGCACTACCACTCAGCACTCTGCACTCTGCACTACCACTCTACACTCTCAATCTGCACCACCACTCTGCACTACCACTCTGCACTCTGCACTACCACTCTGCACTCTGCACTACCACTCTACACTCTCAATCTGCACTCTCAATCTGCACTACCACTCTGCACTACCACTCTGCACTACCACTCTGCACTCTGCACTACCACTCTGCACTCTGCACTACCACTCTGCACTACCACTCTGCACTACCACTCTGCACTACCACTCTGCACTCTGCACTACCACTCTGCACTCTGCACTACCACTCTGCACTTTGCACTACCACTCTGCACTACCACTACCACTCTGCACTACCACTCTGCACTACCACTCTGCACTATGCACTACCACTCTGCACTACCACTCTGCACTACCACTCTGCACTACCACTCTGCACTACCACTCTGCACTACCACTCTGTACTACCACTCTGCACTACCAATCTGCACTCTGCACTACCAATCTGCACTCTGCACTACCACTCTGCACTACCAATCTGCACTCTGCACTACCAATCTGCACTCTGCACTACCACTCTGCAATACCACTCTGCACTACCACTCTGCACTACCACTCTGCACTACCACTCTGCACTCTGCACTACCACTCTGCACTACCACTCTGCACTACCACCCTGCACTACCACTCTGCACTACCACTCTGTACTCTGCACTACCAATCTGCACTCTGCACTACCAATCTGCACTCTGCACTACCACTCTGCAATACCACTCTGCACTACCACTCTGCACTACCACTCTGCACTACCACTCTGCACTACCACTCTGCACTCTGCACTACCACTGTGCACTACCACTCTGCACTACAAATCTGCACTACCAATCTGCACTCTGCACTACCACTCTGCAATACCACTCTGCACTACCAATCTGCACTCTGCACTACCACTCTGCACTCTGCACTACCACTCTGCCCTACCACTCTGCACTCTGCACTACCACTCTGCACTCTGCACTACCACTCTGCACTACCACTCTGCACTACCACTCTGCACTCTGCACTACCACTCTGCACTACCACTCTGCACTACCACTATGCACTACCACTCTGCACTACCACTCTGCACTCTGCACTACCACTCTACACTCTCAATCTGCACTCTGCACTCTCAATCTGCACTACCACTCTGCACTACCAATCTGCAATACCACTCTGCACTACCACTCTGCACTCTGCACTACCACTCTGCACTACCACTCTGCACTACCACTCTGCACTACCACTCTGCACTACCACTACTACTCTGCACTACCACTCTGCACTCTGCACTACCACTCTGCACTACCACTATGCACTACCACTCTGCACTACCACTCTGCACTCTGCACTACCACTCTGCACTCTGCACTACCACTCTGCACTACCACTCTGCACTACCACTCTGCACTACCACTCTGCAGTACCAATCTGCACTTTGCACTACCACTACCACTCTGCACTACCACCCTGCACTCTGCACTACCACTCTGCACTACCACTCTGCACTACCACTCTGCACTATGCACTACCACTCTGCACTCTGCACTACCACTCTGCACTACCACTCTGCACTACCACTCTGCACTACCACTCTGCACTACCACTCTGTACTACCACTCTGCACTACCAATCTGCACTCTGCACTACCAATCTGCACTCTGCACTACCACTCTGCACTCTGCACTACCACTCTGCACTACCACTTTGCACTACTAATCTGCACTCTGCACTACCACTCTGCACTCTGCACTACCACTCTGCACTCTATACTACCACTCTGCACTACCACTCTGCACTCTGCACTACCACTCTGCACTACCACTCTGCACTACCACTCTGCACTACCACTCTGCACTACCACTCTGCACTCTGCACTACCACTCTGCACTACCACTCTGCACTACCAATCTGCACTCTGCACTACCAATCTGCACTCTGCACTACCACTCGCACTCTCAAACTGCACTCTCACTCTGCACTACCACTCTGCTACCACTCTGCACTCTGCACTACCACTCTGCACTCTGCACTACCACTCTGCACTCTGCACTACCACTCTGACATCTTCCCTGCGCATCACCCTCGGCCACGTGAGAACCATGGGCAGGGGGCAGCCTCCGACTAGAAGCTGTGATAAAACATGGTGAACACCCCTCGGGCACCAGACAGCATCACCGGTGGGCAGAGATATCCGTCGCAATTGGAACACAAATGCAGCCCTTTCGCTGCACTCTCACCCAGGGGAATGTTCTACAGACACAAAGGGTAGGGCACAGACGCCACCAGACACGGCGGACTCATGGAACATTAATGAAGTGACCTAGAGGGTGAGGATGGGATACTCCGCTACCATCGAGTTCGTACAAGAACAAGATTACATACGAAAAACAAACAGCACAGAAAGCGATCACTTTCGCTATCGCAATTCTTTAAAAAAAAAAAAGATCTGATGCATGTGATTCTCTACATTGCTGGCCGGCTGTTCATGTGCGCACACAGAGCTGAAGGGAAAAAAAACACAGCAGTGCACACGCTCTGCATAATGGTGAACGCGCCCACAGCATCTGGATTCCATTACAGCACCTCCCTGACAGCTCCTAATTAAGATTAATGGACGGCCTTGCGCGTAACCACAGAGAAAATGCCACAAATCGCGGACGGAAATTACAGATAGCCTATCGCGTCAAAGATACTACAAACACAGCACAGCAAAGACGAATCACTATGCAGATTCCATAAAAACTAAGGAATGTTTCTGGCCCGAGCCCTAAAGAAACTTTTTTTTTCTTTAACAATAGGCGCTCGGAGCTCCGCCACCAAGCCCTAAAAATGTGTTACGTTTTTAGGCCTACCGCTTTATAACTTAGCTCTGCCATGCTTTACACCCTGCTTTTGAACTATCCGATTTTGCTTGTGCCTGAGAGGTAAGATGCTCTTCAGATTTTATTTACCGTTCATGTTGTGCTCCCCACTACTTGGCAGAGTAACATGCTGTTACAAGTTGAGTCTGAAGACAGGAGACAGGCTTGTAGTTAGTTTAAGCTTATTTATTTAGTCGAAATATCCTGAGTGGAAAATATGTGGCTCTTCCCTTGCCAGTCAGTCTTCAACTGCCAGAGTCTGGAACCAAGCACTATTACGTGGAATGTGGAACGCACTGGGCACAGTGCTCCACACTCTATGTAAGAGATAAACCTTACAAGAAGATTACAACATATCCTCTTCTCTTATAACAACTAAAACAAAAAAAAACAAAAAGGGAGAGAGAGAAGAGAGGGGGAAGGTGAAGAGGAGGAAATACCTGTGAACCACAATACTAATAAAATCAAAGCTACATGTACTAAAGCAATAATGCAAATACATCAAGTACAAATGTAATCTCTCAAATAACCTGGAGGATGACGACCCCTATAAAGTGTTACCTCCCTTGATGATTGGCATACCGCCCTCGTCAGTTGGCGTTCAACGGGAGAAGCAAGAGCATCACCTCCCCCTTGCACCAACCTTTGAGAAGTATTGTTACCATGAGAATTGTAAGTGAGGTCAATATGAGACATGGACAAAAAAATGTTGCTAGAAGGAACATTATGACAATTTGTTTTAACATCAACATTTGCGTTAACTTTCTGATACAGAGCTACCTGTCTATAATTCCATTTGTCACCATTGTCTAAAACCACACAATAAGGTAAAGCAAGCTTAACCTTGTAAGGTCCCAGAAATTTTGAAAAGCGAATACCAGGTCTTCCTGTGGTATTTTAATAAGAGGTTTATGGTCTCTTACCTGGCCAGTCAGTCTTCAACTGCCAGAGTCTGGAACCAAGCCCTATTACGTGGAATGTGAAACGCACTGGGCACAGTGCTCCACACTCCCTGAAAGAGACCAACCTTACAAGAAGATGACAACACATGCATCATGTTGAATTTTTGCTCGAGCCTTCCCTAAGTCACACAGTAGTGTTGTTAGGTTGATGCTCGAGTGTGTACTTGTGGCTTGGATGAATGTGGGAATTCTAGAGCTTGGGGCCCGATGTAGGTAGGGCTTTACCGATCGGTATCGGCCGAAAATACCGATTTTTGGCCCTTACCGATCGGTAAACAGCCATCGAGATGTAGGGAACCAAAACCAGAACGAATCGGATAGAAAACCGAATCGGAATGTGTACCGAACGTGAAAGGATCCGATACGTACATACCGAAAATCGGATATGTAACGATTCGGAAAAACACCGATTCGGTGACAAAGACCGAATCGGTCCATGTACCGAATCGTTAGTGACACCGAATCGGAAAATCACCGATTCGGTCCCACTACCGAATCATTAGTGACACCGAATCGGGAATTCACCGATTCGGTCCCACTACCGATTCGTTAGTGACACCGAATCGGGAATTCACCGAATCGGTCCCACTACCGATTCGTTAGTGACACCGAATCGGGAAATCACCGATTCGGTCCATGTACCGATTCGGTAGAAATACCGATTCGGACATGAACCGAATCGGAAAACATGCCGATTCGTATGAATCTCCGATCGGGAAATTCCCCGATTCCAACAGTTGGGGAGATGTAGGGAGGCACAGAAACACCGAAATCGGCTCAAAATCGGTAGAATTCACTCGGTATTTACCATGGATTGCAATCAGGTGGTAACCAACTCCAACCCATATAAACAGTCCCAAAATGCATTGCAACTTGCAGGATGGCAGCTTTCTATGTCATTGCGAGGCGGCTACGGCTACAGCAGGAAGGACAGAGGGAATGGCTAAGAAATGAACAGGTCTACAGACAGAGGATAACCCTGTTCATGCTCACTGAGGCTGAGATCCTACAGAGATACAGGCTGGACTCTGACACCATACTTGAGCTCATCAGGGACCTTAAGCCATACTTGGACCACCACACCCCAAGGGCACACGCCATCCCTGCGCACGTCCAGGTGCTATGCAGCCTACACCTGGTAGCGTCTGGCAGCTATCAAAGTGGAGCAGCAGCAGCAGGAGGGGTGAGCCAGAGCAGCCTGTCAAGGTTCTTCCACACATTCCTTGACGCCATGATAGACAGGATGGACCAATACATCTCATTCCCTGCAACCCACGCAGAACTGCTACAAACCAAAGCGGACTTCTACCAGATGGCACACTTTCCCCAAGTCATCGGTTGCATAGATGGCACGCATATTCCGATTTGCCCACCAGCGGACACCGAATACATATACCGCAATCGGAAATCGACACACACCATCAACGTGCAGGTGATCTGCAATGCCAAGTGCACCATCACAGACCTGGTAGCAAAATTTCCAGGGAGTACCCATGACTCCTATATATTCCAACAGAGCGGCATATATGCACGGCTGATGGCTGGCGATTTTGGAGAAGGATACCTCCTAGGTGAGACACATCATCAGACCCCCATAACACATGGTAGGTAGGTGTAATACATGTATGCATGTGTCTAATGTGACCCCTTTCTCTTCCAGGCGACAGTGCATATGCCCTCCGCTCATTCATACTCACCCCCTACCTCAACCCCTCCACACCCAGCCAAAGGAGGTATAACCGGGCCCACATACGCACCAGGAATGTTGTGGAACGGACCTTTGGCATCTGGAAAAGTAGATTCAGATGCCTGCACAAGAGTGGAGGTGCAAGGCAGTATACCCCCATCACCTGCTGCAAGATCATAGCTGTATGTGCAATGTTACACAACCTTGCGGTCAAGAAGGGCACTGAGGTGGAGTTGTCTGACTACGAGGACTATGACGACGACGAAGCTGTGCCACTGACACAGCCAGCTGGGGTGTGTACGCCATGTGATGGCAGATACAGACGTGAGGAGATCACTGAGAACTATTTCTGACTGAGTACAGATGCAAAGACAGCTAAATGTTGCTTGGAAAATAAAATTTTTAATAGTGATGCACCACAGTTACATCACTGAAGTGCATTAAAAAATGGAGTCTGTCAAAACAAATAAAGTCCAGGGTCCTGGTATGATCATCCCCCCTTGCCAGCCTATTTTTTGGCCCGCTTTCCAGACCCACTGGGGTGTCCCCCGGCCCCCTCCGAATGGCCTGCAGCATCAGCGGATCGCCTGGTGCTCCTCCTTGGCTCTGATGCAGCGCTGGCCGGGCTGCTGCGGCTGCTGCTGTCTCCCGCATCACCCAGGTCCAGGGCAGGATTGGAGGCGGCGTTTGAAATTAACATGGCCTCCATGGCCGTGGTGATTCTGGCCATCCCCCTGGTCAGCTCAGCCGTTTGCTGACTCTGCACCGACTCCTGATTTGCGCTTCGGATGCACAGCTGGGCGGTCGCCGATGCAAGGCGGGCCATGGCCCGGTTGAGCACCCGGGCATCCCTCCTGCGCGCAACCTCATGCTCCTCCTGCCTGGCAGAGGAGTGGGTGATGGCAGTGGTCAGCCTGCCCAACCCTGCTGCCACCTCCTTGTTGCTGTCCACAACAGCCTGGAACCCCTTCACCAACTCCCCCATCTGCAGGTTGTGCTGCAGGAGCTGGCGTTGGCAGGCCATGGTGGATCTGGCCTGTTGGCGCTGGATTTTGACCATCTGGCCCTCCAGGCCCAGGAACACACTGCCCTCCCGTGCTGGTGCAGCAGTGGTGGTGGTGGTGGTGGTGGCACGGCGTCTGGCACTGCTGCCTCCGGCCTGCTGAGTGGGCTGGGGTGCCACTGGTGGTGGTGTGGTGCTGGCCGGTCCCGGTGCCCCTGCTCCCAGGACAGGTAGGACGGGTGGCAAGGCCACGGTTGTGGCAGGAGCTGTTGTTGGCGGAATGGTCTGCCTTGTTGGGGAGTTGCATGGTGAAAATTGCAAGGGGGGTGAGCTGGGCAGTACTGGGGAGTGCACTGCCTGGAAATCAATCACCAGGACTCCCTCCATTCCAAGCCCTGTGGTGTCTCCTTCCTCATCCTCATCCTCCTCCTCCTGGCCAGGCTGGCTGGTGCTGGGCCCTGCCACTGCAGTAGTAGATGTCGAGGCTCCCTCTGGTGCCACAGTGGTGCTGCCTGATGGTGCCCCTAGGTACAAAGAAGCATTTGTAAACTGAGTGCCGATGTATTACAGGCAGTACAATTATGGCATTCCACATGTCCTTGCATCTCCTTACACCGTGTCACACTGTTTCCTGTCTTGTGATTCTGCACTGACATATCTGGCTAACTTCTGCTGACTACATGTACCATGATGCTTGTCTCTTGTATGTTGGTGGCAGTACAGTGCTGGTGTTTGCCTATGCATTGTGTCTAATGGGGAGGTGTCTGGTAGGGTGTGTCATGATGCGCATGCTTCTTACCTGTAGCTGTGGCCATCGCAGTGCTGTCCAGGGTCCCGATCCCTACGATGCTCGCCCTCTCGATGGTGCTGGAGACAATTTCCTCCAGCTCGGTGAGGGGTGGCGCCGGGTTCTGGCCTCCTCCGGTGTGTCCAGCCTGCCTCTGGATTTCGGCCAGCTTCCTCTTCGTGAGGCTGCGGAGGTCGTAGAACCTTTTCTTTAGTTCCTCAATGGACCTGGGGGTGACTCCAGCAGCATTGACCTTCTGTGCGATGTCGGTCCACAATCTCCTCTTCGTGCTGTCTGGCACGTTGAGGGACAGCCTGCCAAAGAGCTGGCGGTGCACCCTCACCACCTCCTCAACCAGCACCTGCAGTTCTGTGGTGGTGAATTTGGGCTTCCTCTTTTGGGAGGACTTCTGGCTTCCTGCCTGATCTGCCATTCTGCTGTTGTTCAGTCTGCAACCTCCTTCTCCCACTGCTGCTAACTGTGTGTTGGGCTCAGGCAGGCTTTCCAGTAACTTCTAGAAACTTCTTAATTGTCTGCACCTGCCAGGGTTGCCACTCCCTGTTTGGGTGGGGGAGGGGGAGCCACCTCATTGGCTGAATCGCCTATTGCCGAATCGGCTTTTACCGATTCGGTATTAGCCGAATCGGTAAAATCCGATTCGGTATTATCCGAATCGGTAAAAGCCGAATCGGTTCATGCAATGCATTCCTATGGGCTTTTTCGCCATGGGTCTATGATTGCCGAATCGTTTTTTACCGATTCGGCTTTTACCGAATCGGTATTCGCCGATTCGGAACTATCCGATTCGATGAGAGCCGATTCGGTGTTTTCCGATTCGTTGTTGGCCAAATCGGTAATTTCCGATTCGGAACGAGCTGAATCGGAACGTACCGATTCTCATTACCGATGCCGACCGATTCGGTTTTCATTCGGTATTTTTTTCCTACATATCGTTTTCCGATTTCAGAATACCGATTCGGCCCGCCTCGGTATTTTGAAATCGGAAAATCGCGTTTACCTACATCGGGCCCTTGGTGAGCAGATTATGTTAGAAGCTGTTTGCCGGTGGCTGCGTCCACACTTACCTGCTGTCTTGGGAGTTTAAGCTCTGAATAAAGAAGTCTCAATCTACTCTACGTCTGGACTACTTATTCAACTCAACACATCACACATTTTAAACGCCTTTTCTTTACCAATCAAGCGCACCCTTGTTCACAAATCTGCATATTAGTTTTTGCTCCAGGGTTTAGCCCTTCTGCAACCAGATAATCAGCTTTGAAAGCCAGACTGGCTTTCATCTGCGGCGAGTTGAGATTTTCGGCCATGCTGTGCAGCCTTGTATGGGAGCGACCAGTGGAATGTTTCATTTCCAGTAAAATCATTGTTAATTCCTTGCTTTCTTGGGAGCCCGTTTCTCCCTGCTCTTCCATGTTCGCTCTGACCTTCGTGTTTTACTGTGAAGTCGGCGGATGGCAGGGGCCGACGGGAAGATGGCTGGCTGGTCTGGCGTGCTTTGCTCGAGGCAGCTCCCAGAATAGCACTTGACTTGGTAAAAAGCCCCGGGGCTCTGCTTAAAACACCTATTTGTATTCACAATGAAAAGGTTAAGAATTGTGAATAATTTAAGGACGTGTTTGCTCAGAATGCAATAAAATGCAATTTCGGGAAACTGCTTTCCGGTTAAGTCTTCCTTATGCATGGGGGCACACGATGAACGCTTACCAGGGGTCTGCGGGAGCAGGAGAGAAAGCGCGCGAAAATGCATGGCAGGGAATGGCTGGCGTCATTTGAAGCGCCCAATGTGTAAACAGGGGCGTGGAGGTACGAGAGGCATAGCTGCCAAGGTTTCAGATTGCTATGTGTGACATTTTCATAATTCCAGTGAAATTATGAGTGACATTTCAATGACTATGTGTGACACTTTATCGCAAACAAAATCAAGCAAGGAAGACTAGGAAAACATATGAATAACAGCAATTGCACCCATTTGAGCAACAACACTCTCTAAGAAGATGTTTAAACTGTTGGAAATAACCAGAAACTGAAGCACCTAGTGCCCTTCTAAGCTGACCATACTGTTAAACAAAACAAGGACTCAGATATGCACTACTCATTGGCAGTGCGTGCCGCACCACTGCAAACAAAAGAAGGTTTTTCTATATTTTAGCAACGGGAGTTATTGTAGTAGGGTCAGATTATGTGTTGCAAAATCGGCGCAATGTGCCACTTGCTCACCTCATGTACAGAATGACAAAATGACTGCTATAAGGGGGCGGGGAGAGAAAAGAAGGCGATGAGGACTGGTTTCCAGATTGGGTCTCATCACTTTAAATCATACATCATCGGTCGCTGGGGTACTGAATGTATCCGAGGCGCAGACTCAGCTACCGACATTTTTAGCAGGTGTTCCTCTTAATTTCTTCTGCTCTGACAAACGTTACATTTTATTAAGAGCACTGATCGTTTTACGAGTTCACGTTATAAGTAATGTTTAATGTTGCACTTGCTTACTTGGATTTGAGGCAGGCTGGTACATAATCTCACAGCTGCAGACAGCAGCCCGGCCCGAGTCACTGACCCCTAATACGGCAGGATCATGAATATACCACACTACGCATTGTGCACAGAGCAGCAGGCCGAAAGTGCATAGGTGAACAGTATTCTCTACAGTGATTAAGGGCGGCAGCAGGCTCACAACAGCGGGTCAGCAGCAGCCAACATAGGAGGGGGCGGTAAACTTCAGAGAGGCAGAGGCAGGCTGGTGGTGGTGCGAGCGCTGGCATGCTCCCCACCTCAGCTGCCCTGGATCTTTATAATAATAATCTGCTCCTGCCTCTTGTCATGAGTGATCCGTCCAGTGAACGTCGGTGTGCATTATTGAGGGGGCACCATTGACAAAATAATGAATGTAGAGGGGCGGGCAGTGGCAAATGAAAGAAAAAACTACTGCGCTCACCCTGCTGTGCTGTCCGAGAGTTACGAATACAATGTCTGTTGCAATCACGTGACCTCACCATGTCACGTGATTGCCGTGGTAACCCCGGCCGGCGGCAGCAGCTGGGCTAATTATGAATGCTCATTGCTGCCGACAGGGCAGCAATGAGCCACCAGTTCGACGCGATGCTCCTGACCTGAGCAGACTTTCACACTACTACAATCACACACTCTGCCAGAGCAGTATCATGCGGTACGCGTTGCGTGCTCATCGGAAGTGCACTGTTTGGCCTGGATAATGACTTCCTTTGCACCAGCGGTGGTGTCAAGGAGGCAATACAAATGCGTGACTTTACATTTTCGTGCGGTGATGCGGATCACTGCACAAAAATGCGTTAGTATCACGCCTGATGCGTGATACTTGGCTGGGCTGGAGAGGTCATAAGCGGGAGCACGTGTACCCGCTGAACAATTTAACCTCTCCAAACGAAAGCCCACCCACACCAGAATGCAGGCGTCGCAGCCACACGTGAATTGGGAAGAAGGGTAACGGAAAGACAAGCACAAAAGATCAACAGCCCAGTAGAAAGAGTGACTCAAACAGTGTCTTTGGGATGCCTCATGGCAGGGGCACTGGGAGCATGAGATTGGACAGTAGGAGTCAGGTTCACTGGGACACGGATAGCCAAACAGATCACCGTAGCAAGGGAAGCCGATGACCCGCAAATGCTAGACACCTGCTAAGGGGCCATCGTGTAGGGCTAGGACAAGGTGTGTTGTCAAAGTAGTGGTGGGGACTATGACGGTGTATAGAATGTACAATTAGGCTTGGCAATGATAATGACCAAGTAATGTGTGTGAAAAAACCATGTGTACTCAAGATGTAATAACCTACAGCCTGTTTTGCACCATAAGTAGTTTCCACACACTCAATAAAGTTTAAAGGTGCTTAGGCCAGCCAGGAGGAACAAAGACCAACCGTACATCTTGGAAGGGTTCATTTAATCACATCAGTTTTTAGGAGTCTTGTAAGAACAATGTGTCCCCGAAAATTGTATTTCTGCCTACACTTGCTCTCGCATCTTGCGTAGTCATGCACTTAACCTGCTTTTTCCCTTTTCCCTTTTCTCCTTTCCCTTTTGTTTTTGCCTTCTCAAGTTAATACCTTTGTCAGCTTCTGGGAGGCTTGGAAAAAGCACCTATTTTAAGTTTCCCTAATTACCGGCATCTCGTAACCCTTGATAGAGTAGTGAGCGACATACAAATGTCACAATGGATGCAGGAATGATAGATAGATGAAAGATAAACGGATGGTAGACAGACGGACGAAAGAGGCAACATGGATGGATGAATGGATGGCAAGACATGGAGATAAATAGATAGACAGACAGACAGACAGACAGACAGACAGACAGACAGACAGACAGATAGATAGATAGATAGATAGATAGATAGATAGATAGATAGATAGATAGATAGATAGATAGATAGATAGATAGATAGATAGATAGATAGATAGATAGATAGATAGATAGATAGATAGATAGATAGATAGATATCTAGGTAGGTCGCTCCCTCCCGCTGCAGCTCGGCTCCACCAGAGCCTTGCACCCTCGGTCTCTGCTGCCCATTTATGGGCGCTGTCTTTTCTCCCCCCGTGCCCCTGCTCGACGTTCCTGCCGCTGCTGCCCCTGCGGACCGCGCCCATTCGTTAACCCCTGCCTCCCGCCTCCCAGCTGCTTCTCCCTCCCAGCTCCCCTTAAAATTGGAGGCAGCACGCAGTGAGGAGAACGACCCCTGACCTTGCCAGGTAGGTCGCTCCCCCGCCCGTCTGCGCCCATCCGCGCCTGGACTGCGCCCAGCACCAGAACCCCTGGACCCCACGACACCAGACTCCACTACGACGCCAGCAACCTCCACGCACTCAACGCCGGCCTAAACCACACCTGCTTCCAGGCCAACCCAAAACGGACCCACGGACCCTTCTCCTGCCGCACCTGCAGCTTCACCTGCGACAGAACAACCAAACCTCCAAGGACTGGACCCAACCACCTCCGCTGCACTCCTCAAAACCCGCTCCGCACGCAAACACGCCGTCGAGCTCTGAGATCTGCTCAACACCTCTGCCCCAGACTTGGCCTTCCTGACCGAGACCTGGTCAATAGTAAATTTTGTCCCTTGGAAGTCCAACGCTTTCCATACTGTTGCACAGACTGGAGTGGGAATAGTAAATTTAACCCATCCTAAGTCCAATGATTTTCCAACTGTTGCACATACAGGAAAGGAAATAGTAACACTTACCCCTCGGAAGTCCAACGCTTTTCCTGCTGTTGCACAGACTGGAGTGTGAATAATAAACATAACCCCTCTGAAGTCCAACGCTTTCCCTTTTGTTGTACTGTTTGGAGTGGGAATAATATATTTAACCCCTCTGAAGCCCTATACTTTCTCTACTGTTGCATAAACTGGAGTAGAAATAGTATATCTATTATTCTCAGAATCCAGTAAATTTCTTAATATTGGTTAAATATATTAATTATTAATATGTGTGTATAATGTAACTTTTATAGTATTTGCTTATATTTGATGTATTTGTTTTTAAAAATGTTATAATATTTTTTGTAAATGTCTATTTTTATTTTTTTAATTTATTTTTTCATTTATATCATGTTTCAGAATTTAATTGTTAATCTTTTTTATGTTTAATATAAAAATAATATATATATTGCCCAGTTGAAGGCACAAGCCTAAACACATTGGCGTCCTGGAATTTGGCATACAGCTACATTGAAGAATAAAGAAAAAGTAAAGATCCCACTTTGCCTGTGTTGTAATGGAGCACAAGGAAATGTCACCAGTGACCTTATGTGTGTTTTGGCAATGTGATTGTTCCTGGTGCATCTTTATCAAGAAATATGTGATAACATGATTCCTCCTATAGAGAAGGTGACAAGACTACAAAGAGGTAAATCTCCACCAAATAAGGTTCCTTTCTCTTAACTATATGAAGTAAGTGCTTCTTTGCTTGATGGATACTTGTCCTAATTTTCCTCAGCATCAAGAACTCCTCACCAAAATCGGCAGGAAATGCGCTAGAGGGGTAGGGGGGGTGGAAACTTGTTAAGTTGCCCATCATCCTGGCAAAAGGCAGGAAGACCTTTTGCTGCTAGTAAGCTGGGCGGGGCCAACTGGGAAAGCATCCAAGTGATTTCCATATTTGCCTACTCCTAGCAATTTAAAGGGAGAACCATGGACTCTGCTCTCACCAGAAGAAGACAAGAAAGAACCCACATGTCAAGATACATTCAGATTGCGCTCCAATAAATCAATGCATTCAGGGGTGGCCCCTCCACTAGGGGGGAGGAGCATCGCCCTACTTCTTTCTCACAGTGGGAGAAGCAGAAACATAAAATAGTAATAACTTCCCATTATTACCATTTTATGTTTAGTTGCAGGAGGGTACGCGGGGTTGCTCTGCAAGCAGGGGAGCAGTGGTTTGTCCACTACTGAGGGCGCAATGACTGTTTTGTTGGTCCTCTGGGGCCGCCCAAACAAGTAATGCGCATTAACATGGAGAAAACCCTGATAGTCCCATTTGGCAAGAAACACTACAGCGGCGGTGGTTGGTCAATTAATAACACAAGCCTTTCGATCGGCCAATCATACAAATATTTTGGCGTCCATCCGACGCAAGGGGTAGCTTCTCAAAGCAAAGCAGTGTGATCGCAGCTAAAACTACGGCCTTAGTGGTATCTTTAGCCAAGCTATCGAAGAAACTCTCAGGCCCAACCTTTGCCCCTTTCTTAGAAGTCCTCAGAGCAAAAATTGGGCCAACACTTTCTTATGGCATAGAGATCTTCAAAGGCAAAATGAACACTGCCCTTAACAAATATACAACTAAAATCTACAGGAAGGTACTTCATTTACCGAGCGCTGCTTCCCCGGCTCAGATCAGACTAGAGCTGGGATTAACCAACTATGAAGCCACTAACGTTGGTGCTTACCTTAAGCTATGTCATAAATTGAGACAGGCCGAACCAGGCACACTAGAATCCCTAATATGGATAGAAATCAACAAGACTAATCCAGGGGGAACATTTGGGCGCCTTCTGAATGATTACATCCATAAAATGTCAGCTGCCGATCTTTGGGCTCTTAACCCCAGTCATACTGTTTTTAAAAACATAATCAAAAAATGTGTAAGACTGAAATCTCTGGCTTCGGACAAAGTTCTTGTCTCGAAACACTGTCACTCCTGGGCGGTAGTTAACTCCTACAAACGATTGGCCCCTGCTGCCTACCTCTCCACGACATTTGCACTTCATCTAAAGCGCTGTCTGATTGCTCTAAGACTGGGAGATTGGCGCTTTCTCCAAAATCTTCTCACTTGGCGTCGTAAGTAAGAAGACACAACATGCAGAGGATGCGGGTCAACAACAGAAACAATCTTGCACGTGCTCTGCATCTGTCCCTCATTCAATTTCCAGCGGCAATGTCTCCTCAAGCCAGAATGGAACAGGCTTGGTATTAGGACCTGCAGGCATGCCATCATTGCTGCTATGTCTCCAGAAAACATTGTCTTAAACATAAATCTGTCCAAATTCATTCAGCACGCTTACCGCAACCTAGATAATATTGACATTGCTGAGGCCATATAGCTGATTGACAAAATGGAAACCTGCACTTTAATAGACCTTGCAATAACTGGGAGAGTTAATTTACAAACTGAAAGGTTTCAATTATTATGCTTACGGTCACATTTTATTCTTTTATCATCTTTTATTCATAAAACTGTACACAATGTGATTTGTGCAATCTTTTAAAGATATGTTTTTTATATCTAAATAAAGAATTACTACAAGTCATGCGCACTCTGCCATTTCTCTGCACGGAGAAAATGGCCTACCCAATACCCTGGCTAGGCAGCGTCCCCACCAATTACAATGCTGCCATTTCAGCTTTATGATTGGATAAGGGGAGGGGAGGGAGGCTGCCTGCTTGCCAGAGACAGGAGAACAGAAGCCAAGAAAATGCGGGACCCGGCCTGCTGACAGGTACGTTATTTTATTTATTATTAAATTAACCCCCCTGCATGACCCTCCCCATGTGACCCTCACTGACGATTAATGACGGCCGCAACTGAATGCATTCACAACCACAAAGAATTTCAGATCGTTTTTCAATATGGAATTGCCGAAAAAACACACTTGCTATGTCTTTGCCAAGACCAAGAGTTAGGATCATATCTCCTTTATAGAACAGGAGCTTCAACGGGAGCACATGCTATGTTCATATATGTAAGTGCTTACAGTTGTGGTAAAAGTTTTGTGAAATGAGCATCAGAGCCAGAACAGCCTCGGGGACCCCCTCTCCCCAGTCCTGGCCATGTCTTAATGGGGAGCTTGGCTCTGTGGCCCCCATCCCCAGGCCAATTTGGGGCACGGCCTTAATTGAATGGGAGAGGGAGCCTGTGGCCTCTCTCACCGGGCCAATTTGGCCCTGAGGACTCTATCCCCCGGGGTCTGGCTATGTGTCTCTAGGTGCCATGGTCACACCCAGGGCACTCAGTGTGCAGGATGGGGGTAACGGGTGTACCTCAAATCTCCTGCAGTCCCAGCCATCCATGCAGGAAGCTGTTGGAAATACAGCTCCATACAGAGTAATAGTTTCATCTCTTTCTCTGCTCGTTTGTCTGCGGGCAGGGAAAGAGATGAAACCTCCACTTCCAGTAAGCAGGAGGACTTTGATAGCTCCCACTTGCTGTCAGCTCCCACCAAGCAAAAGCAAACAGCTTTGTCCCTGGGGTAGACACCCCGGGACATAGCAGGAGCAGGCCTTGGGTGGTGGTGGTTCCAGGGTCATAATTGGCTTCCTCTTTTGGTGTGCATGGGCCAGTCATAGGGAGGTAGTGGTCCTCAGGTCTGTATATGGCCTGGGAGGGGGACCGCACAGTCCCCTATCCTTTT
The DNA here is from genome assembly GCF_964263255.1 of Lissotriton vulgaris. Classification (NCBI taxonomy): domain Eukaryota; kingdom Metazoa; phylum Chordata; class Amphibia; order Caudata; family Salamandridae; genus Lissotriton; species Lissotriton vulgaris. Next base: position 858,590,084 of record NC_141695.1, read on the forward strand.
TTAAAAAAGGAATTGGCCCTGGGGAGGTGGTTGACCCTGGTATCTAGGTGGGTCCACGAGGTCCCCCACCAACTTTTAACAATAGTTTGGGGAAGGTCATGGTCCCCTTGACAATAATAAGCCCTTGGAGGGGGACCCTTGCATCCCACCATATTATTTTAATATAAATACATGCCCCGTGGACCTGGTCCAGTCAGGGGCTTAATTACAAAGAAGTGCGGGAAACCATGCTTGTTTTTTTTTAATTGACCATGAATCGAAAACAAAATAGCTTTTTTGCCCTGCTGGGGTCCCTCTGGGATACTAGGACCAAGGGTACGGGGCTAGGGTATTCACACACTGAAGCCTTTTCTTTTTTTTGCGTTTTTGTTTGGATGTCCTGGTTCAAGTGCTGGCAGCAAATCAAAACTCTGCAGGTCTCTGCACAAGCTCATTATCATTTGTTAAGCCTTTGCAATAGTAGAAATAAACATTTGAATTTCCTTTAATTTCTTGTAAATTACTGAATGGATTACAGCAGATAACTGGAAACATGGACAATTAGAGTCACTGCCACACTTTGTGTTGAAATTTTTGTGAAGATTCGTCAAACGATGCCAAAGATATAGGCAAGTAAAAAAACGCTTTTCCTATGGTCCAAAAGAAACAGGTTCCTAACCATAACTACTTACTGGCGATATATGTATATCAAAATATCAAAATGCTCCTTCCGCTCTCCCCGCCCTCGGTAGAAGGATCGCACACGCCAGTGGAACGCATCAGACTTTCATTCAATATTTAAACCACAAAGAGGCGATCATTCAGGGGATTAATCCAAAGGTAGTTGTTTTATCCATTAACGCGTTTCGAGTGTCTTGCACTCTTGCTCACACACGTGACAAACACGAAACACGATACATGATAAAACAACTACTTTTGGAGTAGTATATATAGATATAAATATATATTCACCCCAAAAAAAAGGTTACAGGGACGTTATGGTTAGGCTGACATTTCACTTGTACAAAACCAGAGATATTCAGTTGTTATAGTTAGCTGAGTTAACTATAACTTGCACCCCCGCAATGCACTGCTTATGACCCCACATATTAGATCACTTGTGACATGGTCAGTCACATCACTGATTACATCTTAAATGACATCACTGAATTGTGTGTCCTTTGCTTTCTCTCCCTAAGTGTGCCGGGTATGCCCGAACTTGAGTCCCGGGCTCACTGTGTCACTTGATTCAAGCTATCCTGGCTGATGAGGGGTGAAACCACGGGGGCGTGGCTTGGATGCCGAGGCAAGGAGTAGCGTGAGTGGCGAGCTCCGCTCATGAAACCCGCACTTCTCCTGAGTAATTGACCCCCAAACCCCCTCCCACGCCAACCGGGGATGGGCGAAGCAAGGGGGAGCCGCGCCGGAGTGTTCTCGCCCCTCACAGCAGTGTAAAACCCCATATCAGAGCAATTAGTGGAGCTGATCCGAGGACTCGGGCGGCTTTAAAATGGCGGCGATAGGGACAGAATTGGTCCTGAGACGGCGCCGCGAGTGATGGGCTCTGCAGGTCCGGTCCTTGCCGAGGAACGGCGAGGATCTGCTGCCGGGGCGGGGGCGGCACACAGCGCTGGAGCCAGTGCGAGAGGAGCTGCTGCCCGATCGACGCGGCGGAGTAGAGCGGACCCTGCTGCGAGGCTACACTAAGGGGGTCCGAACGCTGTGGCAGCAAAACGGGAGGTGACCTGCGCTGACCCCGGAGAGGGCAGCTGTGCTACTGATAGTGCCCGGTGGCGGCAAGAGAGACTCTGGGGGGGGGCCCCCTCTGTGAGCCATCCAGAGCAGTCTGAAGGGAGCATTGAGGCGGCCAAGAGAGGTGCCACTGCCCAGTGGATGCTGCGGGGTGGAGCGGACTCCCTTACGTGACAGCGCTGAGGAGGACCGAGCGCTGTGAGGGATGACGGGAGGCTGCCTGCGCTGCCGGGAGTTCTGGCCCCGGCGAGGGCAGCTGAGGTGCCTACAGTGCCCGAGTGGTGTGACAGGGGAATCTCTGGGGGGGACCCCCCTCCCTGAGGCATCCAGGGCACTGTGAAGGGGCTTGCAGAGACAGCTGGGCCCCGGGGTGAGATGCCCATGCTAGTACGACAGCTGAAGGTGGCGACTGGACGGCCCCGGCCGGGTGCACTGAGCGGTGAGAGGGGGCGGCCCGAACCTGGGGGGGGCCCTGTTGCCCGCCGAGTGGAAGTGCGAACGGCCTGGACCGGGGACGCCAGGAGGTTAAGGAGTCGGCCGGGAGGATGTGCGGGGGAAGACCCATGCTTGGAGCACGCCGGCAGCATTGGGGAACTATAGCACCGGGGGTGCCGGAGCGTGCTGGAGGCTTCACCAGGGGCTGGAATTTGGTCTGCAGTGGCGTGCTGAGACACTAAGGTGAGACCCGTGGAGGGTGAAAATCCACTGAATTGCGGGACCTGCTGTTGCTGCCCTGCCTGGGCAGATGTAGTCCTCGAGTGGGTGGATTGTGCCGCGGTGAGTCGCTGTGTTTCCCAGTCGGGTTTGGAGACAGGCCTTGTCTGCTGCCTGTTGTTCTTCGGGTGCTTTACTGCCACGAACCCAGGGAGCGCTTACCTGTGTTCGGAGCCATGGGCAAGCCCAGAGCGACGCTGAATCCCCACCCCAAGCTGAACAGGGGCTGCACGACACGCCTCGCGACCAGGGGCTGCAGCAGCAACTTGACAAGATAGACGTGGCTATAGCGGATTCCCGCACTGCACTGCAGCAGGACATTGCGCAGGTGGCAACAGGGCTGGGCCTTCTACAAGCTGACCACTAAAAATTGTCCGACAGGGTTAAGAGTGTGGAGAACACTGTTCAAGAGGTCGCACCTTCGCAAACCGTGATGGCCCCAAAGATGGAGGGGCGTTGGACCGGATTGCGGCACTTGAACAGCGAGCTGAGGATGCAGAAGGCGGAACAACATCCAAGTGGTGAGCCTGCCGGAAAAAATGGAGGGATCGGATATGGTGAGCTATCTAGAGGACTGGCTGCAGACGGTGCAGACGGTGGTGGCTCCCGACGGTTTATCGACTTTCTATACCCTGGAACGTGCCCACTGAGTCCCTGCGGGCCCCCGCAGCAGGGTCGACCACCCCGGCCAGTGGTGGCACGTCTGTTGCATTTTCGGGACAGAGACCTGCTTCTCAAGAAGGCGCGACCAAATGGCCCTTTTCAAGTTGATAATAGCAAGGTCACGCTGTTCCCGGACTATTCATTTGACATTTGACATCCAGCGGCGCCGCGCGTCCTTCCAGGAGGTCAAGAAGGAATTACGAGCGGATGGGGATTCAGTACTCCCTGTTCTTCACGGCTAAATTGCGTATAATCCTGGATGGGAAAACCCACTTTCATGATACACCGGAGGACGCGTGAGGCTGGAAACTTACAGAGCTGGCAAAGATGATCTGGAGCAGGAGGAATGGGACAGGTCTGCAGACTCACAACCCCGCAGATCACAACGTATCACAACGTATATGACGCAGATGGAGGGGAGTGCGAAAACCATCTACCTCCCAAACGGACCTGGAGCGCAGAGCAGCACTGAAGGCGGTGACGGTGATCTCTGGCGAACAGCTGCTGCTTTCACCAGGAAGGTCGGGCCCGGACACTGAAATGGGTCAATCAGAAGCGGATTCTACAGCGTCGACAGTACACAGCTACCACTGGTTACTCCGGGAACAGCAGACGGACTACCGGATGAGTAAACATTGTGGGCAGCAGGGGGGGTGGGAGTTGTTGTACCTATATGTTGCAAAAGGACTATTGCGGCGGGTTAGCAATATGTTAACCTCGATCGCTTCTGGTTTGAATATATCGGAGTGCTGCCTCTCCCAGTGAAGAAGGAGTGGCTACGGGGGGAGTTGTGGGGTGGCTATAGCTTTTGGGGATTTCTGGGGTGGTAATTGGTTGCTGTATTGATTTGCTGGGCTCTAACCAACCCCCCACAGGATGGTTCCTAGTTAGATATGCCTTGCATCGTTGTGCGATAGTTGGGCTGGTTTGGATGGGATTCACTACGTTAGTGCCTGTTCTTGGGAGGGTGGATGATAATGCGGGTGGGGAGGGACTTTTAGGGCCTGGGAAGGGGGGAGGTGGGCGTTGGGGTACCGGCCGTTGCAGCTGAGGAGCAGTGAGGATTGTTGGTGTATTTGTTTGTATTTGCAATATGGGACCGTTACCTGATGTGAAATGTGTGATCTGGAACGTGCGGGATTGCCCTCTATGCAGCGTAGATATAAAGTCCATTCTTATTTGGTCCGTAGGGGCGTTCAGATAGCGTTTTTACTGGAAACACATCTAACTAGGGCGGAGGGGTTGGCGCTGCAGCATAGGTGGCGAGGGCAGCTTTATTACACCACTTATTCAGCATTTGCGCGAGGAGTGTTAATCTGGGTTAGAGCCGGGGTTCCCTTCCAGATGACGGAACAGCTGACAGACCCAGAAGGCCGGTATGCGGTGATAGAGCGCGCAGTTCACCCGAGTCACCTGATTCACCAATTACTTACACGCACTGGGCCCTGGCGTGCATACAATTTAATATACCATTCTCATTTGGGGTGAACCGGGTGATGGCATTCGCTGCACGCTTCTATGAGTAATTAAGGTTTGGGTTACACCTCTGCTTACCATGTACCTGACTTACCACAGGCACAAATTTCCGACGGACCTGGAGCTATAAGGGAAATAGTAGACAGAGAACCTAAAAAAAGATTTATTCTTTATACTTCAGTACATACTTATCCACAATTTCTGTAAAATGACCACAGACACCTGATGAAGTTTAAAACTTTATAAGCGTTCAAAGAGAAGATGCCAAGACAATAAGCGTTATGCAGAATAATATATCAAACATCAAAATCAACACCAGTAAGTAACTTTGTATTAGAATTATAACCATTAGAATATATGGGAAGACTAAAGGTAGGAATTTTAGAACAGAACTAGTCACTGCAACTTTATACTAGGAACAATAGGACGGGGATGGGACCTAGAACATGTACTTTAACCTAAGTGCTTCAACTATTCTTACTAAATTCACTGCAATCAGCTAAAGGAAAGGGAAAAATTGGAACACACTAATACAATATAACAGTTTGGCAATTTTCTAAAGGTGGGGAGAGAAATGGAACAATTCTACAACACTTGCATATAACTTGTTCTCAAGGTGATAGAGCAATATCACAGGCAAGAGTGCTTTATTAAGAAAAATAGAGAGAGAGAGAGAGAGAGAGAGAGAGAGAGAGAGAGAGAGAGAGAGAGACGCAAACCCACAGGTTAATATTTACCTAGGTCTGAGAGAAGACTAACCCTGGCCACGGGTCAGTTGGAAGGACGGGGACTAGGACCCTCAGGAAGGAATGCCAGAATGTGAGCCGGTACAGCTCACGGACAGTAAAGACAGGATACCCCTCAGGATTTGGATCAGGACTGGGCTCACCAAGGTACGACCAACACCCACAGCTTCGGACAGCAACGCCAGCGTTACCCCTCTCTGCAAGTAATCCGCCAGTAACCCCGCTTGGGCTTTCGAATTTCCCAGCAAAGTGCTTCGCCAGCACTTAGGACTTTTCCACCCCTTAGGAGTTTGTGGAAAGTATGGACAGAGTGCTCCGCAGCACTTCAGATTGAGCACCTATAGAGTTCGTAGGGTCAGTGACAGGTCTGCTACTCGGACAAGTCGGACAATTTTCCTAAGCTAAACTGGGGCAATTATACCATTCTGGGGTCCCTCAGACCACCCACTAATGTTGCAAGTGACAGTTTCCCACATTTTGATTGGTCAGGAGAGGTGGTGCGGTCATTACCACCTCCTAAAATTCAACGTTCCCACCATGAAATTTAAATTTTTCTATCCGCCCATTAGGTTCACGTTCCCATCCATAGAATACAATAGAAAATCTGAGTGTACAAGACATCGCAACAAAGTCAGTTATTCTCAAGGTGAGTGTCCTCATCATGTGCTGGTTTTCTCAGGCGCATTTGGCTTCGGGAGCCAGCTGGCTGATTTCAGCTTCTGCGCAGTCGAGTTTCTCCCAGGTCACATGGAAATACCCAGAGGAGCTTCAAATATGGCGTAGCTTAAGCACTCCCAGCCCCCAGAGACGCGGTACATGAAAAATCACATATAAAATGATCACACTGTATACCATGATAAAATCTAACCAACCCTTAATTTATAATGACTATAGCAGTATTGTTTAGTGCGAAAAGACAGATAGGCTGAAGCAGCAGTAGCAAGCGGAGAGCGTGGTGAGAGTCAAGCGGCCATTTTTGCAACAGTGCGCATGAGCACAAACTCCCTCCAGAATGCGAATGCGTCACATCACATGGGTATGACCGACGCATGCGCAGACTGAATTTCAGCGAAGCAGCCGATTCTTTAGTGCAAGCTTCGTTAATATGAAAAAGACATACGAGCAAGCATCCTGGGGACACCCGCGTGTATGGGAAAACGTATAATAAATGACGAACAACAGTGTTAATATGATTATACAGTTTAGGTAAGGGTTTTGTTTACGAGCAGGGCGCTTTACATGCGAATCCCTGCTCCATCAATCCCCTCTTTGATGATATTTACTATCATCACCACATAGAAGGAAACAGATGCCAACTTTTCTCATTCATCCACATCACTCATCTGAATTTCAACGAATTTATTGTTGAGTTTCCTTTCAGCTTCTCTATGAGAGTGGTGATTTTTCGCCTTTTTGTAAATTGCACTCTTTAACTCTTCTAATTCTAGTTCATCAATGTTTCTTTTCACCCCCCTCTGATTCACTGTATATTTCTTTTTGCACTTCTGGCATTTGCAGCAGATAAAAATGATCAATACAATTATACCTATTACAACTATTGGCATCAGTATTTTCCACAAAAGATTTCTACCTAGGTTAGTAAACCAACTACCTATAGAGGAGAGACCTCCAGTCAGTCTCGTCCAGGCACTGTCAACCTCCAATGGTTTGAGTTCTTTTTCCAAATTGGTTATATTTTTCACATATTGTTTTAGTTCGATACTTTTATCGGGAATGTAAGTGCAACAATGTTGCGCTTTCAGCATTCTACAGACTCCGCCCTCTTTTGCTAATAGGGTGTCAAGGGCAAGACGGTTTTGTAAAACCATTGATCTGATCGCAACCATTTCGGTATTGACCATCAGGAATCCAGCAGCAGTGTCCGTTGAGAGCCGGTCCACTACTGTAGACAATTTGCAAATTCTATGGGTGTTCAGAACTACCCCCATTCCAGGTATCAGTGCACTAAAAATATCACCTATAATTTCACCTACACTTTCGCGTTTACTACGCACTAAGCCATTAGTTTCTTCATCGCTTCCAGCTGCATTATTCACATGGTATATTTTCGGGAAAACAATGCCAAAGTAGCAGCTTCCATACCAGTGATCCGGCAATTTGAAATAAGCCTTGTTCCCACATATATAATATATTCCGGGAAACACAGGTTCTGACCCATTTTTGAAACCCCAACCTCCAATTACCTTGTAATTATGTTCACACTCGCTGGAACCGATGAATACATTGTTATAGTACTCTGTCTTTTCCCTATGGATACAAAGTTTCCCCTTTCGTTCAAAATCCAGCAACAAGGCAGGATTAGCTTCGCTTTGCGAGGTGTTATCCATGTGCTCAGCCCACCTAGGGACTCTATCCTTTTCGTCATTTGCCTTTTTCTGAAACTTTTCTCTCCTTCTGTCTGCCATCTTTATAAACATCTTTTCCTGCTCTTGCAGAGAACAGGTCAGATTAGATTGTCTAGCTTCATCTAAATCTATGTTCCCTATAGTCAGAAAATATTCTCCCATATAACGGGTCACGTCACTGGTAGTATGTACACGGTTCAAATGTCCTCTAATGGGAAGTTCAGAAAATACTACGTCATCATTTGAATAATAGTACTGTAAAGTGCTCCTATAGAACAAGCTAGCTAATATACTACAGGAGATTCCATAGGTTAAAGGTAGATGATGGTATGTCACGCCTTCAGCCACTGAGGTAGGTAGCTTCATGCAGACATAACAGTCTTCTATTTCCATAGCTTCTACGTAATGCACCAACAAGTTAGCAAAAACATCCAAATGCGTCCTGTTTCTCATTTTCTGAAAGTGTAGTCCATCCTCATCTGATGCTTCTAAATTAGGTCGTGTGTGTGTCAAGCCTACTTGTTTGTCGCGTCTTTCTAAATTTCGTGGTGTTTCTACAGTCTGTACAACCCCTACGTCTACTGCTTCTGGTTCAGTAGGGGACAAATTTGGATTTTTGCTTATCATAAAAGGTAGGAAAACTGTTAGTGCTATCCACATTACTATTAGCATGGCTATACTACACAAGCATATTTTACAGCAGGTTTTAAGACACCCACATCTGGACCTTCCAGAGACACTCGGATCAGACATTATTAGCTTACAGGTGGCTTTTGCTACCCCTCTTCGTTTCTTGGCACCAAAGGCTCACTTCGAGATTCTCTCAAGGAGGGTCTTCGTCAGAACTCCGATCAGCGATAGACTCTTCGTCACTGTTGCCACTGTGGTGTGGTTCGTCTATTTCCTCCAACACAAAGTAAGTCCACTCAGGGCTCCGATACAGTCGGTTCTGTTTCTTTAGTCTGTCGCTTTTTCTCAGCGATTTTCCTTGGGCTGCCCTTCTTTCACTTTCAGCCCTTTTTCGGTCTTTCAGTTTTTCTTCGACTGTCTTTAGTCTGAGCCTTAGTCTCTTGACGTATCGGGGTGCACTTCTCCCTCCGTGCCTCCCAGTAGTTGAGGAGACTTGGCCTTCTTCGTGCACTCTCTTTACTTTTGGTTGTGGCACCTCTGTTTTCCTGCCTGTCTGACTAGTTCCAGGTCTTTCATCTACTTCTTCTGCCTGGTCCCTATTCTGACCCTGCTCAGATTCAAATCGCACTTGCTTTTTATTTCTGGTTACTGTTGTTTCCGTTGTCTGAGCACTTTGATCTAGTTCTATCTGTTCCTGTTCATGCTCTTCGATCTCTTCACTTTCTTCTGCATGAACGTCAGCTCTAGTTTCTAACTGTCCCTCTCCACTTTCTGGAGTCTCAGGAGGAGTTTCGGTGTCTTTATCTGACTCTACTTGGCCTACTTCCTGATCAGGTGTGATGTGATTCTCGTGACCTGATCTGCTTCGTCTATTTCTAGCTCACCTGGACTATCCCACTCACTGTCTAAGTAGGAATATTTCCTGGTTCGTATTGGATCATGAACCTGGTCGTCGGCAGGGAACCATTCAACGTCTCGACTTGTGCTCGGCAGTTCGATGTCAGCTAGTTCTGGACTCTCCTCCTCGGGAGCTTCCTCAGCTGCGCTGCCTTCAGCTTCAGTCGCGTTTTCTCCAGTTACCCGCTTTGTGTGGCTGGCGTGGATCCACTTCGGCACGCCCGCACACTTTACAGCAGTTGTAGTGATGAGGATCACTTGTCGTGGCTTTCCCCACCTGGGTTTCAGGCAACTGCTCCGGGTGTGTTTCTTTAACGCCACCCAATCTCCTGGTTGCAAGTTGTGTGCTGGAGTCTTTGGCCACTCGTCTTCTGTCTCTCCAATCTGCTGAGAGAGAGAACGCACTTGGTCACCCAGCTGCTTGCAGTATTCTAGTACCATATCATCAGAAATGCTTAGCAGTTTGTGTCCGGGTACCCATGCCTGTCGCATCACTCTTCCCATCAACACTTCATGGGGGCTCAGGCCAGTCTTTCTGTTCGGGATACTTCTCAAACTCATCAGCACAAGGGGTAAAGCCTCTATCCAGTTCATTTTTGTGGAATCACACATTTTGGCCAATCTGGATTTCAGTGTGCCATTTATTTGTTCCACTACCCCAGAAGCCTCTGGATGGTAGGCACAATGCAGTCTTTGCTTCATTTTGAATGCTTTACAGAGTTCCTCTAGGACATCGTTGGCAAAATGCCCACCTTGGTCCGTTTCGATCGTCTCTGGGATTCCATACCTAGGTATCAACTCCCTGAGTAACAATTTTGCAGTAGTTATGGCATCATTTTTCTTAGCGGGATAAGCTTCCACCCACCGGGAAAATAGGCAAACTATGACTAAAATGTATCTATACCCCTTGCACCTAGGCATGGTTACAAAGTCTGCCTGCATTCTGACAAAGGGACCTACTGCCTTTCCAACCGTACTTTGTTCTACCACAGTCTTTTTCCCTGCATTGAACTGCTGACACACTAGGCACCTCTGGCAAAGCCTTTCCGCCTGGTTCCTGAACTTTGAATTACAGAACACCTTGTCAAACACTCGACACATCGCGTCTCTTCCCATATGTGTTGGTTCATGTATCATTCTGATCATGGGGTCGATCAAACTATCAGGCAGTACAGGCACCCCAGTCGAATTTACCACCACACCATCATCTCTCAACTTGCATCCATTTGCGGCCCACCTTCCTTTTTCTTGTCTGTCTGTTGCCTGTTGCAAATCTTTTAGTTCTTCCCACGTTGACACATTCTCAAACAACATAAGTTGGCAGCTGGTTCCACCCCACAAGGCAATTTGGAGTGACATGTGGTATCGGGCACAGAACTGGGCAATTTGGTCAGCGTACCTATTTCCGGCAGTCACATCGTCATTTCCAGATCTGTGAGCCGCGCATTTGACCACAGCCAATTCTTTGGGCAATTGGATAGCTTCCAGTAAGTTATGCACCACCTTTCCGTTTCTGATAGGTGTGCCTGAGGAAGTCATGAATTCTCTTTGCAACCACAATTGGCCGAAGTCATGAACAACCCCAAAACAATACTGGCTGTCTGTGTAAACAGTTATTCTCTTGTTCTTACCCCTCTTACACGCTCTAGTTAACGCGATGAGCTCTGCCACTTGTGCAGATTTCACCTCGCTCAGGTAAGATGCTTCTATGGTTTCTGTCAACGTAACCACAGCATAGGCAGCACTCAGGCTCCCACTCTCATGTCTTAAACACGAGCCATCCACGAACATTGTCTTATCCCCATCAAGTAATGCTATTTCACGGATGTCTGGACGGGGCTTCGTACTGAACTCGGTTAAATCGATGCAATTATGTTCCCCTTCCTCTTCTAGTTCTACATCCAGAGGGACAGGTAACAGTGTCGCTGGGTTTAAGACATTGCACCGGGAAATGGTTACGTTTTCAGCACCAATCAAAATTCTTTCATACTTAGTCAGCCGACTAGGTGTGAGGTACTGGGTCTTAGTTCTAGTCAGCAGGATTACAACAGAATGAGGAACATATACAGTGACGTGATGTCCCATGACAATGTTCTCACTCTGTTCCAGACTGACGCAAGTAGCAGCAACTGCTTTCAGACACCCCGGTAATCCAGCAGCCACCGGATCTAGGGTGGCCGAAAAATAGGCCACCGGTCTCCTAATTGATCCGTGCTCCTGGGTCAGGACTGAAAGAGCACAATTCTCTCTTGTGTCACAGAAAAGCTCAAAAGACTTTGAGTAGTCAGGCATACCCAATGCAGGAGCAGTACATAGACAGTTTCTCAATGTTACCCAAGCATTCATGCTTTCACTGTCCCAGCTGACGGGGTCTTCTACTCCTTTCTTGGTCATTTTTATCAGGGGTCTTGCTAGCGCGGCAAATCCTACAATCCATTGTCTGCAGTAGCCCACAACCCCTAAGAACATTCTCACTTCTTTCTGAGTTCTGGGCAGTTCCATGGCTTTAATTATTTTGATCCTTTCGGTAGTGACTTTCCTAATTCCTTTTTCTATCTGGTGCCCCAGATACTTCACTGAATTTTTGCAAAATTGTAATTTGTCAGGTGACACTTTATGTCCTCCCTTTCCTAGGTGATTCAGCAAGGCAATGGTGTCGGTGACACAGTCTGTCTGGGTTTTAGATGCCACCAATAGGTCATCTATGTACTGCACTAGAACAGATTCTCTCGGCAGCACCAGAGTTTCAAGGCACTTCTTTAGTATCTGGTTGAAAATCGATGGACTTTCGGTGTACCCCTGGGGGACACGATTCCAGACATAGATATGACTGTCAAATTCAAAACTGAAAAGGAACTTGCTTTCTGGATGCAACGGGATGGAAAAGAATGCATGGCACAGATCGATGACAGTGAACCATTCTGCATTCCAGGGAATCTGATATAGTATCACTGCAGGGTTGGGCACAATAGGACAGCAAGGCACGACAATCTGGTTTACCTTGCGCAAATCTTGCACTACCCGGTACTTTCCACTAGGCTTTTTGATCCCAATGATAGGCGAATTACAGGGGCTGCTCATCACTTCTTCTATAATTTCCGCTTCGAGCAGCCTGGTAATTTCAGTCGCTACTCCTGCTTTCACTTCTGCACTCATTTTGTACTGTCTAGTTTTGGGATATACAGCATTCGTTTTTATTGTTATTTTAACTGGGTCTACATTCGCCATCAAGCCTACATCTTTTCCTGTGAAATCCCACACTTCTGGAACTACCCTTAACTGGAGTTCTTCAGGTAAATCCTCAACTGTTAACGGTTTGATATCTGCATCTTGTCTGACCAACATCAATTTATACAGGCCATCTTCATCGGGGGTCTGAATTTCGACGCCCTTTGGTGTGCAATAGATGGTACAATGCATCTTGCACAACAAATCACGTCCTAGCAGATTCACAGGACTAGAATCACAGACCACAAATCTGTGCATTTCCTTGAAATTACCTATGGAGATTTCCATTGGTTCAGTTACTGGGGTACTTATTATTTGATTTGAGACGCCCACTACTTGGATCGCTTCTCCCGAGAGGGGTAGGTTAGGAACATCCACTGTTCTTACAGTAGATCTGGTAGCACCAGTGTCCAACAGAAAGGTGACGTCTTTTCCCTCAACCTTTCCTTCAATGTATGGTCCAGTCTGGTCTACCGGTAAGGAGGCGCCAAGTACGCACCCCTCATCCTCCCCTCTCAGGCCCCGTCAATCTTGATCTTCACAGAGGAAGGTATCATTTAACAAATACTGTGGAATGACTGCGTTTCTTTCACTCTCGACTTCCCATACTTCCGCCCTCTCATTCTGCTGACCCTGACTCTTAAAATTCTGTCTTGGAGCGCGAGGCACTGGAGGTAATTTTACCTGTTGCTGGTTCTTTTTCGTCCCCTCTTTCGGCACCTGTGGATTTAAACCATTTACAGGGGCATTACCGGCCTGCAGGTGTGGACACTCGTCTCTCCAATGCCCTATCTGGCCGCACCCGTGGCAAGGGAATTTTTTCATAGCCTCTTCTCTACTCATTTTAGTTCGGGGCTTTCCTCCTCCCCCACCAGTGGTATTCTGTGAGTTCTTATTAGAATTCAAGTTACTTAACTGCTGTTCTTGTTGTTCAGCCAACTTCACCTGTGCCCACATCACTTTTTCCTTGAGAGCCTTCCGTTTATTTTCGATTTCATCTTCGCAGTATTTTGCGTATTTCAAGACATCATCTATTGGTTTTCCCTGCCAACTGATTTTATTGTCTCTAATCCATTGGGAGATTTCGGGCCTTAATCCTAGCACAAATCTGTAACTGAAATGTGTCATGTCTTTCATGTCCACATTATCGATTCCGCTGTACGTTTTAAACACTTGCAGTAACCTTTCATAATAGGAGTGAACAGTTTCATCACGTTCTTGGGTGGTTCTATCTATTCGGGTCCAATCTGTTTCTTTTGCGGGAACCTTTTTCTTGAGATATTGTATGACTTGTTCATACTTCCTCATTACTTCAGGTGCAGGCGCTCCTGTTTTCTCATCTCTGGGAAATTCCTCACTGGGCCAGTCAATTTCAATTTTACAGTCGGTCCACAGATCTACAGGGACCACAATGTCGAAAAACCCATCCAGGTCTTTCAGCAGACATTTCTGAACTTTTATGAAGCGTTCTACCTGCCTGTACCAATCAACAGGCTTCTCCCGTAATTTCGGGAAGTCATTTGTAAATGACACAATATCTTGTCGGGACCAAGGGACATGGACATATTTCCCTCCCGGTGATAGAGCGCGCAGTTCACCCGGGTCACCAATTTCTTACACGCACTGGGCCCCGGCGTGCATTTTGATTTCAATCAGTGATTCCTGTGAACCGGGTGAGATCCTGGCACGCTACTATGAGTAATTAATGGTTTCAGGATTATCTCTGCTTACCATGCACCTGACTTACCGCAGGCACAGACTTACGATGGACCTAGAGCTAAAAGGGAAAATAGTAGACAGGACCTTAAAACATTTCTTTGCGTCCATATATTTTAACCACTTTTCTGTAAAATGACCACAGACACCTGATGAGATTTAACACCTTTATATGAAGATTCAAAGGGAAGATGCCAAGACAATAAGCGATATGCAAAACACTATGTCAAACATTAATATCAACACCAATAAGTAACTTTGCACAAAGAAAATCACGACCATTAAGAGATATGGGAAAACTAGAGGTGGGGTGTGGCATAGAACTAATCACTGCAATTTTATACTTAGACAAGAGTTGTGGAGGGACCTAAAACATGTACTTATCCTTATCACTTAAGACTATTCTTACTAAGTTCACTGCAAACCACTAAAGGAAAGGGGAAAAATGGGAACATGCTAGTATTTATGACAAAGTCAATGAGCTCCTAAAGGAGGGGGGGAGAGAAGGGACCCAACTAAATCAAACGCATATACTGGATGTTTCAATAACAATAGAGCAATATCACAGGTTGAATGCTTTTATAGATTATACAAAAAGCGAGAGAGAGAGAGAGAGAGAGAAAACAAGATACAAAGAATACGCAAACCCACATACAATATTTACCTAATTCAGATTTGAGACCAACCCTGGCCACGGGTCAGTTGGGAAGACGGGGACAAGGACCCTCAGAAAGGCACACCAGAATGCGAACAGGTACAACCCACGGACAGATCAGGACAGGATACCCCTCAGGTTCGGGTCAAAGGACTGGGCCTCCCAGGGAAACGACCAACACCCACAGCTTCGGACAGCAACGCCTGCGTTACCCCTTTCTGCAAGTAATCCGCCAGAAACCCTGATTGGATTTTCGAATCTCCCAGCAAAGTGCTTCGCCAGCACTTAGGAATTTCCACCCCTTAGGAGCTTGTGGAAAATATGGACAAAGTGCTCCGCAGCCCTTTCAGATTGGACACCTATTGAGATCGTAGGGTCAGTGACAGGTCTGCTACTCGGACAAGTCGGACGATTTTCATAAGCTAAACTAGAGTAATTATACAGTTCTGGGGACCCTCAGACCACCCACTAATGTTGCAAGTGACAGTTTCCCATATTTTGATTGGTCAGGAGAGGTGGTGCGATCATTACCACCTCCTAAATTCAGCTTTCCCAGAATTAATATTCAGGTTTGCATACCCGCCCCCCGGGTTCACGTTCCCATCCATAGAGTACAACAGAAAATATGAGCGCATAAGACGGTGGCAACAAAGTTTGTAAAATTCAAGGTGATTGTCCATATTGTGTGCTGGGTTCCCAGGCGCATTTTGCTTCAGGAGCCAGCTGGCTTGGTTCAGCTTCTGCGCAGTCGGGTTTCTCCCAGGTCACATGGCAAAACCCAGAGGCGCTTCAAATATGGTGTATCTTAGGAACTCCCAGCCCAAAAAGACGCGGTACATGAAAAGTAAGCGAAAACAAATTAATATCACATCCAGAATAATCACACTGTATACCAGGAAAAATCTTATCTAACCCTTACTTTATAATGATTCTAGCATTTATGAATTAGTGCGAAAAGATAGATAGGCTAAAGCAGCAGCAATAGCAGAGAGCGTGGTGAGAGTCAAGCGGCCATATTAGCAACAATGCGCATGTGCACAGAACTCCCTCCAGAATACGAGTGCGTCACATCACATGGGTATGACCGACGCATGCGCAGACTGAATTTCAGCAAAGCAGCCATTTTCTCTTAGTGCAAGCTTCGTTAATATGAAAAAGACATACAGGCAAGCATCCGGAGACACCCGCGTGTTGGGGAAAAAACGTGAAAAAAACCGACAACAATGTTTTTAGTAATATTATACATTTTGGCGAGGTTCTTGCACGGGGCAAGGCGCTTCACGTGCAAATCCTTGCTCCATCAATCCCCTCTTTGATGATATTTACTATCATCACTACATAATGGAAACAGATGCCAACTTTTCTCATTCATCCACATCACTCATTTCTATTTCAATGAATTTATTGTTCAGTTTTCTTTCAGCTTCTCTATGAGAGTGGTGATTTTTCGCCTTCTTGTAGATAGTATTCTTTAATTCTTCTAATTCCAGTTCATCAATATTTCTTTTCACCCCTCTCTGATTTACTGTGTATTTCTTTTTACATTTCTGACATTTGCAGCAGATAAAAATAATCAATATAATTATACCTATCACAACTATTGGCATCAGTATTTTCCACAACAGGTTTCTACCTAAGTTAGCAAACCAACTGCCTATAGAGGAGAGACCTCCAGTCAGTCTAGTCCAGGCACTGTCAACCTCCAATGGTTTGAGTTCCTTTTCCAAATTGGTTATGTTCTTCACATATTGTTTTAATTCGATACTTTTGTCTGGAATGTAAGTGCAACAATGTTGCGCCTTCAGCATTCTACAGACCCCGCCCTCTTTTGCTAATAGGGTATCAAGGGCAAGACGGTTTTGTAAAACCATTGATCTGATCGCAACCATTTCAGTATTGACCAGCAGGAATCCAGCAGCAGTGTCCGTTGATAACCGGTCCACTACTGTAGACAATTTGCAGATTCTATGGGTGTTCAGAACTACCCCCATTCCAGGTATCAGTGCACTGAAAATATCACCTATAACTTCACCTACACTTTCGCGCTTACTACGCACTAAGCCATTAGTTTCTTCATCGCTTCCAGCAGCATTATTCACATGGTATATTTTCGGGAAAACAATGCCAAAGTAGCAGCTTCCATACCAGTGATCCGGCAATTTGAAATAAGCCTTGTTCCCACATATATAATATATTCCGGGAAACACAGGTTCTGACCCATTTTTGAAACCCCAACCTCCAATTACCTTGTAATTATGTTCACACTCGCTGGAACCGATGAATACATTGTTATAGTACTCTGTCTTTTCCCTATGGATACAAAGTTTCCCTTTTCGTTCAAAATCCAGCAACAAGGCAGGATTAGCTTCGCCTTGTGAGGTGTTATCCATGTGTTCAGCCCACCTAGGGACTCTATCCTTTTCGTCATTTGCTTTCTTTTGAAACTTTTCTCTCCTTCTGTCTGCCATCTTTATGAACATCTTTTCCTGCTCTTGCAGAGAACAGGTCAGATTAGATTCTCTTGCTTCATTTAAATCTATATTACCTATAGTCAGAAAATATTCTCCCATATAACGAGTCACGTCACTTGTAGTATGTACACGGTTCAAGTGTTTTCTAACAGGAAGTTCAGAAAAAACTACGTCATCATTTGAATAATAGTATTGCAAGGTGCTTCTATAGAACAAGCTAGCTAAAATACTACAGGAAATTCCATAGGTTAACGGTAGGTGGTGGTATGTCACACCTTCAGCTACTGAGGTAGGTAGCTTCATGCAGACATAACAGTCCTCTATCTCCATAGCTTCTACGTAATGCACTAACAAGTTAGCAAAAACATTTAGGTGTGTTCTGTTTTTCATTTTGTGAAAATGTAGTCCATCCTCATCTGATGCTTCTAAGTTAAGTCGTGTGTGTGTCGAGCCTACTAGATTGTCGCGTCTTTCTAAGCTTCGTGGTGTTTCTGCAGTCGGGTCAGTCCCTACATCTACTGCCTCAGGTTCAGTAGGGGAAAGGTTAGGATTCTTACTTATCATAAACGGTAAGAAGATTGTTAGTCCTATCCAAATTACTATTAGCACAGCTACGCTACATAAGCATACTTTACAGCAAGTTTTTAGACACCCACATCTGGATCTCCCAGAGACACTCGGATCAGACATTCTAGCTTACAGGTGGCTTTCGCTGCCCCTCTTCGTTTCCTTTGCACCCAAGGTTCACTTCTGGGCTTTTTCAAGGAGGGTCTTCGTCAGAGCTCCGATCAGCAATGGATTCGTCTTCACTGTTGCCACTGTGGTGTGGTTCGTCTATTTCTTCCAACACATAGTAAGTCCACTCAGGGCTTCGATACCGTTTGCTCTGATTCTTTATTCTGTCGCTCTTTCTCAGCGATTTTCCCTGGGCTGTCCTTCTTTCACTTTGGGCCCTTTTTCGGTCTTTGTCGTTTTCTGCGACTGTCTTTAGTCTGAGCCTCAGTCTTTTTACGTATCGGGGTGCACTTCTGCCTCCTTTCCTCCCAGTAGTTGAGGAAACTTGCCCTTCTTCGTGCACTCTTTTTATTTTTTGTTGTGGCACATCTGTTTCCCTACCTGACTGGCTAGTTCCAGGTCTTTCATCTATCTCTTCTGCCTGGTCCCTATTCTGACCCTGCTCAGATTCAAATCGCACTTTCTTTTTCTGTTTAGTTGGTTTTATTTCTGGTGTCTGAGCACATTGATCTATTTCTATCTGTTCCTGTTCATGCGCTTCGATCTCTTCGTTTTCTTCTGCATGAACGTCAGCTCTAATTACTATCTGTCCCTTTCCAGACTCCGGAGTTCCAGGAGGAGTCTCGATGCCTTGATCTGACCCTACTTGGCCTACGTCCTGATCAGGTGTGATGTGATTCTCTTGGACCTGATCTGCTTCGTCTATTTCTAACTCACCTGGACTATCCCACTCACTGTCTAAGTAGGAATATTTCCGGGTTCGTATTGGATCATGAACCGGGTCGTCGGCGGGATACCATTCAATGCCTTGACTTGTGCTCGGCAGCTCGATGTCAGCTAGTTCCGGGCTCTCCTCTTCAGAAGCCTCATCAGCTGAGCTGCCTTCAGCTACAGTCGCGTCTTCTCCAGCTACCCGCTTCGTGTGGCTGGCGTGGATCCACTTCGGTACACCAGCACACTTTACAGCAGTGGTAGTGACGAGGATCACTTGTCGTGGCTTTCCCCACCTGGGTTTCAGGCAACTGCTCCGGGTGTGTTTCTTTAACGCCACCCAATCTCCTGGATGCAAGTTGTGTGCTGGAGTCTTTGGCCACTCGTCTTCTGTCTCTCCAATCTGCTGAGAGAGAGAACGCACTTGGTCACCCAGCTGCTTGCAGTATTCTAGCACCATATCATCAGAAATGCTTAGCAGTTTGTGTCCGGGTACCCATGCCTGCCGCATCACTCTCCCCATCAACACTTCGTGGGGACTCAGGCCAGTCTTTCGGTTCGGGATGCTTCTCAAATTCATCAACACAAGGGGTAAAGCCTCTATCCAGTTCATTTTTGTGGAATCACACATTTTTCCCAACCTGGACTTCAGGGTGCCGTTTATTTGTTCCACTACTCCAGAAGCCTCTGGGTGGTAGGCACAATGTATTCTTTTCTTCATTTTGAATGCTTTACAGAGTTCTTCTAGCACATCGTTGGCAAAATGCCCACCTTGGTCCGTTTCGATAGTCTCTGGGATTCCATACCTAGGTATCAACTCCCTGAGCAACAGCTTAGCTGTAGTTAGGGCATCAATTTTCTTTGCTGGGTAAGCCTCCACCCACCTGGAGAACAGACAAACTATGACTAGGATATATCTATATCCCTTGCAATTTGGCATGGTTACGAAGTCTGCCTGCATTCTTACAAAGGGACCTACTGCCTTCCCAATTGTACTCTGTTTTACTACAGTCTTTTTTCCTGCATTAAATTGCTGACACACTAGGCACCTCTGGCAAAACCTTTCCGCCTGGTTCCTGAACCTTGAGTTACAGAACACCTGTTCAAACACCCGACACATAGCGTCTCTTCCCATATGTGTAGGTTCATGTATCATTCTGACCATGGGGTCTACCAAGCTATCAGGCAGTACAGGCACCCCGGCCGGATTTACCACCACTCCATCCTCTCTCAACTTGCATTCATTTGCTGCCCACCTGCCTTTCTCTTGCCTGTCTGTTGCCTGTTGCAACTCTTTTAGTTCTTCCCACGTTGACACATTCTCAAACAACATAAGTTGGCAGCTGTTTCCACTCCACAATGCAATTTGGAGAGACATTTGATGTCGGGCACAAAACTGTGCCATTTGGTCAGCGTATCTATTACCGGCGGTCACATCATCATTTCCTGATCTGTGAGCCGCACACTTGACCACAGCCAATTCTTTGGGCAATTGGATAGCTTCCAGTAAGTTATGCACCACTTTTCCATTTCTGATAGGGGTGCCGGAGGAAGTCATGAATTCTCTTTGCAACCACAACTGGCCGAAGTCATGAACAACCCCGTAACAATACTGGCTGTCGGTGTACACAGTTATTCTTTTGTTCTTACCCCTCTTACAGGCTCTGGATAGCGCGATAAGCTCTGCCACTTGTGCAGATTTCACCTCGCTTAGGTATGATGCCTCTATGGTCTTCGTCAATGTAACCACAGCATAGGCAGCACTCAGGCCCCCATTCTCATGTCTTAAACATGAGCCATCCACGAACATTGTCTCATCCCCATCAAGTAATGCTATTTCACGAATATCTGGACGGGGCTTTGTACTGAACTCAGTCAGATCAATGCAATTATGGTCCCCTTCTTCTTCTGATTCTACATCCAGGGGGACTGGTAACAGTGTCGCTGGGTTTAGGACATTGCACCGGGCAATGGTGACGTTTTCAGCACCAATCAAGATTCTTTCATACTTAGTCAGCCGACTAGGTGTGAGGTACTGGGTCTTAGTTCTAGTTAGCAGGATTACAACAGAATGAGGAACATATACAGTGACGTGATGTCCCATGACAATGTTCTCACTCTGTTCCAGACTGACACAAGTAGCAGCAACTGCCTTCAGACACCCCGGTAATCCAGCTGCCACCGGATCCAGGGTGCCCGAAAAATAGGCCACTGGACGTCTAACTGATCCGTGCTCCTGAGTCAGGACTGAAAGAGCACAATTTTCTCTGGTGTCACAGAATAGTTCAAAAGGTTTAGAGTAGTCCGGCATACCTAATGCAGGAGCGGTACATAGGCAATTTCTCAATGTTACCCAAGCATTCATGCTTTCACTGTCCCAGCTGACGGGGTCTTCTACTCCTTTCTTGGTCATGTTTATCAGGGGCCTGGCCAGTGCAGCAAATCCTACAATCCATTGTCTACAGTACCCCACAACTCCTAGAAACATTCTCACTTCTTTCTGAGTTTTGGGCAGTTCCATTGCTCTAATTATTTTGATTCTCTCAGTAGTTACTTTCCTGATTCCTTTTTCTATCTGGTGCCCCAGATATTTCACTGAGTTCTTACAAAACTGCAATTTGTCAGGCGACACTTTATGTCCTCCCTTTCCTAAGTGATTCAGCAAGGCAATGGTGTCAGTGACACAGTCAGTTTGGGTTTTAGATGCCACTAACAGGTCATCTATGTACTGCACCAGAACAGACTCTCTAGGCAGCACTAGGGATTCAAGGCACTTTTTCAATATCTGGTTGAAAATCGATGGACTCTCGGTGTACCCCTGAGGGACACGATTCCAGACATAGATATGGCTGTCGAATTCAAAACTGAAAAGGAATTTGCTTTCTGGATGTAATGGGATGGAAAAGAATGCGTGGCACAGATCAATGACAGTGAACCATTCTGCATTCCAGGGAATCTGATAGAGAATTACTGCAGGGTTGGGTACAATAGGACAGCAAGGTACAACAATTTGGTTTACCTTGCGCAGATCCTGCACTACCCTGTACTTCCCACTAGGCTTTTTGATCCCAATGATAGGCGAGTTACAGGGGCTGCTCATTACTTCTTCTATGATTTCTGCTTCGAGCAGCCGGGTAATTTCAGTCGCCACTCCTGCTTTCACTTCTGCACTCATTTTATACTGTCTGGTTTTGGGGTATATAGCATTCGTTTTTATTGCTATTTTAACTGGGTCCACATTTGCCATCAGGCCTACATCTTTTCCTGTGAAATCCCACACTTCTGGTACTACTCTTAATTGGAGCTCTTCAGGTAAATCTTCAATTGTCAAAGTCTTAATATCAGCATCTTGTCTAACTAACATCAGTTTGTATAGGCCATCTTCATCGGGGGTCTGAATTTCGACACCATTTGGTGTGCAGTAGATGGTACAACGCATCTTGCACAACAAATCACGTCCTAGCAGGTTTACGGGACTGGAATCACAGACCACAAATCTGTGCATTTCCTTGAAATTTCCTATAGAAATTTCCATTGGTTCGGTTACTGGAGTACTTATAATTTGATTTGAGACTCCCACTACTTGGATTGCTTCTCCCGAGAGGGGTAGGTTAGGAACATCCACTGTTCTTACAGTAGATCTGGTAGCACCAGAGTCCAACAGAAAGGTGACATCTTTTCCTTCAACCTTTCCTTCAATGTATGGGCCAGTCTGGTCTACCGGTAAGGAGGCGCCAAGCACGCACTCCCCATCCTCCCCCCTCAGGCCCCGTCAATCTTGATCTTCACAGAGGAAGGTGTCATTTAACAAATACTGTGGAATGACTGCGGTTCTTTCACTCTCAACCTCCCATGCTTCCGCCCTTTCATTCTGCTGACCCTGATTCTTAAAATTCTGTCTAGGCGCGAGGCACTGGGGGTAATTTTACCTGTTGCTGGTTCTTTCTCGTCCCCTCTTTCGGCACCTGTGGATTTAAACCATTTACAGGGGCATTACCGGCCTGTAGGTGTGGACACTCGTCTCTCCAATGCCCTATCTGGCCGCACCCATGGCACGGGAATTTCTTCATGGCTTCTTCTCTACTCATTTTAGTGCGGGGCTTCCCTCCTCCCCCAGCAGTGGCATTCTGAGCATTATTATCAGAAGTCAATCTACTTAACTGCTTTTCTTGCTGTTCAGCTAATTTCACCTGTGCCCACATTACCTTCTCCTTGAGGGCCTTCCTTTTGTTTTCGATTTCATCCTCGCAATATTTTGCATATTTCAGGACAGTATCTATTGGTTCTCCCTGCCAACTGATTTTATTGTCTCTAATCCATTGGGAAATTTCAGGCCTTAATCCTAGCACAAATCTGTAACTGAAATGTGTCATGTCTTTCAGGTCCACATTGTCGATACCACTGTATGTTTTAAACACTTGCAGTAACCTTTCATAATAGGAGTGAACATTCTCATCACGTTCTTGGGTGGTTCTGTCTATTCGGGTCCAATCCGTTTCCTTTGCGGGAACCTTTTTCTTAAGGTACTGTATGACCTGGTCATATTTCCTCATTACATCAGGTGAGGGAGCTCCGGTTTTCTCATCTCTGGGATATTCATCATTAGGCCAATCAATTTCTATCTTACATTCGGTCCATAAATCTACAGGGACCACAATGTCGAAAAACCCATCCAGGTCTTTCAGCAGACATTTCTGAACTTTTATGAAGCGTTCTACCTGCCTGTACCAGTCAACGGCTTCTCCCGTAATTTCGGGAAGTCATTGGTAAATGACACAATATCCTGTCGGGACCAAGGGACATGAACATATTTTCCTCCCGGGACCTCCCTCATGGGGCACAATTTTTCGGCTGGTGTTACTTCCTTTAATAAAAATTCCGAAGTCACTGACCCAGCCCTGCTGCTTTCCTTTTTCTTTGCCCACCGGTTTCTCCATTTCCCCACTTCGCCCCACTTCTGCAGGAGTTTTAACAATTCTTTTACTTGGATCTGTTTTCCCATTACATTCAGGCTTTCTAAATCTTTGTCTGAAAAATCCACTCTGTACGGTTTTTGAAGTATTTTGGAGCGACTAACATCTATTCCCATTTCTTCTGCTGTATCCATTATTTTTTCATGGAGCGACCTAGCACTCCGGGTAAGATTTTTACTGATAAACAGCAACTCTTCTTCGTTATACGAGCTTAGGCGCTCTACTCCTACGTTTCCAGCCATCATTTCTTCTATTTCTATTCTCAATTTATATATTTCTAATGCTTTAGGTTGGGGAGTGGCCTCCTTCTCTAGCTCCTTTGTCCATCTGTCTAATTCTTCAGGGGAAACTAAAGTGGCACTCCTGATTCCCGTTGCACTTTCAATTCCCACCTCCTTTGGTCTGGGCTGACTTCTTGTCCCTATTACACTGGCCCTTGATTCTCTTATGGGCAGATCCATCAAACTTCCAGATTCACATTCACTCTCTTGATCCTCATCTATGAATATCTCCTTCTTCATGGTCGGGATGCTAGAAGTGGGCAGCATCGAGGGGAGACCAGGAGGCTGGGGACTGGTCATGTCATTTTTATACAGTGGGATAGCTGGACCAATAGTTACTGGAATAGTCAAGGAATCGGGATGGGGCTGCATTTGGGTAATGGTTCGAATTAACTCATCTCGCTGTTTAGTCAGGATCTCTCTCTCTTTTTCTCCTAATACCTTTCCAGTAGGCTTGTCATGCAATACCTGGGGTACTAAGGACGGATAAATATTCGGAGCGGTCGGAGTGACCAGTCGCGGCGGATCCTCTCCGAATGGCTGGTAATTCGGGACTGTGGGTTTGGGTCTGCAAAACCCGTCCCTTCCACTGGTTTTACTGTCTGTCCCGGTTCCATCTGTATCACTATCTCTCCTACATCTGGGATACTTCGAAAAGGGATTTCGAGAGGGCACAGGTTCTGAGTCTGCATCATAGGGAGGTGGATTTTTCATTAGCAAATCTTCTAAATGGTCATCATCCAAGTCCCCCATAGGAGCTAGGTGATGGGTCTTTTCTTTGCATTTTCCTTTCCTTTCCTCAACCACCCCCATCATCGGGAACAGCCCTTCAGTTATCATAGACTGCCTCCACTGTTTCATTTTCTGCTCTTTAGTTGGCGTTGGAAGCTTAGGATACCATTTACTTATTCCCTTATCCATCCTGGGTTTATCTCGCTCTGCAGCCTCAATCTCCCATTCCTCCAGAGCTTCGTACTGAGTCAACCTAGGTCTAGGGTGCAATTCATTCATGCGGGTCCTTAAGTTAAACAGGATCCGACCATTAAAAGTACCTTCAACAGGGAATGCTAGAACTCCGTCATCTGCAGTATACTTTGCCCAATTTTCCAACCAAACACAAGTGTGATACCCTTTCTCAAACATCATGAAAGAAGCAGGAGTATTCGGCGGGGGAATGAGCACACCTTCCCTCGTTCTAATGGGCTTGTCAGCTTTGAAAAAATTCTTTATTTTGTCAGAGAAGGACAATTTCCTCTTTATTCCGTACATCATGTGTGGTCTACCTCGCATAAGCTGATCCTTATAAAATCCTAGGTACTTTGGATTCGGTATAAAATCTGGATACCACATATAATCTTCGGGACTCTCTTTGAACTCGGCTTGATCAATTTTGTTTACCTTTGTGCTTCCAATGCTAGCGCGACTTCTATTTCGCACTACCCAATCAGGTCAGAGAATACAAGAATTCTTAGCCAATGGGTGCGCGGCCTTTTCGCGAGACAGAGTCTCACTCTGCGGCACTCACCCCTCCTTCACAAATTCAGCTTCACTACACGCCCGCTGTCTTGACCAATACCAGCGCGGCACGGAGTGACGTCAGAGCAGTTCTCCGACTGACTCCCTTCTTTACAAGGTAACGGAAACTTTTAACTTTTCCTAAAGTGCAACTGTAAAACTTAGTTACCAACACACAACGTCTGCCACTATGTCTGAGTGTTCTAAAAAGATAGAAAAACTTCCTTTTACTGCAAGTAAACCACTTCTGTCTACTTCTCATTCACTCTGGGTAGACTTCTTTGCCTAACCCCACACTCGAGTAATATAGAACCCGTTATTCTTCCGACTCATCCACTGTCATCAGGGATATGTACTGAGCCGGGATTTCACCAGTGAACTATTTTACTTACCAGACAAGCCTCGGAGACCCTACTACTCCTTCCGTATGCGACCCTTACTAGGTGATATCGCAATGAAAGTTTTATACCGGACTCGTAGCTATCAATTATTCAGATATAACAAAAGATCCTAATTAGTGCTTCCAGTTATTCATTTAACCCTGCACTAATGAATCAGACCCTAGTGACTTCAACAGCTAACCGGATTCTGCTCACCGTTAGCTAAAATACTTCCCCGGGGATTCGGACTACACTGAACATTCACAAACAGTTCTGGGTTAATTCAACATTTATAGCAGCAATGGAAAAATCATATACATTTACATATAAATTTTTTAAAACATTTCAAAAATTTCAAACAATATAATAAAATCAGCAGCACATTATCTTTTTCTTCACGGTTTGTTTCTTAACTTTCCCTGTCTACCTAATCTAACTAGTCCAAACCATCCTCTGGCTGCCAGAAAATTACTGATAGAGCGCGCAGTTCACCCGGGTCACCAATTTCTTACACGCACTGGGCCCCGGCGTGCATTTTGATTTCAATCAGTGATTCCTGTGAACCGGGTGAGATCCTGGCACGCTACTATGAGTAATTAATGGTTTCAGGATTATCTCTGCTTACCATGCACCTGACTTACCGCAGGCACAGACTTACGATGGACCTAGAGCTAAAAGGGAAAATAGTAGACAGGACCTTAAAACATTTCTTTGCGTCCATATATTTTAACCACTTTTCTGTAAAATGACCACAGACACCTGATGAGATTTAACACCTTTATATGAAGATTCAAAGGGAAGATGCCAAGACAATAAGCGATATGCAAAACACTATGTCAAACATTAATATCAACACCAATAAGTAACTTTGCACAAAGAAAATCACGACCATTAAGAGATATGGGAAAACTAGAGGTGGGGTGTGGCATAGAACTAATCACTGCAATTTTATACTTAGACAAGAGTTGTGGAGGGACCTAAAACATGTACTTATCCTTATCACTTAAGACTATTCTTACTAAGTTCACTGCAAACCACTAAAGGAAAGGGGAAAAATGGGAACATGCTAGTATTTATGACAAAGTCAATGAGCTCCTAAAGGAGGGGGGGAGAGAAGGGACCCAACTAAATCAAACGCATATACTGGATGTTTCAATAACAATAGAGCAATATCACAGGTTGAATGCTTTTATAGATTATACAAAAAGCGAGAGAGAGAGAGAGAGAGAGAAAACAAGATACAAAGAATACGCAAACCCACATACAATATTTACCTAATTCAGATTTGAGACCAACCCTTGCCACGGGTCAGTTGGGAAGACGGGGACAAGGACCCTCAGAAAGGCACACCAGAATGCGAACAGGTACAACCCACGGACAGATCAGGACAGGATACCCCTCAGGTTCGGGTCAAAGGACTGGGCCTCCCAGGGAAACGACCAACACCCACAGCTTCGGACAGCAACGCCTGCGTTACCCCTTTCTGCAAGTAATCCGCCAGAAACCCTGATTGGATTTTCGAATCTCCCAGCAAAGTGCTTCGCCAGCACTTAGGAATTTCCACCCCTTAGGAGCTTGTGGAAAATATGGACAAAGTGCTCCGCAGCCCTTTCAGATTGGACACCTATTGAGATCGTAGGGTCAGTGACAGGTCTGCTACTCGGACAAGTCGGACGATTTTCATAAGCTAAACTAGAGTAATTATACAGTTCTGGGGACCCTCAGACCACCCACTAATGTTGCAAGTGACAGTTTCCCATATTTTGATTGGTCAGGAGAGGTGGTGCGATCATTACCACCTCCTAAATTCAGCTTTCCCAGAATTAATATTCAGGTTTGCATACCCGCCCCCCGGGTTCACGTTCCCATCCATAGAGTACAACAGAAAATATGAGCGCATAAGACGGTGGCAACAAAGTTTGTAAAATTCAAGGTGATTGTCCATATTGTGTGCTGGGTTCCCAGGCGCATTTTGCTTCAGGAGCCAGCTGGCTTGGTTCAGCTTCTGCGCAGTCGGGTTTCTCCCAGGTCACATGGCAAAACCCAGAGGCGCTTCAAATATGGTGTATCTTAGGAACTCCCAGCCCAAAAAGACGCGGTACATGAAAAGTAAGCGAAAACAAATTAATATCACATCCAGAATAATCACACTGTATACCAGGAAAAATCTTATCCAACCCTTACTTTATAATGATTCTAGCATTTATGATTTAGTGCGAAAAGATAGATAGGCTAAAGCAGCAGCAATAGCAGAGAGCGTGGTGAGAGTCAAGCGGCCATATTAGCAACAATGCGCATGTGCACAGAACTCCCTCCAGAATACGAGTGCGTCACATCACATGGGTATGACCGACGCATGCGCAGACTGAATTTCAGCAAAGCAGCCATTTTCTCTTAGTGCAAGCTTCGTTAATATGAAAAAGACATACAGGCAAGCATCCGGAGACACCCGCGTGTTGGGGAAAAAACGTGAAAAAAACCGACAACAATGTTTTTAGTAATATTATACATTTTGGCGAGGTTCTTGCACGGGGCAAGGCGCTTCACGTGCAAATCCTTGCTCCATCACCGGGACCTCTCTCATGGGACACAATTTTTCTGCGGGATTTACTTCTTTCAGCATATATTCTGACGTTTGTGATTTCGCTCTACTGTCTTCCTTTTTCTTCGCCCACCGGGTTCTCCATTTTCCCACCTCTCCCCACTTTTGCAAAAGCTTTAACAACTCCTTTACTTGGATCTGCTTTCCCATCACATTCAGGTTTTCTAAATCTTTGTCTGTAAAGTCTACTCTGTAGGGTTTCTGAAGAATTTTGGAGCGACTAACATCAATTCCCATTTCTGTGGCTGTATCCATTATCCTTTCATGGAGTATTCTAGCATTTCGGGTAAGATTTTTGCTGATAAACAATAATTCCTCTTCATTGTATGAGCTTAGGCGCTCAACTCCTACATTTCCAGCCATCATTTCTTCTATTTCTATTCTCAATTTATATATCTCTAATGCTTTGGGTTGGTGTAATGGCAGAGTTTTTGGCTTTATTTAGCAGTGATATAGATCATTATTCTTGCTCGCATCTAGTATAGGTATTCTTAGCCTGTGTTGGCCCTTTTAAGCCCTTTTTCCAGACCTAGAAGAGGATAGCTGCTTAATATGCCTTTATTCTTGACTTTAACCTGTCTATTGCCTATTGGCTTTGACATATTAGACATATTGGTATGGTTTATGTAGGTATTCTGACAGAGCTAAGGAGCATTTCACCCCTTTTCAGGTCTACAGGCCTAAAGCTAGAGAGACTCCATCTTGATGGAAGCAGGGAGGCTTTTCAGGGCACAGGCAATGTTTATAGTTAAGGCTGTTGTTCGCTTGGAGAGAACCGGTTCAGGCTGGCCCTTATCGAAAGAATGTATTTTTCTCCACTCCGAAGACACAACTTCAGGCTGGCCAGCTGGGAACGTGTCCTTGGTACGGGGAGGTACAAGAATTTGGTGGGCGGCAGGTTACTGGCCGTAGCTTTCCATGAAAGGACAAGCATCCATATTAGCGAGCTACAGGAGAGGAGGAGTGTTCATTCCAGCTTGTGTGCAGGTCAGTTCAGTTTTGGAAGTCAGTGCAGCGTGGTGTGCAGTTCAGCGTGGTGCTCAGACCAGCTTGGAGCACAGGACTGCAGGGAGCCCAGAACAGCTTGGAGCTCCGAATAGCTTGCAGAGAGAGAGAGGATGTCTGCTGGGAGCTGCAGAATAGAGTGCAGTTCTTGAATGGAGAAAGAAGGCAGACGATTACTGAAGATGAGGAGAGAGAAAGCAGTGAAGGCTGTCAGCTGGAGCAACTGAACCAGAGGCGTGGTGATGTGGTGAAGGAGGGAGAGACAGAGAGAGCCCTAATCCCACCAGAGGCAGAGAGAGAGCCCTAATCCCACCAGAGGCAGAGAGAGAAATCTTCCTTCTAATAGGTGAGGTAGTCTGAATTAGTTACACTTACACTTTCTAATCTTTTCCCTTTCAGTGGAGTGCTCCTGTTATGTTTAATCCTTCTCTTTCAAGCGGTGTGTTCTACCTATAGTCTTTGTCAGTTACATATCTGTATATGTGTATTTTATTAGTGTAATAATAAACATCCCCATAACTACAGTGCTTGAGTTCTTTCATGATAAAGTTATCCTGGCTTCAAGCCAGTTGCTGTTGAGCCACTGATGGATCAAAAAGGGGGGTAGGAGCGCTTAAATCAAGAGACAACTCAGTCAACTGGTGTGTAGCCCCTATTCTTGTTCACTGAAGGTAAATGAAGCTCCTAGGTGAGCACTAGATATGTGAATGGATGAGTAATCCCAATCAGGTAAGTGGTGATCACATAAATAGGGAGTGAGTGGACCTTTGATGCCAAGAGCAGGTAATACACAATAATCTGGACCCATATTCAAAGTTATTATTGTAGTTTCATCCCGAGTAGACAGCTGAGATAATATCCCAATATATATATATATATGTATAGGTGTTCATAGGAATGTGGTCGTCGTTGATATGCGGCGTTAATGAGAGCGTCGGGAAGGAGACCGGCGTGTAAATCCACCAGATTGTGGCTTAAAATAAGTGAGAGCGTCAGGAGGGACACTGACGTGTAAGTTTCGCAGGATCGCGAACAGTTTGGAAAAGGGAGCATTGGGTTCTGCAGGCCCGTGTGTAGACGCACCAGATTGTGTGTCAGATCTGCCCTAGGGTAGAACGGTCTGGGTCGGGGTGACCGCGAGGCCAACTGATGTGAATAAGTGTGGTGTAGGGTATGGATATCCCTAGTAATCAGTGAGTATTCTTAGTATCCCTATAGATTTAGTGGTGTTTTTGATAATATGAGCTTGTATATTGCGAGTTCCCTATCCTCAGGTAGGTACCAGGTGCCTGGATATAGAGGAGTCCTGAGGACGGAAGGTGAGTACGTTTTGGCTGGGTCACAGGGGCCCCTGGGGGCTGATCCCATCTAAACAGAAAATCCAGCCATTACATTTGGGGAGTGGTCTCTTTCTCCAGCTCCTTGGTCCATCTGTCTAATTCTTCTGGGGATACTACAGTAGCACTCCTAACCCCAGATGCGCCTTCAATCAACACCTCTTTGGGTCTAGTCTGACTTTTTGCCCCCGCTGTACTAGCCCTAGGCTCTCTAATGGGCAAATCCATCAACACCACAGACTCACATTCACTTTCTTGATCTTCATCTATGAATACTTCTTTCCTCGGAGAAGGGACGCTAGGAGTAGGCAGCACTGGGGTGATAACAGGAGGACGGGGACTAGTCAGGTCATTTCTATACAGTGGGATAGCTGGGCCAATAGTTACTGGAATAGTCAGAGAATCAGGATGGGGATGTATCTGGGCAATAGTTCGAACCAAATCCTCTCGCTGTCTAGCCAGGGCTTCCTTTTCCTTTTCTCGTAGAACCTTTTCTGCAGAATTGTCGTGCAATACCTGAGGTACCAAGGGAGGGTAAATACTTGGAGCAGTCGGAGTGACCAATCGGGGTGGACCTTCTCCGAACGGCTGATAATTTGGGACCGCAGATTTAGGTCTGCAAAACCCATTCCCGTCACTGGGTTTACTGTCTGTACCTGTTCCATCTGTATCACTATCCCTCCTACATCTTGGATATTTTGAAAAAGGGTTTGGAGAATGCACAGGTTCTGACTCTGCAACATAGGGAGGTGGATTTTTCATTAACAAGTCTTCCAGGTGCTCATCTTCTGAGTCCCCTGCGGGCATTATGTGATGGGTCTTTTCTTTACATTTTCCTTTCTTTTCTTCTAATACCCCCATCATGGGAAATAATCCTTCAGTCAACATAGATTGCCTCCACTGTTTCATTTTCTGCTCTTTGGTTGGCGTTGGAAGCCTGGGATACCATTTACTTACTCCCTTATCCATCCGGGGTTTATCTCGCTCTGCAGCCTCAATCTCCCATTCCTCCAGAGCTTCGTACTGGGTCAGCCTAGGTCTAGGGTGTAATTCATTCATGCGGGTCCTTAAGTTAAACAAAATCCGACCATTAAATGTACCTTCAACAGGGAATGCTAAGACTCCGTCCTCTGCAGTATATTTTGCCCAATTTTCTAACCAGACACAAGTGTGATACCCTTTATCAAACAACATGAAAGAAGCAGGGGTGTTTGGCGGGGGAATGAGAACGCCTTCCCTCGTTCTAATGGGTTTGTCAGTTTTGAAAAAATTCTTTATTTTATCAGAGAATGACATTTTCCTCTTTACTCCATACATCATGTGCGGTCTACCTCGTATAAGCTGATCCTTATGAAATCCTAGGTACTTTGGATTCGGTATGAAATCTGGATACCACATGCAACTCTCCAGACTCGCTTCTAACTCGGCTTGATTAATTTTGTTTACCTTTGTGCTTCCACTGCTAGCGCGACTTATTTTTCGCACTACCCAATCAGGTCCGATATTACAAACACCCTTTAACCAATGGGTGCGCGGCCTTTTCGCGAGACAGAGTCTCACGCTTCGGCACTCACCCCTCCTTCACAAATTCAGCTCCGCTACACACCCGCTGTCTTGACCAATACCAGCGCGGCACGGAGTGACGTCAGAGCAGCTCTCAAACTGACTCCCTCCTTCACAAGGTAACGGAAACTTTTTACTCTCTCTAAAGTGCGAATGTAAAACTTAGTTACTAACACACAACGTCTGCCACTATGTCTGAGCGTTCTAAAGAGATAGAAAAACTTCCTTTCACTACAAGTAAACCACTTCTGTCTACTTCTCATTCACTCTGGATAGACTTCTTTGCCTAACCTCACACGCGAGTAATATAGAACCCGTTATTCTTCCGACTCATCCACTTTCGTCAGGGATATGTACTGAGCCGGGATTTCACCAGTGAACTATTTTACTTACCAGTCAAGCCTCGGAGACCCTACTACTCCTTCCGTATGCGACCCTTACTAGGTGATATCGCAATGAAAGTTTTATACCGGACTCGTAGCTATCATTTATTCAGATGCAACAAAAGATCCTAATTAGTGCTTCCAGTTATTCCTAACCCTGCACTAATGACTCAAACCCTAGTGACTTCAACAGCTAACCGGATTCTGCTCACCGTTAGCCAAATACTTCCCCGGGGATTCGGACTACACTGAACACTTACAAACAGTTCTGGGTTAATTCAACATGCAATATCTATAGCAGCAATGCAAAATCATATACATTTACGTATAAATCTTAAAACATTTCAAAAACATTTAAACCAATACAGTAGAAAATCAGCAGCACATTTTGTTTTTACGGTTTGTTTATCAATTATCCTGTCTACCTAATCTAACTAGTCCAAACCATCCTCTGGTTGCCAGGAAATTACTGATAGAGCGCGCAGTTCACCCGAGTCACCTGATTCACCAATTACTTACACGCACTGGGCCCTGGCGTGCATACAATTTAATATACCATTCTCATTTGGGGTGAACCGGGTGATGGCATTCGCTGCACGCTTCTATGAGTAATTAAGGTTTGGGTTACACCTCTGCTTACCATGTACCTGACTTACCACAGGCACAAATTTCCGACGGACCTGGAGCTATAAGGGAAATAGTAGACAGAGAACCTAAAAAAAGATTTATTCTTTATACTTCAGTACATACTTATCCACAATTTCTGTAAAATGACCACAGACACCTGATGAAGTTTAAAACTTTATAAGCGTTCAAAGAGAAGATGCCAAGACAATAAGCGTTATGCAGAATAATATATCAAACATCAAAATCAACACCAGTAAGTAACTTTGTATTAGAATTATAACCATTAGAATATATGGGAAGACTAAAGGTAGGAATTTTAGAACAGAACTAGTCACTGCAACTTTATACTAGGAACAATAGGACGGGGATGGGACCTAGAACATGTACTTTAACCTAAGTGCTTCAACTATTCTTACTAAATTCACTGCAATCAGCTAAAGGAAAGGGAAAAATTGGAACACACTAATACAATATAACAGTTTGGCAATTTTCTAAAGGTGGGGAGAGAAATGGAACAATTCTACAACACTTGCATATAACTTGTTCTCAAGGTGATAGAGCAATATCACAGGCAAGAGTGCTTTATTAAGAAAAATAGAGAGAGAGAGAGAGAGAGAGAGAGAGAGAGAGAGAGAGAGAGACGCAAACCCACAGGTTAATATTTACCTAGGTCTGAGAGAAGACTAACCCTGGCCACGGGTCAGTTGGAAGGACGAGGACTAGGACCCTCAGGAAGGAATGCCAGAATGTGAGCAGGTACAGCTCACGGAAAGTAAAGACAGGATACCCCTCAGGATTTGGATCAGGACTGGGCTCACCAAGGTACGACCAACACCCACAGCTTCGGACAGCAACGCCAGCGTTACCCCTCTCTGCAAGTAATCCGCCAGTAACCCCGCTTGGGCTTTCGAATTTCCCAGCAAAGTGCTTCGCCAGCACTTAGGACTTTTCCACCCCTTAGGAGTTTGTGGAAAGTATGGACAGAGTGCTCCGCAGCACTTCAGATTGAGCACCTATAGAGTTCGTAGGGTCAGTGACAGGTCTGCTACTCGGACAAGTCGGACAATTTTCCTAAGCTAAACTGGGGCAATTATACCATTCTGGGGTCCCTCAGACCACCCACTAATGTTGCAAGTGACAGTTTCCCACATTTTGATTGGTCAGGAGAGGTGGTGCGGTCATTACCACCTCCTAAAATTCAACGTTCCCACCATGAAATTTAAATTTTTCTATCCGCCCATTAGGTTCACGTTCCCATCCATAGAATACAATAGAAAATCTGAGTGTACAAGACATCGCAACAAAGTCAGTTATTCTCAAGGTGAGTGTCCTCATCATGTGCTGGTTTTCTCAGGCGCATTTGGCTTCGGGAGCCAGCTGGCTGATTTCAGCTTCTGCGCAGTCGAGTTTCTCCCAGGTCACATGGAAATACCCAGAGGAGCTTCAAATATGGCGTAGCTTAAGCACTCCCAGCCCCCAGAGACGCGGTACATGAAAAGTAAGCGAGAACAAATTAAAATCACATATAAAATGATCACACTGTATACCATGATAAAATCTAACCAACCCTTAATTTATAATGACTATAGCAGTATTGTTTAGTGCGAAAAGACAGATAGGCTGAAGCAGCAGTAGCAAGCGGAGAGCGTGGTGAGAGTCAAGCGGCCATTTTTGCAACAGTGCGCATGAGCACAAACTCCCTCCAGAATGCGAATGCGTCACATCACATGGGTATGACCGACGCATGCGCAGACTGAATTTCAGCGAAGCAGCCGATTCTTTAGTGCAAGCTTCGTTAATATGAAAAAGACATACGAGCAAGCATCCTGGGGACACCCGCGTGTATGGGAAAACGTATAATAAATGACGAACAACAGTGTTAATATGATTATACAGTTTAGGCAAGGGTTTTGTTTACGAGCAGGGCGCTTTACATGCGAATCCCTGCTCCATCAGCGGCAGTGAAGGGGCACCTGCATGGACGAGAGGTGACTCTTTGTAGTATTTATGCCCCTAATGTGGAGCAGGCGGCCTTTTTTGAATGCTTATCTGTGACCCTGGCGTCCTATTTCACAAATCCAGTGATGCTGGGGGGAGACTTCAATTCTGTGGTGGATGTGATGTTGGACAGGTCCCATCCCCCATTTTCTGGCGCCCCGATTCATAAGTTAGCGAAGGTCAGGGCCCAATGGCAGGAACATTGGGGATTTATAGATGTTTGGCGGGCTCACCACCTGGCTGAGCTGGATTATTCTTTTTACTCCGCTTTACATGGCTTGCACGTGCAGCTTGATGTGGTTTTATGTAGTCCGGGATTGGCTGCTATGGTAGCCAATAGTGAGTATTTATCGCGCACTATCTCGGACCACAACCCACTGCTAGGGAGTTTCTGTTGGGCTAAGGAGCGCTCTGCTATCCCGACGTGGCGCTTGCGCCCAGAATTACTAGAGGATCCGATCCTCATAGCCGATCTGAGTGAGGGGATTGAGAGGTATTTTTCTGAGAATGAGGGCACGGCCACGACAAGGGCCTTAGAATGGGACGCTTTTAAAGTAGTGTCCCGAGGGTTTTGCATCACTAAGCAGGTGGGGGTGCGGAAACTGTTATTACGTGAAATAGAGGATGCTGAGACGTCCCTTAGGGCTGCCAAGCGAGGCCATTCTGCTGGTACTGTGGAGCAGGATGCGGTCCAGACCCTGAAGGAGGATGTAGCGGTGGTGGTGGAGCACCTACGGTGCTTTGATTACAGAGCTTATTTAGCTCGCGCGCATGCCGAGCGTGATGAGGTGGGCACCTTGCTGGCGTGGCTGGCCAACCCCCTCCCCAGATGTGTCCCTATCTTAGCGCTGACCTCTGACTCCGGGGTGTTGGAATACACACAACATTAAATAAATGATCGATTTAGGTCCTTTTATGCTGCCCTCTATACGAGCCGCTTACAGATAGGGGCGGGAGACATGCAGGCGTTCTTGGAGGACTTAGAGCTGCCTGTGGTGGAGGTGGAGCAAGCGGACTCCCTTGGACAGGATATCTCGACTCCCGAAATTTGTGGCGCCATTAAACAGTTGGCGCGTAATAAAACTCTGGGTAGCGATGGGTTGCCCGTTGAGTTTTACTCGGCTTACGTGGATGCGTTGGCTCCTAGACTGCTGTCCATGTATAGGGAGGCGCGGCGTGGGGAGTGTTGCTGACTTCGATTAGGGAGGCCATTATTATTCCCCTCCTTAAACCAGGGAAATATCCCACTGACCCGGCTGCGTATCGGCCACTGTCCATGCTCACTACTGACTATAAGATTTTGAGTCGGGTGCTAGCCACTAGACTCCTTCCCCTTATGACACGATTGATACACCAGGATCAGTCCGGCTTTATTCCCACAAGAAACACAGCTGGTAGCATACGTAGGTTGATACGTATAGTGAGTGGGGACTATGGTGAGGAAGATACAGCGGTAATCCTATCGGTTGATATTGCAAAGGCGTTTGACTGCTTAGAGTGGCCTTATTTATTCGCAGTCATGAGAGCCTTCGGGCTTGGAGAGGGCTATATCCGGTGGACCGAAATTTTATATGCCTCTGCAAGCGCTAGGGTGCGAGTGGGTGGGGAGGTCTCCTCCTCGTATTCGGTTGGGCGTGGCAGCAGACAGGGTTGCCCACTCTCCCCGTTGCTCTTTGCCCTTGCCGTTGAACCTTTAGCGGCGCGTGCACAACTGGGGAGGGGGTTTCAGGGTCTGAGGAGTTGTAGACGCCTACACTATATTTTGCTGTACGTGGATGACCTATTGCTTTTTTTGAAGGATGCGGGAAGGGAGCTCGAAGGGGCTCGGGACCTGCTCCGCCGATTTGGGGAAATTTCAGGCTTGCGAGTCAACTGGGCAAAGACTTGCGTGTTCCCAGTCACCAGGGCTTGTGCCCCTCCTGAGCATGGGAGCCAGCGTACCTCCCCTATTTGGGGACACGGATATATTACCATACCCAGGAGAATCTACTGGAGGGTAATATAGGCAGAGCAGTGAGAAGTCTAAGGAGCAGTATGCAGTTCTGAGGCACTTTGCCACTGTCTGTGGTGGGTAGGGTAGCATTGCTGAAAATGGTGACACTGCCTCGACTGCTCTATTTTTTCCGCACTTTGCCTGTACGAATACCAGTGGCACTTTTTCGTCAGCTCCGCTCAGCGGTGGGAGGGTTTATCTGGGGAAAGGGATGGCGCTGAGTAGCATTGGACACACTGATGCGACCAAGAGCTGAGTGGGACCTTGCGGTACCTGACTTTGAGCTGTACTATTTGGCCGCGCAGTTCCAGGGCCTTACTCAGGCGGTGGCACAGGAATTCTGTGGCCCAGATCGGGAAGTCGAACCGGATGTGCCGAGGCACAGATTATCCAATGTGATACTGCAGCAGCAGCTAAGAGTGGCTGAGCTTTCGATTGAGGAAAGCACCTTGAGATACTGTTGGAAGCGGTATCACAACAGGATTGGGGTGCAGCGCCCCTATGCCCCGTAGATACCGCTAGGGATGTGTACGGCCCTGCCGCATGAAGGGGACTGGTATGTGTTGGCGGAGTGGGAGAGTTTAGGGCTGCAGGTGGTGGGGGATCTGTTTGGGGGCGGCGTATTATTGCCCTACAGTGCGATACAAGAGAGTTTTGGGCTCCCACTGGGCCATTTTCTAATACATGCGGCCCTAGTCGCAGCCATTCAAAAATACTGGGGCATGGGCCTTTCGGAACCACCAGTAAGTGAAGCATGTCAGTATGTAGTTATGGCAGCGGGCACTTATAAGGCGATTACCTGTCTGTATAGGCGTATGGTTGAAGAGGGGCTAGTTCCCCTACAGAGGCTACGGGAGAAGTGGGCGGCGGATGTAGGCAAAGAGATACCTGATACAGCCTGGTCGCACATTCTTAGGATGGCGTGGTGGAGCACTAGGAACGCCAGGTTCCAATTGGTCCACTTTTTTATTTTACACAGAGCGTACCTCACACCGGAGAAAATCAATCAGTATTTCCAGGCGGACACAGCGCGGTGCCCCCGGTGCACGCTGCGAGGCGCGGACCTAATGCACATGCTTTGGGATTGTCCGCAATTGGGCAGGTATTGGAAGGAGGTGGTAGAGCTGCTTTGCAGGGTGACTGGACGACAGATTGCTTTGGATAGGGGGGCCTGCTTGTTACATTGGTTTCCACATACCAGCAAAACTAAACTGATGAGTACATTTTTAGAATTGGGATTGTTGCTTGCCAAGAGAGATATTACATCCCATTGGAAGGCGGCGGCGGGGCCCAGCTACCTTAGATGGAGGGCTGCATTGCTCCTATGGGCGAGCAGCGAGGGCACAGTTCGCCTGCAGCAGGCACATAGGTCCCACAATGACAAAGCACTGGAGGGAGCACGAGCGTGGGAGGCCCTTGTTGTTGAACTGAAGGGGGAGGATGCAGGATCTGAGTCAGAATTGGGGGCCTCGAATGGGGATGAGGGCTAGGAGAATACTACCCACCTTTGAGATGGGGAGCGCAGCGAGGGGTCCCTGTACCTCCACAATGGTCATTACATCTATTCTAGCTGTAAATTAGGAAGCCAGGAAGATTCAAATAGTTGATTGAACTTAACACTCTATTGTACGCAATTTCGGGGTTGACGCGCCGGTGGGAGCGAGGGTGGGTGTTGGGCAAGGGAGTTGGGATGCCGAATTGAGAATGAATCTGGTGCATGAGGCATTATGATAAAATTGTATTGCTATATGTTGATATCCTATAATTGTAATGGTTATTTTTCGAGGGGATGTCTAATGGACGCTTGAGGTGGTGCCTTTGTTGAGTTGTCGTGCAGTAGGGATTAATACATTGATCATCCTGATAACTATCCGGAATTTGTTGAATGTATACATGTTCAGTCATTCTCATGGGTGTTGTTTGTGGTTGAAAACAATAAAAAGATTTACAAAAAAAATGAGGGGTGAAACCCCGAAACTGGTCCTAGGATGCTTGTTTCCAGTCCAGGGTGGACCTGGCTTAGCAGCTCGGGCTGGAGTCTTCCCATGAGGCACAGGGTCCAGACTGATTTGCATATGATCAGGTCTAAATTAGGGTGGCATGGTGAGCAAAAGAATTATGGATTTAACCCAGATCACTTGACTGGGGGTGAACATTTTGATTTGTTCTGCATTCCGTCCATCAAATGTGTGTCTTTTTCCCCCACAGGATTTGTCAGCTGTTAGATGAGCTGAGCTAGCTCAACAGTGCCACTACCACCCCACTGTATTCTACAGTGGCGTAGGTAGTCTCAGGCAACCACTCAACATGACAACCCTGATTCCTCAGGGATCATGGAAAACAGTACAGTACTTTTCGCTCAGACACTCATGCTTGCTTTCTCTCACAGAACACACAGGATGGCAATTAGGATGTTTCAATGAGAATTTATTGGTCGAGCGACAGCCTGGTGTAAAACATATGTGCTGCGATAATCAGGAGACAGAAGCATACAAAAGAGATTGCTAGTACCAATTTAGAGAATAGTAGATACATTCCTACCATAGTGCTAATAAGATGAACAGAAACAGTTCAGATAAAAACAGTAGCACTTGCATATTCCGAAAAAGCGAGCACTATGCAATTTGCTAAAATGTACCTAACCTAACCTGGATGTGCATGTGTAGGTGTATGTATGGGCAGCCAAGAAACCCCTAGGGATGAACCAGCCCCCTCACCTGATTGTTTAGCACAAAGGACCCCATCTCTGCGTCAAGGATGTCAACCTGCAAGGAATGTCAGGCTGCTGCTTGTCGGAGATTCAGCATGCAGGAC
The DNA here is from genome assembly GCF_964263255.1 of Lissotriton vulgaris. Lineage (NCBI taxonomy): Eukaryota > Metazoa > Chordata > Amphibia > Caudata > Salamandridae > Lissotriton > Lissotriton vulgaris. Next base: position 858,630,294 of record NC_141695.1, read on the forward strand.
CCCAGTCTCAGTTTGGAAGGAATTCTCCTCTAATTTGTAGGGGGGGGGTGAGGGTCTTTTATACTAAAGTGGTCACTCCAGGGGGTTTTCTAGAATTTATATGTTTTTAAAAGAACCATGGATGTTTTGAAAACAATCATAAATGTTTTGAAAACAACCACCAAGCTTTTCTAAACAAGTTTGATCATGCACAGCTGGCTGTTGGCCAAGGATTAAAAAATTGGTGATTCTTATACATAATAAATCTGTTGTGCCTGGGGACATGTTTATGTATGTCAGGTACAGGGATTCATATAGAAGATTGAGAGTCTGGTGTCGAAGAGACAGAAGCAAGCTAGTAGGTAAAAGGTCACCTGTTGAGAATCGTTATAGTCGTTTGGATGGGATGATGTATGTAAAAGGGAGTGTAAATGACAGGCCTATCCTAAAGGACATGACACCTACTACTCATCAATAGGTCAAAAAGGTCAGCTAAATAATGATAAAGCTAACACTATTAACAGGCATAAAATCATTTACAATACAACATACTAAAAAAAGCCTGAAAAATGTCCATAATAAAAATTCATTTTTCCCTAAAAAAGTGTTCAAAAGGTCCTCTAAACTTGTATATATTGTGATTATTGCAGTGATCACCTTGAAAGCCATGAAGCGCCATTAGAGCCGAGAAGAGAGAAAAAAGAAAACAAAGTCACTCTCGACCTTTAATTTAGTAAATGTTTAAAAAGTAGCCAAATGGTTCCCAGCACAGGAGAGGCCAGATTGTTTTAAGAATCCTGCGCTGAAGACTCAACATCACTGAACATCATATCCGTAGATGGCAGTCACTCAAGAACTTCCAGGATCATATTCAATGAGCAAAGATGTTCATCTCTAGTTCCCACGCCAGCCGCCGGAGAAGAGTTAGATGCCTGCATGCCTGATTTTGATGCCTGTACTTCTGGGGCAGAACCGATATCCCTTCCAACAGGAGCAGAAGTATCCCTTGGAGGCTCTAGAAATGCTATCATGAACATGGGAATACGCTGTGGTCAACTGCACGTGTGGACCTGCAAAGGCACCAGTATCGCTTCAATGTCTGGCGGCGCAACCGATGGAAGTGTCATGGAGTGCCTCAGGGCTCAAAATTGAGCCCGCTGCTTTTTAATATTTACATAAGCCCACTAACAAAAATAGCAGAGGAAGCTGGCCTTACAATATTTTCTGAGGTGGATGATACGCAGCTGATTTTCTCCCTATCGTCAGCAGACAAATCTGAAACATCTCCCCTACTCAGTGGGTTGCAAAGAATGGCGGAATGGATGCTCGCCATTCTTTCAGAAATTGAAATTGAATGGTGAGAAAACTGAGTTGCTTATCTTTGGAGAACGTAAAGAGCTCTGGCGACCGGCTCATTGGCCTAATGAAATGGGTCCTATCCCGTCACCAGTTCAATCTGCTCGCAATTTGGGTGTTGAAATTGACGAAAAACTGTTGATGCGACCACAAGCAGTCAAAACGGCATCCATCTGCTTTGCCATTCTAAAATGGCTGAGGAAAATTATCTGGCAGCTCCCTGAAAAGGCACAAAAACCAGTGATCCAGGCCCTTATTGGTTCTAGATTAGACTATGGAAATATTCTGTATCTAGGGACCAACAAAGAGATAACACGTTGGTTACAGGTCGTTCAAAATGCGGCAGCCAGAGTTCTCTTATGCCTCCCTAACCTAGCACATATCTGTCAAGACAGTAACCACGTCGTCTCTTACCTTGTCTTGATATGAACTCCTTGGGACGAGTAGCAGATTTCGCTGGGACGCAAGGGACCAACCTCCCTAGAGACTAACCTTAACCTTGAGAATATATTAAACACTACAAGATAAAAAGCTAGAAAATGGGGAGGAGGGTCGGTACTGGACGTAAGTGTTCTTGCTGTCGACCTGCAGAGCAACAAGGACCAAGGGATTACTCAAATACTCTATTCTCTAGGTTATACTACAACAACCTAACCTCTGCTCTCTCACTAAGTTTTCAATCCTTCTCCTACCTGCGAGCAGCTGTTCTCTGTCTTTCGTCCAGTATGTCTTTCTTGTCTTGATTGTCAGTTATGTCAGGGGATTTTCAGTCTCCTGTCTCGTAGTCCCGTAGTACGATTGATCTTTTGGAGGGAGTCACTGAAATAAACAAAAGAATAGTTATAATCCTTTCTGACCCTTCCTTCTATGGAACACCCCCTTCTTCTCTTTATGCAAGTTCCTTTTTAATAAGTTTCTCGCCCTTGATCACTTAGGGGCCAGATGTAGGTAGAACTTATTTACCGATCCTTAATTACCGAATTTTACCGATTCGGTAATTAAGAATCGGTAAATAAGAAGGGGGGGTATGTAGGAACATCCAGATGTTCCATTTACCGAATCGGTAATTATCTGTATTTACAGATTCGGTAAATACCGACCGGTAATGCTCCATTCATTCCTATGGGCTTTGAAGCCCATAGGAATGAATGGGGCATTACCGGTCGGTATTTACCGAATTGGTAAGGAATATGCTACTTACCAGTATGCATCTGTTCTTGGCATAGAGGGCTGCAGAGTGGTACATTATGAATAGATCGCCATCTGGTGTTGGGCTCGGATGATTGCACTTTGTTTTTCTCTTGGAGAGTCTTTTGTATTTTGGTGACTCCTCCCTTAGTTGGTAGTGCGCATGGGCATCGGCTCCATCCTTAGATTGTTTTGCCATAGTAGGGTTAGATGGAGTAGTATAGTAGAATACAGATAAGAGTGCCCATGTAAGTGTATCTAAATAAGATAGTGTTGGAACAGACACAGGTTTCCGGGGAGGCTGGGAGGGCATGTACCACTCTGCAGCCCTCTATGCCAAGAACAGATGCATACTGGTAAGTAGCATATTCCGTTCGAGGCATATGGGCTGCAGATGGTACATTATGAATAGACTATACAGCAGTTCTCTCCCTAGCGGTGGTCGCCCGTGTCTGTTGCAACTGTCTGAAACAATGTTTTTAATACTGCTTGTCCCACTCTAGCTTGTTGTGTTGTGTGCACATCTACACAATAGTGTTTTGTGAAAGTGTGCGGTGTAACCCAGGTAGCCGCTTTGCATATGTCATCTAGTGGAATGTTTCCCAGAAATGCCATAGATGCTCCTAGTTTACGTGTAGAGTGAGCTCTAGGAGGAACAGTTAATGTTCTCTTTGCTTTTAAGTAGCATATTTGAATGCATTTTACAATCCATCTGGCAATGCCCGCTTTGGAGATGGGATTGCCTTTATGTGTGGGAGAAAACGCAACAAATAGCTGTTTTGTCTTTCTGAAAGTTTGTGTTCTCTCTATATAGTACAATATGGCCCTCCTAACATCCAGTGTATGTAGGGCTCTTTCCGCTACTGTTTGTGGTTTTGGAAAGAAAACCGGTAATTCCACTGACTGATTGATGTGGAATGCTGAAATAACCTTTGGTAAGAATTTTTGGGTTTGTTCTAAGAACCACTTTATTTTGGTGTAGCTGCATAAATGGTTCTTGAATCGTAAAAGCCTGCAGTTCACTTACTCTTCTAAGTTACGTGATAGCTATGAGGAAGGCCACCTTCCATGTGAGGAATTGTATTTCACACCTATGCATAGGTTCAAAGGGTGGCCCCATTAGTCTGGTAAGCACTATGTTGAGATTCCAGACTGGGGAAGGTGGTCTTCTTGGTGGAATGACTCTTTTGAGTCCTTCCATGAAAGCTTTAATTGCTGGTACTTTAAACAATGACAGGTGTTGTCTGTTTTGTAGGTACGCCGCTATGGCTGCTAGATGAACCCTAATAGATGTATATGCTAGATTACATTGTTGTAAGTGTAATAAATAGCAAATGATTTGTTTAGTGGATGCGTCCAGAGGGTTGATGTGCTTACTGTTACAGTGTATAGCAAACCTCTTCCATTTTGCTGCATAGCATGCTCTGGTGGTAGGACGTCTTGCCTGTTTAATGATTTCCATGCATTCTGGTGGTAAATCTAAATACCCAAACTCTATGACCTCAGGAGCCAGATCGCTAGGTTCAGTTGTTTGGGATCTGGGTGCATTATTTCTCCATGGTTCTGTGTAAGATGCATGGGTAATAACCTTAGCTTTTGATGTGGTACTTGTGAGAGTTGTAGCAGCGTGGTGAACCACGGCTGTCTTGCCCACGTGGGTGCCACTAGTATCATTGTCATTGAGTGTTGCTGCAGTTTCCTCACCAGTAATGGAATTAGTGGTAGAGGAGGGAACGCGTAAGCAAATTTGTTGGACCAATTTATCCACAGTGCATTGCCCTGGGACCTTTGGTGTGGGTACCTGGATGCGAATTGTTTGCATTTTGCGTTCTGATGATTTGCAAACAGATCTATCTCTAGTTGCGCCCATTTTTGGAAGAATGGCTGTAGTATTTGGTCGTGCAGTTCCCATTCGTGAACTTGTTCTGACTGTCTGCTTAGGATGTCTGCTATTTGATTTTGAATTCCTGGTAGGTGTTCCGCTAACAGGTAGATTTTTTGAGGAATGGCCCATCTCCATATGTCCTGTGCTAGTTTGGACAGTTGGAGAGAGTGTGTCCCCCCCTGTTTTTGAATATAATACATTGCAGTCATGTTGTCTGTTCTGATCAGGACTGCCTTGTTTGTTATTTGCATTTGGAAAGCTTTTAGTGCTAGAAATATTGCTAACAGTTCTAGGTAGTTGATGTGCAGTTTCTTTTGCTGCGCACTCCACTTCCCCTGTACTGTGTATTTGTCCATATGCGCTCCCCATCCGGAGAGCGATGCGTCCGCTGTTATTATTACTTGTGGAACTGGCTCTAGGAACGACCGTCCTTTGGAAATGTTTTCTGTGTTCCACCACTTCAGAGAGCGATACGTCCGGTCGTTTACCAACACCAGATCTGTAATCTGACCTTGAGCCTGATTCCACTGTGTCGCTAGACACTCTTGTAGTGGGCGCATTTGTAGTCTGGCATGTGGTATTAGCAGTATGCAAGAGGACATCATGCCTAATAGTTGCATAAACACTCGTGCTGGTAGTGAGTGTTGTGGTTGAAATTTTTGTATTAACCCGACCATTGTCTGTACTCTGATTGGGTTGGGGTATGCTATTGCCTTTTCTGTGTCTACTGTAGCCCCCAGGTATTGCTGGATCTGGTTTGGTTGCAGGTGTGATTTTTTGTAGTTCACCGTAAACCCTAGGTGGTGCAGCAGTTGAATTGTCTTCTGTGTGTTGTGAAGACATTCTTCCTTTGATTTGGCCTTTATTAGCCAATCGTCCAAGTATGGGAAGACATGTATTTGTTGTCTTCTTAGGTGTGCTGCCACCACAGCTAGGCATTTTGTGAAAACTCTCGGTGCTGTTGTGACACCGAACGGAAGGACCTTGAACTGGTAGTGTTGTCCTTCTAACACAAACCTTAGGTATTTTCTGTGGGCTTTGTGAATTGGGATATGAAAGTAAGCGTCTTTTAGATCCAGTGTAGAAAGAAAGTCCCCTTTCTTCAGTAAAGGGAGTACTTGTTGGAGCGTGACCATGTGGAAGTGTTCCGAATTTATGTAAGCATTGAGAGGTCTGAGGTCTAATATTGGTCATAGGGACCCGTCCTTTTTGGGGATCAGGAAGTATAGAGAGTATACTCCTGTTCCTTGTTGATCCTTTGGGACCTTCTCTATTGCATGCTTTTGTAGAAGTGCTAGCACTTCTTCTCTTAACAATGTCAGATGATCCTGACTCATTGGGCGCTGTTTGGGGGGGATGTTTGGTGGGGTAGCTGTGAGTTCTAGGCAATAACCATGTTGGATAATTTGTCTCACCCACTTGTCTGACGTGATGTTTTCCCAGACAGGTAGGAACTGTGATAGACGTCCCCCGACCGGTGTTATGTGGTCTGGGGGGAGATCTATGAAGTCACTGTTTTGGTGTTGAGGCGTTGCGGTTGTTATTATTTCCGCGGCCTCTACCCTTATTGTTGTTACCTCTGTAATTACCTCTTGAATTACCTCTGGGTGATGTTGGTGTGAAAGATGTGGATTGCTGATTTGTTCCTGTGTTTTTTGAGCCCCCTCTATAGGTGGATCTACGAAAGGAACCTCTGTGCGTTGGCTGTTGCAATGCTCCCATTGACTTAGCCGTTTCTGTATCCTTTTTCATCTTTTCTAATGTCTCGTCTGTACTTGAACCAAACAATGTCTTCTGATCAAATGGTCTGTTCAGTAGGGCTGTTTGAACTTCTTGTTTGAATCCTGAGATTCTGAGCCATGCGTGCCTTCTTAGCATGACACTAGTGTTAATAGACCTTGCTGCAGTGTCTGCTGCGTCTAACGCACACTTAATGGAAGTATTGGTTATTATTTTACCTTCCTGAATTAATTGGTCTGCCTTCTTCTGATGTTCTTTTGGAAGATGTGTGAGAAGTTTTTCTAACTCATCGTAATGTGCCCTGTCGTAACGTGCGAGTAGAGCTTGTGTATTAGCTATACGCCAGCTATTTGCTGCCTGTGATGCTACTCTCTTGCCTGATGCATCTATTAACTTCGACTCTTTATCTGGTGGAGGAGCCTCTCCTGTAGATAATGAGTTTGCTCTCTTACGAGCGTTTGAGACCACCAGCGAGTCTAGAGGTACATGCCCTCTAATAAATATTGGGTCCTTTGGAGCCGCTTTGTATTTTTTATCGATTCTTGGGTTTAACACCCTGGCTCTCACTGGGTTTTCGAATATTTCTTCTGTGTGAGTGAGAAGACCCTTTAGCATAGGAAGAGTACCTGATGTTCTCTGTGCACTAGGTAGAGTCTCTAACAAGAAATCCTCTATCTGAGGTTCTGTGTGCATATCTAGTTTGTGATATTTTGCTGCCCTATTAATGAGCTGCACAAAACCTGTGTTATCATCAGGTGGTGAAGGCTTTGAGGGGTATAGCTCTGGGTCGTTGTCCTCATCTGACCCTACATCGTAATTTTCCCATGGATCTTCCTCATCCGGGATAGATTCGTCATCCCCTTGAGGTTCTCCCTCCCCTATATCACTGTCTACATCTGACTGAGGTGTAGCTGGTCTTGGTGTGGAGGGTGTAGGAATATGTGGCCTATTGTGAGGAATAGGAGAAGAGGGTGTGTCTCTAGGACGAGGAGAAGCAGGAGGAGTTATGTTCGTCCCCATTGTTCTCTTTTTTGGAGGAAGAGGTTTATCTTCTGACTGTTCACTCTTTCTCTTCTTCGTGACCACTTTCCCAGTTTGTGGGTCAATAAACAAGATCTTTTGCTTGGGATCTGTTTGTTGCTCTTGAATCGGTACCGAGGGTCCTGGTTCCGAGAGCTGTTTTTGTTTTCGATCCTCAGATCTTTCTGTTTTCGACACCGAATGTCTGCTCGATTCCGACTTTTTGGGTATCGAGTGTCTTTTGGGCGATACATCATATTTCTTTTTCGACATGGAATGTTTCGATACCGAGCTCTCCTTTGTATGCCGCCTCGGTGTCGAAGTCGATGACGCCCTTTTCTCGGATCCGACGTGGTGGGATTCCGAGTGTTTCGGTTTCAGTTTCGGTTTCGTTGCCGGGCCCGAAGGCGGGGCGTCGGAAACTTTTTTCAGCGATTTGACCGGGCCCGAGGGCGGGGTCGTTACCGCACGGGGTCGGTTTTTCGGTAAGGGGACGTCGTCACTCACGGTTTGTTGCTCGAAGAGTTCTTCAACCTCCGACTGGTCCCCTTCCGACCCCGACTGGTCCTCTTCTTCCTCGATTTGTTCGTCTCCGAACAGCTCCGGGATCGCCTCCGCCTGCATTCTGGAAGCCTCGTGTCTTCGAGCTCGACGATTTCTGATCGTTAGCTTGGAGGAGAATGCTGCGCAGGCTTCGCAGTCCCTGGATTCGTGTTCAGGCGATAGACAGAGGTTGCACACCTCGTGTAGGTCCTTGTGTGGGAACTTAGCACCACACGATGGACATTTTTTGAATGGAGTCCTTTCTATGGACTCCGGGCTTGACTGCGCCGAGAAAGGTCTCCTGTTCCTCGACGTAGATCCAAGTTTTTCTCTTCTATTTTGAATTTGTAACGCGTCGGAATGGAAAAGAACGCGTTCGCTAACAATACCGTCGAATTGGAAAGGGAATACGCGCCGAAAAATCACTTTCTTCAGAAGTTGATCTGGAGCGTCTCGATCTTCATCCGAACCCGATGGCAGAAAAAAACAATCTAAGGATGGAGCCGATGCCCATGCGCACTACCAACTAAGGGAGGAGTCACCAAAATACAAAAGACTCTCCAAGAGAAAAACAAAGTGCAATCATCCGAGCCCAACACCAGATGGCGATCTATTCATAATGTACCATCTGCAGCCCATATGCCTCGAACATACCGATTTTGACAAGGGTGCAGGGGGTGTCACTTTGACACCCTCTAGCACCCCCAAAAAAGGTTTGGGGGCCATGTGGCAGGCATACCTGCCCTAAGGGCAGGTCTGCCTGTCATATGGCACAGGTGTGCATGCACACATGTGCATGCACACCGGAATCGGTATTTTACCATCAAATATATTTGATGGTAAAATACCGATTCGGTAAGGGTTGTGGGACTCAGAAGAGTCCCACCTACATATCAATTTTACCGAATCGGTAAAAATACCGATTCAGTATTTTACAGAATCGGTAAATTTACCGATCGGTAAATTTACCGATTCTGTAAAATACAGGGCCCTACATCTCAAATTGCATTTACCGGTCGGTAACGGCCGAATTCGGCCGTTACCGACCGGTAAATGCCTACCTACATCTGGCCCTTAGTTATTAAATGAATCTGTGTCTTTAATTTCTGTGTCTTGCTGACTGAAAATGAGAGGTTACACATTGCAAGAAAAACAGGTACAACTTTCAGAAATAACTCTCTTTTCTAAATTACAGGGATCACCTTGTGACTCTTCATTAAACAATAACATTTGTTCACTTAAATATTTAAATACAAATCACATAGTTTTACTTCCAAGTTTCTTGTAGTTTTCCTCTTGATAGAATGTTCCAAAAATTGTTCCAGAAACCTTTCTTGCGAAGGGCGCCTTAAACGGAAAAGAAATAACACTTATCTCTTTTGTCTTTGCAGATTCCGATGCTGTGTAAAAATGAAGATTCCAGGCTTTTGTCACAAAAGAAGATGCCGAGAATGAAGTCTGAAGCCCAGGGATCTTTAATCAGGTAAGCGGTCGTCTTCTTGAGCGAGGAATCACAGCGTGACCTTCCTCTGGAGCAGGCGGAAGGCAAAGCGCCTTCCAGAAGACTGGGAGCGGTTTAAATACCCGACCGCACCCAGCCGCACCCCACGTATGCGTGCGCTCGGCCAAATCGGGCTGAAGCGTACGCGGGAGAACAGCTTCCTCGCCTCAGTCCCGAAGCAAAAGCTACACTGTTCTTACAAATGTACTAAGTCTAAAGCAATCTACAATAGTGCCTGAATCAGATACAAAGGTACTTAAAAACCAATACTAAACACTGAACTCAGTCTTTGTGACGTTCCTACAAACTTACAATAAGTGACATAATTCTTAACATTACGAATACAGTAAAAACACACTCATGAAACATCATAATGGAGTGCAGGTGCACGGGAAAGGGGTAGGTTTTTTTAGGTGAATGGCGCCAAACTGACATTAGAGCTTTCACAGTGGAGGTTTCATAGGCTTAGGACAGGGAGTCGTGACAATATCTCTGATCATCTACACAATCTACACTGGCTTAAGATGGGAAGTCGATGTAAATTTAAAGCACTTTGTTTTATGTTCAGGATAAATACGGGGGAAGCCCCAGACTACCTATGTAAGCTGGTTCGGAATAACCTCTGCTCTCTCACTAAGTTTTCAATCCTTCTCCTACCTGCGAGCAGCTGTTCTCTGTCTTTCGTCCAGTATGTCTTTCTTGTCTTGATTGTCAGTTATGTCAGGGGATTTTCAGTCTCCTGTCTCGTAGTCCCGTAGTACGATTGATCTTTTGGAGGGAGTCACTGAAATAAACAAAAGAATAGTTATAATCCTTTCTGACCCTTCCTTCTATGGAACACCCCCTTCTTCTCTTTATGCAAGTTCCTTTTTAATAAGTTTCTCGCCCTTGATCACTTAGGGGCCAGATGTAGGTAGAACTTATTTACCGATCCTTAATCCTAAATCCATATATTGTAGTGCCAATATCAGGCCTTTCAGCTCTGCCAACTGCGCTGTACAATCTCCTAGAGATTGTGTAGTCGTACTGCTGGGTTTCAATTTACCATCCCGCATGCGACCCTTCACTATAGCACATGCAGCGCTATATTACTGTTTACTTCCTATGGTAGGCTTCGCAGAACCATCAGTGTAAATGATGTATTCATATTTTTCTAGAGGTAAGATTTCATTTGGGAGAGGCTGATCTTGTTCATACTGCATGAATGCCTGCGTTTTTAATGTAGAATCATATCTGTAATGCACATCTGTTGCAGTCAGAGAATTTGCCCATTGTATCCATCGGAATTGAATACTTGCTTCGGTAACCACTTCTAAAGTTGGTACCGGGGTTGCAATGATAATGCTTTTCCAATGTGCTAATGCTGTTTCTCTCACCACAGCAATCTGTACTGTGGACAATATTTTTTCAGTTGCCGCAAATCACATTTCACCATTTGTGTATAAATGTGATTTGTATGCAATTGGGACTTTCTCACCTTCATTGAAAGTGAGATAGGTATATCCTGATAAACCGGAGTCCACTCGAATCACCAAGTTTGTAGAATTTACACGGGTGTGCAAGTGTTTAAATGCTATCATGTCAGCCTTAACTAAACAGAGAGTATCTGTGTGTTGCTGTGTCCACTAATGTGGTGTGAAATCAGGTCTGATTACGTCATAGAAGGGTTTTACTCTTTCTGCGTAATCTAGAATGTATGTTCTGCTAAAATTTTGAAATCCTAAAATGGATTGCAAACCTTTGAGTGTCTTAGGAGGTTGGAGCAGCGCGCACTTATCTAAAAAGTTGGCTCCCGGGCTCTTGCCTTCACTTGATAGCTCATATCCCCAAACCAGGACACTGAGATGGGCAATTTTGGATTTCTTAAATTTAAATTTGTAGCCCAAATTGGCGAATCCCACAATTATGTTATTCACCCTGCTCAAGTGTTCAAGTAATTTATCGTCCATCAGATAGATGTCAATTACATAGGACACAGCCTCCTTATCGCATGTTTGTAATATTTCTGACACTCTTGCCGAGAATAGCCCTGGGCTGTTCTTATACTCTTGAGGCAAACAACAAACATTTTGCTGAGTGCCGAGCGCAGAAAATGCTGTCAAATATCTGCTTTCTGGAGCTATGTTTGGGCAGAAGAATCCATTCGAGATATCTAATGTCGTTTTGAATTTCTTCCGCACAATGTTATTCATTAATGCGGCACTGTGTGCATTTTGAACTGCAAATTTTCACGTGCATGTTTTTAAATGTCGTAATCTAAAACTAGACGATGTGTATTGTCGGGTTTCATTACTGGAAACAAGGGATTATTCATCGGGGAGGTGCACCTCTCAATTACACCTTGATATTCGAGTTGGTCTAGAATTTCTTTGACCTGTCTCTTTGCATAATTTTTTATATGGTACTTTTGAGTAGATTTCAATGGGATTTTTGTGGTAAGTTGAATCTACGTCCCACCCTACATGGTTGCAGTATAATGCCAGAGCTAGCGCTAATGCCCACTCCTGCACGTGTGGATGTTTTAATAATTTTGGAACAAGGTCGGAGAAAGCAGGCAAAATGACGCTTTCCCCCTTTGGACAATCCATCACAAACTCAGGCGGCCAATCCGTTTCTGCTAGCAGTATGTCATATCCATAAGTTAAGTTCTCCCAAAAGAGACCTTTAACCTTTCTTGAGATGCCCCCCTCTATTTGAAGTGTAATTTTATACAGTCTATGCGGGACACTAACTTGTGGACTCTGCTTGCTCTTTAGGTGTCACTCTGGACAAATTACTAAACATGCAAGGACACATCAGGGCCACTACTAAGAGTGCGAACCATGGGGGCGTGGCTTGGAAGCATGGCGAGCTAGACGTGGAATAGAGGAGCTCCTGCCCCCGTAAGCCAAATTCCTCACTACATCCTGGCGGAGTAGCGCTTATCCCCACACAAGAGGGGGTCGGAACCCCCCAGGTCCCGCGCCTTGGGGCCGTGCACAAAGCGGCTTGCCGGCGGACCTGTACACCGGTCTCTTCCCCTGGTGTAAACGGTGGCACCGTTGTGGGAAAAATGGCAGCGCGGCCGTGAACGGCCTAAATCCCTGCTGCTGATGGCCGGCGCTGAGTTGGCCCCCCTGCCATGCAGACCAGTGCGGAGGGGCTGCCGACGGCCCGCAGCTCCTACATCACTGCAGGGGGCCTGTTCTGAGATAGTGCGGCTAGCGGTAAGGCCCTGTGGACACCTGTGAACAGCAGCCTGGTGCGATCCCCGGGGGCGGCTTTTACACACCCCGGGGCTTCAGTGGGCCGAGGTGGGCCCGAGTGGTGAAGCTCCTTCTGGCCACGTCGTGGCTGATACTGGAGTGGCCGACCGACGGGAGCGTATTCCTGCCTGCCCCCCCCCCCTCCGTGGGGGACCCCTGCGCTTGGAGGGCCCCGTGAACAGGCAGAGACCGTGTGGCAGGTGCTGGGGGAGTGGATGGCTGGAGGCGCCCGGGGCACATCACCTGGGATCCGGAGTCTTCAGTAGGCCGCCCGGACTGCTTTGGCACTCCGCCCGCTTGGGGGGGACGGCTGGTGCCCCAAGAACTAACGGTGGCCTGGCTGTTGCTGGTGAGGAAGGGTGCCCTGAGGAGTGGAAGAGCTGCTGCAGGGGGCTGGACCCAATGCTCCTGGGATAGCCTATGTGTACGAACGCCGCCTTGAGGGCTGGTGTGCAGGCCATCCCGCGGTTATGATGGTGCGGAGGACGCAGCTAGACCCCCAGCTGGGTGGCAATTCTTGTGGCAGCCCGGGGTGGCTTTGGGGCCTGCGACGAAGGCCCAGTGGACCTCTTCCCTGGACGCTGATCGACTGCCTGGAAGGCTGGGAGTGATGAGGTGCCTACCGGCGGACTTCTCGGACCTGGCCTGGCCTGCGGAGGAGCTCGGTGTCGGAGGCAGCAGCGGTATGAAATAACGCCGGAGACGACTTCTGGCAGGCCCGCCCTGCTGATGGGGAGAGACAGACCCCTTCGTGGAGCGCAAACGAACAAAATCATGCAATAAACAGTCCCGGGGCCGCCATCAAGAGAGCGCAGCAGGCCGAAACCGGAGCAGGGACTGCAGTACGGATCGGCTGCCCAGGATAAGGCTGATATCCTAGAGGCCATCAGAGACTTGTGAGTGGCACTTGAATCGAAAATGGATGGCATGGCGATGGACATAAACCACCTGCGCCTGGATCCGCGGAAGGTGGCTGACCGGGTTGCTACCACGGAGGGGGGCCTGACCTCCCTACAGATGGAGGTCCAGCACCTACAGGCAACGGTGTCAGCCCTGCAGGAGCATGCCTCTTGCCTTGAGGATCGAGCAGAAGATGCTGAAGGGCACTCACGGAGGAAAAACCTCCGCTTCTTGGGTTTTCCGGAGAAGGCAGAGGGGCCGGCGGCAGTCTTACTTTTGGAGGACTGGATCGGCACCGCCCTTTCTGGCCTTTGACTCTCCAAGATGTTTGCGGTGGAACAAGCCCACCGATCCTTGGGCACCCCCCCCCCCCGAAACCGGGAGCACCGCCTAGGACCCTGATCACATGTCTATTCAATTTCAGGGACCGGGATGCAATCCTGCAGTTCATCCGCAAGAATGGGCCCCCCAGGTTCAAGAATCAAGAGATTCACATCTATCCGGATTACACCAGAAAAGTCCAAGAAATGCGGAATGACTTTCTAGGGGTTAAACGGAGGCCGCGAGAACTGAATATCAAATATAGCCTGATGTTTCCGGCTCGGTTCCGAGTACAACACACCGACAGGGTCCACTTCTTCAATACCCCGCAGGAGGCCGCAGAATGGATGGACTCGATAGGACTGGGAAGGCATGATGTGCAACATGGATGGCAGGAGCAGAGGAAGCAGAGCGCAGACAGCAGAATCAGACTTGCCGCACTGGAGGAGGCCGTCCCGAATCACAGGGGGAGTCAGATGGAGGTTGCATCCTGGTAGGGCCGGATGGCACCCTAAGAGAGGAGTTGAGGGGCATACCGACTCAAAATCAGTTCTCCCGATTGTGCCTTGTCCAGGAAACTCAGTCAGAACTGGAAGGTACTGTTGACCCGAATGCAGGTGGTTCTTGAACCGCCTACTTCTAAGGGTGCGGCCGACTAACTTTGGGATGGTTGATCGACAGGACTGCGGGGGCCGCTGTGAATATGGCCCCAGTGGGGAGTTGACATGGCCTGAACTTGTTGTGAAATGACGGGAGGAGATCCTCATATGTTGGGACCGTGGGGGGGTGAGAATGTTGGGGGGGTGAGGTGCTATTCCGCTATTCCGCTATTCTGCGGACTAGGCACTCCGACTGCAGTGTGCTGTGTCGGCCTAGCTAGGCTGCTGGTTGGCCGGGACCGCGCGCCACCAGGCAGTTTGGCTGTACGACAAGGACTGGGTAACACATTTGACTGCTTGTTAGTGTTGAATACACTGTTGTGGGGGGATTTGAGGGAGGCTGGCTGCTATGGGGCGGAGTCCTGGGTCTTCAGGCCATGGTTGGACTGTGAGAAGAAGGTGCTACTGCCTGGGGGTGGGGGTGGGATTTGTTTCCACTGTTTTGTATTGTTGTTCTTTTTCTTTGTTGGGGATGTCTTTATGCCGGGTCACCCGAGGTCAGGAGAGTTTGTGGGGGAGGTAAAGGACCCCCGACGACATGCCTCACAGTTAGTTCCCTGTATCCCCCAGGGGCCCTGGGTGCTTAGTAATTACTACTTATGGCGGGCGACCAGCAGATTTCCAAACTCAAAACATGGAATATCAGGGGGCTTAATAACAGAATCAAATGGATCCGGATAGCAACCTATCTCTGGCGCTACAGAATAAGTGTGGCCTTTTTACAGGAGACGCACCTCTGGGGGGATTGCCTGAAGTATGTGCAGAGGAGGTGGAGGGGCCAGTTTTTTGCGACCTCCTATTCGGGATTCACCAGAGGGGCGCTTGTGTGGGTGGTACCGGGGGTTCACTTCAAAATGCAGAAGTGCAGTCCGGACTCAGAAGGGAGGTATGTGGTGGTGGAAGGGTCATTGGATGGGAGACATATGTGCCTGGTGAATGTTTATGCCCCAAATGCCCGCCGTATAGCCAGGTGTATTCTTGTTTTACCCCAGCGGCTAATACACATATTAGACTGGATTATTGCTTTGTGCCGTAGACGGCGGCTGGTCGGATCTTAGACAGGCAGTACCTGGTCCGCTATCTGTCTGACCACTCCCCCCTGCCGGTGGCCTATACTTTGGGCCGCCAGCGTTCAAAAATACCATTGTGGCGTCTTAATACGGAAGAGCTAACAGACCCGAATTTTAAGGAAACAATCAAGGCAGGGTTGGACGGCTACTTTGAGGACAAATGGAACACGGCTAGTTTGAGGGCGTTTGAATGGGATGCAATGAAAGTGGTGATGAGGGAATATGTGTGGCCACAGAGGTGGGAGTGAAGAGAGTGTTGGAGTGGTACCTTAAGCATCAGGAGGACCGCCTAAAGGTTCTAGAGGCAGCTCTTCCCATGGACCCCGAAGGACCGATAAAGTGGATGGAACACCGACAAAGGATAGGGGAGCTTTGGGAGACACTGGGCAAATACAACAGATCCACTAGCAGACACCATGGGTACACAGAGGGGGACAAAGCAGGCGCCTACTGGCGCGCCTGATCAGGGAAGAGACTCAGCCTACCCCAATACTAGCCCTTAGGTCTGGGTGGTCTATACCCAGTAGGTGATCAACAGGGTCTTTGCTGTGCACCTCCGACAAATATATTTTGAGCCAGTGGACGCCTCGCAATCTCTGGAGGCCCATTTCACCGAGGTTGACCTCCCCTGTCTGAACCCGGAGAGTCAGGAGTCCCTGGGGGCCCCTTTCTGGGGAGAAGAGGTAAAAGCAGCGATCGCGCACTTGAAGACGGCTAAATCACCAGGCGTGGACGGCCTGGCGGTGGAGCTTTACAATGAATTTGGGGGAACCCTGATTCCTCGGCTCCTGGATATAGTGCTGGAGGCTGGGGAGACAGGTATACTGTCCGTCTCCATGCGTGAAGCGCTGATTGTGATGATCCACAAACCGGGAAAGGGTCACCTGCTTCGGGCCTCTTATAGGCCGATATCGATGCTCAATGTCGACCTGAAAATTATAAGTCAGGTTCTGGCGAACAGACTGCTCCCCTACCTTCGAAGACTGGTACACGACGACCAGTCTGGGTTTATTCCAGGCAGGAATACGCTTTGGAATAAAATGTGATGCAGTCCCTAGAAGGGGGAGCGGAGCACAGTACCCTGGTATTCCTGGACATCGAACAGGCATTCGATTCACTCAGATGGGAATATCGACGGCAGGTATTCTTAAAAATGGGGATCGTGAGGGGTTTGTGAATTGGGTAAAACTCCTCTATACTAGACAGGTGGCGAGGGTCTATACAGACGTTATGTCTCGGATGCCATTCCGATGGCTAGGGGGATGCTGCAGGGGTGTCCACTTTACCCCTGCTGTTCGCCCTGACGATGGAGCCAATGGCGTGCCATCTACATGGGGTTCTCCAGGGGAGGGGTATTAAGGTTGGAGCAGTCGAACATGTTGTCTCGCTGTATGCAGATGACGCACTGATTTATCTGCAGGAACCAACACATTCACTCCTGCTACTGATGGCGGCTATGGGCCAATTTGCTGAAGTCTCTGGACTATCTGTCAACAAGACCAAATCCCAACTGTATATGATGGGGTCTGAGGCTGAATGGGGCCTAGTCCAACTCCCCGAGATGGGGATCCTCTGGGTGCCAGACGTGTTGGACAACTTAGGGATCTGGGTAATCAGGGACAGGAACGTTTTTTACCAGCATAATATGGGGGGGATCCTCAGGGGTCTCCGGGGCAGTATAGATTTTTGGAATACGCTCCCACTTTCACTGATGGGGAGGATTGCCCTTATTAAAATGGTGATATTGCCCCGGTGTCTCTACACAATGCAGGGCTACTTCTTCGAACTCCTGCATCGGGTTTTCAAAGACCTGGATTCGCTACTCCTGCGTTTACTCTGGAACGGCAAACGCTGTCGGGTAAGCCTGGAGGTAATGAAACGCACCTGGGGTAGAGGCAGCCTAGAAATCCCTGATCTAGAACTTTATTATTTTGCATCCCAATTACAGCACGCAGTGGCGTGGCTGGACATGGATCCCTCATGGGAACGTTCACTTCAAGCCGACACCTATGGGGACCGACAGCTGGGCAAACCTTTATGGCACTCGGATGGTCACCAGGGGCAGGGCCCCCCACTGGGTGGTTTGTTGGCGGCCATCTGGGCCTGGGTTTAAGAGAATTATCAAGGAGAAGCTGTTCGCCCCGGAGGCGGATTTCTGGCTGATGCCACCTTTTGCGCGTATCGAGCGCGTCATGTCCATAGAGAAATGGATGACAGGAGGCTGTCTTATGCTGTCGGATCTATACCCAGAACAGCGGTTCATTACGTACCAGGACGCAGTGGAATCCTTTGAACTAGGTCCGGGGCAATTCCTACAGTACGCCAAGATAGCAGCAACGGCGCAACAGCTATGGCCTACGTTCCCGGACGCCCCGGAGCAATCACGCACCCTGGTCACGCTGATTACCATGGCGGGCGGGCAGAAGCTTGTCACACACATGTACGGGGCTCTCAGGGTGGACAGGAAGGGTGCACCTCTTGGGTTGGAGGGTAGATGGCAGGAAGTGAGCCAACAAGAAATAACGCCAGCGGAGTGGGAGAAGATCCACGAGGGGATCCTCAAGGTGGCGGTCTCAAATCGATTTAAACAAATTCAATACAATATGGTCCATATGACGTATCTATCACCCAAACGCCTACACACCATAGACGTTGCCCCAGATGCCACTATGGTCAGGCAGATTTCGCACACATGGTTTGGTCGTGTCCGACGATACAGGAATTTTGGGTTGCAATCCTAGAGGACCTGCACAGGATAATGGGATGGAGGGTGACTTTGGAGGTCCACACTTGTATCCTGGGATTAATTCCCCAAGACCCTAAACGCAAAACTAGTCAGAAGTTCCTAGTATTGGGACTGGTGACGGCCAGGCGACGAATAGCAATCCACTGGCTGACACCACAGGGGCCACTACCAACACACTGGAAAAAGGACCTGAAAGAATGGTTATTGGCGGAGGAGGGGCACATGCGTAGTACTAGGAGGGATGCCAAACTCCCGGAGGTGTTACAGGCATGGGGGTTAATGGTCCAGGAGATAGAGGGGAATGCCCTTGATTCTACACAGATGATGACCAAGGGAGATAGTCCGGAGGGAACGGAGCCCCCCAGGTTGAGGAAGGGACGGGGGGATGCCCCGACTTGAATGTTGACTAACTGGACCTTGAGATGGGTGAACCTGGGGGGAGGAAGGGGGTTTGGAGGTGGAGGGTGTTGGGGTGTTTGTTTACAAGTTCAACACACGAATACCGTGATTCATGTTCATGAACATGACTCCTTCAATGATTGATTGGTTTGATGGGCGCCTCAAAGACCACCCGTAAGGGTTCGATAACCCCAGATGGGGGAATGTAATACTTGTTGTATGGGGTGGTCCAGGTGAGGCACCTGTTTCCATGTGTAATGTCTGATAAGAAAACTGCAATAAAGAAAGTTACAAAAAAAAGTTACCAAAAAAAAAGAGTGTAAAACATCAGCTCAGCACTCTCAGGAAAATCAAACCTTTCCTACCTCCTGAGGATGTCCAATCAGCAGTCCAATCACTTGTTATCTCGCGAGTTGAATATGGCTTGGTAACCCTAGCAGGGCTTCCTAAAGCAAGGTTAGCGCCACTAAAAGCTACTCTGAATGCATCTGCCAGACTAATCACAGGCTCCAGAAAGCATAATCATATTACACCTGACCTAATTCAACTGAAGTGGCTTCCAATTGAAGCAAGGATCCACTTCAAGATTGCAGACACATAAAGCTATTCACCTCAGTAGCCCCATTTACCTGGCAAAGAAACTCGAGCTCTCTGGTTCCAGTCGAAACTTAAGAAGCTTGAATACCATACTCCTGAAACCACCCAAATTCAACAAAAAAAGAACCTAAATCACACCTTCTCAGGGCTGGCGCCAAGAATCTAGAATCCCCTTCTGACGGAAATCAGAACCAACTCTTTAAATGCTTCTTTTAAGAAACAAGTTAAATGGCTACTTTTGGAAGAACTTCAACAGCAATAGCTTTTATGTTCTTGTGATAATCACTTCCCTTGAGTGCTTGACAATCATTTTTACTTTGTGTATTGAAATGTATGCCTGACAATCTTTCTCTCTAATATGGTTTAAATTTGTACTCGATTTGAAATGTACTGTATCATTCTTGGGGTGTAGTACAGTGCTTAAACTGCACATCCTCTTCTAGTAGGGGCTTCACCTGCTCCTTCCTATGCTACCTTTGTTGCATTGTAATTTTACTGTCTCCCCATGGCAACGCTAATTGTCCTCTCTGTACAGTACTCTGATACCCATTCTGGGTCTTGTTCGTTCTTTATAAAACCTTTCAAATAAATAATAATAAATTCCACCATGATGTGTTCATTCAATACTGTTGTCACCAGAAAATCCTTCAGGTTCTGGTGGGCTATTGTTACTTCTGCAGTGCTGTCTAGCATCGTCAGAGCCCATTCCCCATTCAGAAGATGAGTCCTCAGTAACCTGGGCATGTCTGATTGGGTTGCTTTTCCTGTTTGATAATATAATCTGATGTGTGATGTGTTTTCCTTTTTGTCTTTGGTCAATCTTCAGTCTTTTGTTGTGATCGCCTGTCCCACTCCGAGTTTTTGGATGAACCCTGAAAGGAATGAAAGGAACGTGTATCAGTGTCCTGATACCTATCAGGTTTTCTAATATTATCATGATTGCTAAGGTTGTACCTTGTTACGAAGAGACACACTGGTAAGTTAAAGTAGCTTTATTCTCTTCTTGTGTACATCCACCAACTACAGTTGCTGTCCTGTCAGTTCTCCTGGTATAACTGTCTCCCACAAGATGCTACCATGGGGATAGAACAGACATGGATCAGCAGCAACTAGAATCATAACAACACAGCAAATAGAATCATTACAACACATCCCCTTTGCAAGGGAACAGAAGAAAAAGGAGAGAAAAGAAAAGAAGAGGCAACAAGAGAAAACAAAAGAAGAAGATTAGAATATATTGTCCAAACGCGGTACCAAATCAGTTCAGGAACAAAACGAGAAAAATCAATACATTTCATAGTCCTCATAACGCTTAGGAGGACAACAAGACCTAGGGGACAAAGAAGAAACACGAGGTATGGGCAAACCTGGACCTGGTGTAACATCTGGACATGAAGGAAACTAAGACTTGTCCCTTTGGAACTTCACAAGACGAGACATGCTACACTTACCACCATTATGAACAGTAACTACATTCTTATTGACAGAAATAATGACAAATGGACCCATAAATTCAGTGACCCCCTTACTATGCCATTGTGTTTTTTTCATAAGTACCCACTCACCAACCTTCCACGTCGTGATTTTGGTAGGTTTTTTCAAATCAATCCTCTCCTTGTAATTATTTCGGTATGATTTGATCTTAACACTCACCTCCTCCTCATGCAGAGTAGGACCTTCAATGAGAGGTAACCACCCAGGATTGAGTTTGGATAATGCAACCCTCCCAAGCAAAACTTGAAAAGGAGATTTTTGCAAAATGGTGTTGACAGCAGTGCAATGTGCCCACCAAGTGTCCCTTAAGGCACAGTTAAGAGAAATTCCCATTTCAATTGCTCTTGCACACATGCCTTGACTACTCTGTTCATTCACTCTGCAAGCCCTCTTCATTGGTTACAGGTTTCGGGACGTCGTGGAGAAGCACACAGTTCCGTGGGTTGAGAGAAATGGGGAAAGTTGGTGGCAGCTCGTCCCCTGCAAGCTTCGCTCGTCGCCAGTGTTATGAAGAGACACACTGGTAAGTTAAAGTAGGTGTATTCTCTTCTTGTGTACAGCCACCAACTCCAGCTGTTGTCCTGTATGTTCTCCTTGTATAATTGTCTCCCACAAGACGCTACCATGGAGATAGAACAGACATGGATCAGCAGCAACTAGAATCATTACAACATACCTCTTTTCAGAGGACTCCAATTGGGTAGACCCACCCCTTCATCATGATTTGCTTTCTGAATTGTTATTTTTAGTCTTTTTGTTTTCCCATTTCATTTTAGAAGAAGTGGGTTCTTGCTTTGAGTTGTCTTTGTCGGGACAACCCGCCATTTGTGGTTTCCCTGCTTTGGCTCCCAAATTATCTCTACCTAATTCAGCATAGGTTTCTTCAATAATTTTGGGTAATTTTTCAAATTCCCTTAGGCGGCTGTGTATGGCCACTGCTGCCGCCTCCCTCTTTATATTGCTCAGCATGATTGCAGAGACTTGGGAAAAATTAGCCATCAGTTTCATTCCCAAGTCCAGGGCAGGTCCTGCCCCATACTCATTCTGTATTTGTTTCAATACTTCTGGAACAACTGCTAAGGAAGGGGTACCATGTATTCTAATGTAAATGACAGCAAAGATTGTTCCCTAAGTGTCATGAGCACGATTAAGGCAGTGCACTGTCCACAGTTTGGAACACTTCGCTGAGTAATACAGATTCAGTTCACAGCGAACAACAATTCCCATGACCCCTCGCACGTCACATATGATGTCGGCATAAGGAGGAAGTGGTTCTCCGAGCCGATGTCGAAAATTCTTCGTCCTCGCCGATCTCTTGCAGCGGTTCTTGGTTCTGCAGTGGCTGTCCGGTAAGGGTGCTCTGCACCAATCTTTGTTCTTCCAGCCAACCTCCATTGGGCAGCGTCCTGCTCGTGTGGAGGCTGGCTAGTACTTAGATTAATTATTCGGCCGGTGTTTTTGACCGGTGGAGAGGGAGCTGGCAGTTTCTTGAGGTATTCGGCCTGCATTGTCGGCCGGTGGGGGGTTCCCTTGATTCCTTGCTGCCATATCCTTCTTAGGGTGAAACCCTTTCGATCTTTTGTACTTTTGCTTTCCACATTACTTACAGTACTTCTGTGTAAGACATATTACACATTTTATATTTTCTTATGGATCACCAAAACTTTCCCAAGGGATAAAGATTCTCATGTTGACTTACCTGTCCTGTGGCTGAGGTGAGACAGAAATGTGTATTGTGAATTACGTGGAGGTTTGATAAGTATTGTAACAAGTAGTATTCTGGCTGTATTTTTAACAAGGGTTTATACGAGTGGTAGAGATCTACGCTCTATCCCTATGACATACAATGGAGTCTAGATAATGGTAGGTTCATGTGTACATCTGGTGCAAGATTGTTAATATGTTTGGTTCCTATAGAGAAAGAGTGTGCTCATGAGTACATGGCTATATGTTCTTTTGTATTCCTGCAGTTATAAATGACACAGAAGGCACCACATTCTAACCAAGCGACAACCTCTACAAGGATTACTCATTTTGTTTTACAGTTATAAGAGGTGTCCTACCCCTACAGAGTCTGTTGTTACCTATATGTATTTCATGATTTAACAGAGAAAAAGTAGGAGGTGTTTATCTGTGTGTTTTGTCTTGTTACAGATCTCCCTCCCTGCGGTTCCCTTCCTTTCCTTCCCCCACTTGATACTTCTGATGACCTGTGCCATAACGGCTGTTCAGGTTTGGTTAGATCTAGAGGTGGACAAATCTTAGCTGCAAACCGATCTTGAGGACTGACCACTGTTACAGAATTTCCGACCCACGAAATGTTGTCTGCCCGGTCGGGTTGTGTTGGGTATGGCCACTCTAGAAGACGTAATAGCTGTATTAGCTACCCTCCAGGGAGAATTGGCTGCTTCAAGACAGGAAACAGCCAATTTAAGAGCAAGGTTGGATGGTATACAGAGAAATCTGTTTAATGTAGGAGCGGAAGCAGGCCCTCCCACATCAGTGATGGTGGAGATGCCTGTATCCATACCATTAGCTTCACCAGAGAGGTATCATGGTGGTTCTGACAAGGTGCAGGTATTTTTAACACAGGTAATGCTTCACTTTTCATGTAAGCAAAAGTTGTTTCCCACCAACCAGGGAAAGGTTGCCTTTCTTATAGCCTACCTAGCAGGGGACGCGGCACAATGGGCTGTGCCATTGGTTAATCGTGATAATCCTCTTTTGCACGACTGGAAAGCATTCAGAGTAGAATTCCTGAGAGTATTTGATAGAAGAGTAGACTCCTATACTGCAGACAGGGAATTACTAGAGCTGAGACAGGGTAACAAGGATCTGGTAGTATATTTAAATACCTTTCGGAGACTGGTGGCAGAAACTAAGTAGCCAGAAAGTAAGCAAACTGCACTCTTCCACCAAGGGCTGCGGGATGACCTCAAGGACATAATAGCACAGATATACCCTCAACCTACCTCGTGTGAGGACTTAATCAACCTAGTGTTATGCTTAGATCATAGGCTACGTGAAAGAAGAGGAGACAACAAAAGGAAGGAGAAAAGCATGCAGGTTTATGAGAGACAGAGGGCTACAGACATGAGTCCTGCTTCTGTATCCGAACCTATGGAGATAGGGGCAGTAAGAGCTGCATTGACTACCGCAGAGAAAGAAGCCCGTCGTAAGCAAGGACTCTGCTTATACTGTGGCAAAAGAGGGCATTTTGTCAGGGAGTGTCCTGTGAAACCTAAGACTAATCGATTTTGTAACCCTAGACTAGTAACAGCGGTCATGGATATGGTGACGGAAAACTAGTTGACTCAAAGAAAGCTGAAGGGGCTTCTTGGAGTTAGGCATATATCCCTTCCTTATGTAAAAGAGACATAATCACGCAGGGTCATTTATATATCCAGATACTATTGGTGATAGCAGATGATAGGATCCACACGTCTGCCATGGTGGACTCTGGGGCCACCGGTATGTTCATGAACATGGACGAAGCTCAGGCTAGAGGCATACGACTAGTGTCAAAAGACCCACCGGAAGAAGTTTATGCAGTAGACGGTAGGAAGTTGTGTACAGGTCCCATTGGGTACAACACTGAAAACATATATGTGCAATATGGGGCATCTCACAAAGAGCAGGTTACCTTCAGTATCATTCATGCCCCCCCAATATGGGATCATATTTGGGTTGCCATGGTTGCAATGACACAACCCTGAAATAGACTGTGCTACAAGAACAGTGCAAATTAACTCTCCTTGAACACTGTCACAACATCCCTGGCGAACCTGCCATGGCCTTGGCGTGTGGCTCGTTTATCACCACTGCTGCGGAAAAGAATGCCCAACTTCCTGTTCAATACAGGAAGTACGAAAAGGTATTTAGCGAAGTACAAGCGGAGGAGTTGCCACCCCACAGACAATATGATTGTCAAATTGATATTGTTCCAGGGGCAGTGGTACCGAGTGGTCGTATATATGCCTTGACGGAACCTGAAAATCTACATCTTAGGGCATATTTAGAGAAACTCCTGGAATTGGGCTTTATCCATCCCTCTAAATCTCCTGCCGCTTCCCCACTCTTCTTCATTCTTAAGGCCAACAGCGAGCTGCGCGCATGTGTGGATTATAGGGCATTGAATGCCATCACTGTAAAAAATTGATACCCTTTACCCTTGATCAATGTGTTGTTAGAGCAGGTGAAAAAAGCGACCATCTTCACTAAGCTTGATTTAAAAGGAGCCTACCACCTGGTTCGCATTAGAAGTGGTGATGAATGGAAGACTGCTTTCAAGACCCGGTATGGGTTATTCGAGTATTTGGTAATGCCGTACAGGTTATGTAATTCCCCTGCGGCCTTTCAATACTTCTTGAACGATGTTCTCTGAGAAAATCTAGACCACTATGTAGTGGTATATATTGATGACATTCTTGTCTATTCTGAGGATGAAGAAGCTCGCATACAACACGTAGAAACAGTGCTCAGTATCCTACAGGAACATCATCTATTCTGTAAGCTGAGCAAGTGTGACTTTCATGTTCACACTGTGGAATTTCTTGGGTTGATGCTAAGCCCATCAGGCCAGGAAATGGCAAAACAAAAGATCACCGCTGTGAAGAATTGGCCTCCACCTCAGAATATCCGTGATGTGCAATGTTTCATTGGCTTTGCCAACTTCTATCGGGGGTTTATTAATCAATTCTCCAAACTAGTGGCCCCGATAACCCAGCTACTCAAGAAGGCACAGAAGTTCGAATGGAATGAGTTAGCCCAAGAGACCTTTTTGGCTCTAAAGGCGGCTTTCATTACAGCTCCTATTCTCTCTCATCCGGATCCAGAGAAACCCTACATCGTGGATGTGGCTTTGGGAGCCATCTTGTCTCAGAGACATTCTACCACCGGTCAGCTCTATCCAGTGGCATACATGTCTAGGAAGCTCAATGTTGCTGAAAGTAACTATCACATTGCTGAAAAGGAGCTCCTGGCCATCAAAGAAGCTTTCATGGAGTGGAGACATTTCCTTATGGGAGCCAGACACGTGGTAACAGTGTACACTGACCACAGAAATTTGCAGTTCATGACGGCAGCCAGACATCTTACTCCCCGTCAGCTCCGTGGATGTTGTTTTTCTCTGGTTTCCATTTTATCATCACTTATCGTCCTGGCTCAGAGAACAGGAAAGCTGATGCTCTCGCGCGCCAGTCCTCTACCAGGAGCCCGGAAAGTATTCCAGAGAATAGCATTATTGACCCTGGAAAAATGTTATGCACGATACAGCCTGATACCTTTCTCAAAGACATACTGAAGGGGGTAGCATCCTTTACATGGAGAACCTGGCTTAGGAGCCACCCAGAATGGCGGTTACACAAGGGTTTTCCTATGTTTAAGAACCGTCTCTTGATCCCCACAGTCCGGCTGAGGAAGCAGGTGTTCGTGTGGTATAATTTCTCCCCTAGTGCTGGCCATCTTGGGGTGGGAAAGACAGTAGATCAAATCACCCGCCACTTTTGGTGGCCTTCCTTGAGACTGAATGTTAAGGAGTATGTGTCCTCCTGCGACCAATGTGCCATGATAAAATCCGATCATAGTCGTCCACAGGGTCTGCTTCAGCCCCTTCCGACCACCAGCGAGCCATGGGAAACCATCTAGTTGGATTTCATTGTTGGTTTACCTAGAGATCAGGGGTGTACGCCCATTCTGGTGGTGGTTGACTATTTGACGAAGATGGGGCATTTCATTGCCTGCAAACAGGTGCCTTCAGCTGGTCAGTTGGCAGGGTTACTGATGGTGAATGTGGTTCGCGTATACGGATTGCTAGTGTCATTGTGTCTGATAGAGGCTCTCAGTTTACAGTTCAGTTTTGGAGGAAATTGTGTTCTTCCCTGCACATTAGCACTGCATTGTCAACCAGTTTCCACCTCCAAACAGACGGACAGACTGAGCGTCTCAACCAAACACTCAAACAGTATCTGAGATGCTATGTAGATAACAGTCTGGAAAACTGGGTGGATTATCTTTGGCTAGCTGAGATTGCTTTTAACAATGCCACTCAAAGTTCCACTAAAACATCATCTTTCTATTGTAACTATGGTTGACATCCAAGGTTTATGCCTTTCGTACATCCTAAGGCTGATCACAATCTCCCTGAAGTGACCAAGAGGGTGATTCATATTAGGTAAACCTTAACAAGGGCGCAAGGACCTCTAAAGACCATCAAGATCGGGTATAAAACTGCTGCAGGCAAACGCAGGAGGCAAGGCCCTTTGTACAGAAGGGGCAATACAGTCTGGTTGTCCACCAGGAACATACGTTTCATGAAGCATAGTGTGTTTAATCCCAGATTCATTGGACCCTATAAGATTGTGAAACGCATAAGTCCAGTGACTGTGAAATTGAAACCCCCGTCGCATCTACATATCCATCTGGTAATTCATGTGTCCTTGTAGAAGCCTTCTTCGGCCCGATCAGGAAGCTACCTCCGCCTCTATTGGCGGATGATGAATTGGAGTATGAGGTGCAGGGTGTGTTGGATTCTAAAATGCGGGGCCGGATATATTGGTATTTGGTGGCAGGGAAAGGCTATGCCCCTGAAGAGAATTCGTGGGAACCTGAGCCGGGTGTACATGCACCCACGCGAATGACTTCCTTCCACCGTGCTAACTCACTGAAACCTGGTCCAGTAGTGCACTCTTGTTAGGGAGCGGATGTACTGTCATGAGCACGATTAAGTTAGCGCACTGTCTACAGTTTGGAACGCTTCGCCTAATAATATCAATTCAGTTCACAGCGAACTGCAATTCCCATGACCCCTCGCGCGTCACATATGACGTCATGAGAAGACGGCAGAAGGAGAAAGTGGTTCTCCAAGACGGTGTCGGAAATTCTTCATCCTCACAGGTCTCTTGCAGCGGTTCCTGGTTCTGCAGTGGCTGTCCGGTAAGGGTGCTCTGCACCAATCTTTGTTCTTCCAGCCAACCTCCATTGGGGAGCATCCTGCTCGTGCAGAGGCTCGCTGGTTCTTAGATTAATTATTCGGCCGGTATTTTCGACCGGCGGAGAAGGAGCTGGCAGTTGTTTGAGGTATTTGGCCTGCATTGTTGGCCAGCGGCAGGGTTCCCTTGATTCCTTGCTGCCATATCCTTCTTAGGCTCAAACCCTTTCGATCTTTTGTACTTTTGCTTCCCACATTACTTACAGTACTTCTGTGTAAGACGTATTACACAGGAAGTAATCATTTTATACTTTCTTATGGATCACCAAAACTTTACCAAGGGATAACATTTCTCATGTTAACCTACCTGTCCTGTGGCTGAGGTTACACAGGAATGTGTATTGTGAATTACGTGGAGGTTTGAGTATTGTGACAAGTATTATTCTGCCTCTATTTTTAACAGGAGTTTATATGAGTGGTAGAGGTCTACGCTCTATCCCTGTGACATACAATGGGGTCTAGATAATGGTAGGTTCATGTGTACATCTGGTACAAGATTGTTAATATGTTTTGTTCCTATAGAGAAAGAGTGAGCTCATGAGTACGTGGCTATATGTTCTATTGTATTCCTGCAGTTATAAACGACAAGTAGCCTCCACACAGAAGGCATCACCTTCTATCCAACCGACAAACTCTACAAGGGTTACTCATTTTGTTTTAAAGGTATAAAAGAAAGAGAAGGAGTAGGA
Source organism: Lissotriton vulgaris (assembly GCF_964263255.1). Taxonomy (NCBI): domain Eukaryota; kingdom Metazoa; phylum Chordata; class Amphibia; order Caudata; family Salamandridae; genus Lissotriton; species Lissotriton vulgaris. Next base: position 858,658,614 of record NC_141695.1, read on the forward strand.
GGTGTGTTTTGTCTTGTTACATATCTCCCTCCCTGCTGTTCCCTTCCTTTCTTTCCCCCACTTGATCCTTCCGATGACCTGTGCCATAACGGCTGTTCAGGCTTGGTTAGATCTAGAGGTGGACCATTCCTAGCTACAAACTGATCCTGAGGACTGACCACTGTCAGGAAAGGCTGTACTTAATTATCATAGGAGTCTTTTATCATGTTAAGTTGTACAATCCTCAATCGAGGGAACCATCCCCATGTGGCAAGCAAACTGTTAGCATTCTATACTTTTCCTGCGGACTCGAAAGGGGAAATACTGCTTTTAGCTGTGCAATTTTTTGTGCGTCCCCAAATGTGATGCAGTGCATGCAACAAAATGGATTTTATTTTTTTATATGTTTACTTACCTGTAAAGCTCCGCAATCCATAGATTACTACCCCCCACCCTGCCCCTCCCCCCGTCACCGCCCTGCAGGTACACCCACTACCCACCGCGGCTGCCCATTTGGAAGGAATTGTCCCTATTACTGATTTCAGTGTCTGTGGGTTAATTATAGATGTGGTATGATGTGGGCCAGCTGGAGCATTTCTAACAGGTTGGACTGTCAATGTTCGCATGACAAACCGGGACGATGTGTCTGTATAGTCTGACTATGTCTTTGTATATTTTACAGACTTCCTCCACAGGTGGTCTACCTATCTTGGGATCTGGAGTGTATGTCGCCAAGACCGGCCAGGTCGCTCCTTCTATGCTGACCGGACCGAGTCTCACGACAGATGCTGTGTGTGGGAGGGCACCTGTAAACCAGATTTTATGCTGCTGGTCTTCATATGCAATGTCTTCATATGCAATGTATTCATCTGGTGGTTCAACTACAATGTATGTGTGAAACAATTTAGTCACCAGATCTACAGGTGGGAACTGAACCAAAGAATAGAATACCTCTGATCTGAACACCTTGTGTGCCTCAATCACGAAGGTAACACAGCCACCAGTTGCAGGTACGCCGTGTTCTAACAATTTCAATATAATTGCATGTTATGTTGAGAGAGTTTGCAGTATCAGCTTCCCCTGATCACGAACCACTCGCTTTGTCAGGTATTCTCAAAAGGAGAAGAATAACTAAGGGTTTTGCATAATGTGGGAATTAAACGTTCAGCCAAAACACAGAGTATATCTGCTCAGCTGAGACTGATTTCCCTTCCCACTTCAGACATCTCTGAGAAGTTGTGAGTAGGGTTTCCTGAGAAACCACGACCGAACTACTCAGATTTTCATTGTTTACATAAGAACCAAACCAATGTTGATGGTGGCATGTTGTGTAGTTCCTAGGAGTCCTCCAGGATCTGTGTTTTTTGGATGACCTAAACTGAGAACTTGGTGTTCAACCGCTTCTAGACACCCCCACAGGATATGTCAGCTGTTAGACCAGCTAGCATCACAGTGCCACTACCACCCCCCTGAATTCTCATGTGGCATAGGTAGTCTCGGCAACCACTGAACATGACAACTCTGATTCCTCAGGGATCGTGGAAAACAGTACAGTACTTTTTGTTCAGACACTCGTGCTTGCTTTCTCTCACAGAACACACAGGATGGCAATTCAGAAGTTTCAATAGGAATTTATTGGTCCAGTGACAGCTTGGTGTAAAACATATGTGCTGCGATAATCAGGAGACAGAAGCATACATAAGAGATTGCTAGTGCCAATATAGTGAATAGTAGATACATTTCTACCATAGCGCTAATAAGATGAACAGAAACAGTTCAGATAAAAACAGTAGCACTTGCATATTCCTAAAATGTGAGCCCTAAGTAATTTGCTAAAATGTATCTAACCTAACCTGGATGTGTAGGTGTATGTATGGGCAGCCAAGAAACCCCTAGGAATAAACCAGCCCCCTCCCCTGATGGTTTAAAACGAAGGACCCCATATCTGCGTCGAGGATGACAACCCGCAAGGGATGGCAGACGGCTGCATGTTGGAGATTCAGCATGCAGGACCCTAGTCTTAGCTTGGAAGGAATTCTCCTCAAATTTGTAGGGGGGGAGTGAGGGTCTTTTATACTAAACTGGTCACTCGATGTTTTTTTCTAGAATGTATATGTTTTTAAAACAACTATGGATGTTTCGAAAACAGTCATAAATGTTTTGAAAACAATCATCAATGCGTTTCTAAACAAGTGTGAACATGCACAGCTGGCTGTTGGCCAAGGATGAAAAAAGTGGTGATTCTTATAAAGAATACATTTGCAGAGCCTTGGAACATGTTTATGTATGTCAGGTACAGGGATTCAGATAGAAGACTTAGAGCCTGGTGTCAGAGACAGGAGCAAGCTATTAGGTAAAAGGTTACCTGTTTAGAATCGTTATAATTGTGTGGATGGGATGATGTATGTAAAATGGAGTATACATGACAGGGCTATCCTAAAGGACATGACAAGGCCACCGGAGCTGTGAAAAAAATTGACGCTCCGATGGAGAATGGGGCTTGTAAATACCCCCTGCCCCTGTGTTACAATTGATTTATGATACAGTTTTCTACCAATTTGGCTAGAAATGGGTCGTTGGTCATGGGTCTCAAGTTGTTTGTGTCGTCAGCACTGCAAACAGGCATTTCAGGAAAGGATGTACTTGATCATCATAGGAGGCTTTTTATCATGTTAAGACATGTTGCATTCAAGTTTTTCCTGCTTTTTTGACTCATATGGTGTGAATTTAGGTCAACAATATATGGAGACGTTTAATGGTTGAGACTGCTTTAGAAAGTGAGACAGTGAATGCATTTAAACTTGAGCCATATCATTTTGGAATTAGACTTGATTTTGACAGTCAGTGATTCAGATTTTTGAGGATCCACCATTTGATCAATATTAGAAATTATTTTGGAAGTAGAATCCAGCCACTTTGGTGCAGGTGTTAATTGGTGCTATAAATGTTTAATTGGGTTGGGTTAGCTACTCTGAGTACTTTCACTGAGTGCTTGGTGCATTTTCATTTTTAAGGGGTGGAATTAATTTCATAGTTGACAATAAAGTCTCATGATAATTTGCTACAAAAATCAATACGTATACTCAGTTGATGTGAGCAATTTGGTTAATTTCCTTGGTCCAAAAAGAGTTTCTCTGATTCAAAGTTTATGCAAAATTAGATCATTCTATGATACTCTTAATGGATGCCCAATTGTTGTTGGACACTAACTGGAGCCTTCTCTTCTATGATTAGGTCTAGAGGACCCCTTTTAACATGGGTGGAGTCGAAGCAAAGCTATTCATGGTTGTTTTCAGTAACGCTGGTAATCACTGTATCATTATGAAGTTCCTGGTGAAGATGAAAGTCTCCCAGGAAAAAGTCTGACTTGGAAGATAAGAGTAGAGTGGCTATGAGGTCACAATATTGTTTAGTGAATTCAGGGGTTTCTCCAAGAAGGCGATAAATTACATTAGCCAAAGAAGATGGATGGTGCACACGTAGCCTAAGTAAGCAGTAGTTCCAAAAGTACTTCTTTTTATTAAGTCAATTCTTAAAAACCGGCACACAGCCAACGCGTTTCGTTTCCATTAGTGCCAACAGGGAACTTCATCAGGGCTCTTAATTATATAACCAGTCGGTGAAGGTAAATTAAAAACTCGGACAGGTAATGTTCTCAATGGCACAGTAGGCCTGGAACAGAATGGGTAGCGATCTCCTGAAAATGAGACCAATCGACGATGAGGAAACTTTTGCCAGTTATCAGGCCGCTTCGTGATAATCCTTCCTTGGAGAGTACCAGTTAGGACTTATTGACAAATCAGTAGTGTTCTGCACTTACAATTTTCAAGACCGCTTCAGAGACAATTTTTCTCTGTGCAAGATACTTACCTATTTTGATCTGGGTGAATAGTGCTCTTTGCTCAAGGATAATATTCCTCATTGTCGATTGGTCTCATTTTCAGGAGATCGCTATATTTTTGGATAATTTTTTTCAAAAATGTATGGCGTAAAAGCCAACATTTCAATCTATTATGTAGAACTACACACACGCCCTCCTTTTGTACTTCGGGCTCGCTCGCTCTTTCTACTCAGGTACAAAACGTTTCTCTCACCACTTTGACAATCCATCAGCCGCCACTGGCCAGGGCCTAAATTCCTATGAGGCCTGAGCAACTGGGTCAAGTACTTCTTAGCACTTGACTGTCAGTAGTAGCATGGGTCAAGTAGCCTGAGACTACTTGGTGGAGATAGATGCAGGGGGTAAACACAGGCTCACAACTCAAAGTACGTTCAATAGCAGAAATGATTGTCTAATCAAGTACTTGCTTTTATGAAAAAATTGGTATTTATATATGATACAACATACACAAATAATACACACAGGTCAGTACTCTAGTGCTCATTAGGCAGGTACCTGAGTCCCCTTTTCCTCTCTCTCTCTAATGGCTCTAATGGTAATGGCTATTCTCGTTTCAATACTAGACATTTAGTTTAGGTCCCCCTAGTAGTCCGAGTCTCAGGAGTCCCACTCCGACACTTCCAAAGTCAAAAGTGGTTCATCGACTAAAGTGCTACGAGGTAGAACATGTTCCCCTGTGCCCATGGCCCTGCGATCAGTCTTACCCGCTCCTGCAGGAGTTGAACTACCAGAGTCCCCTTCAGTATTCCACACTTAGATGTCACAGAGGGCTGTAGAAACTGCATGCTGTGGGTATCACTCTCAACTTTGCAGAGGTAGTGGCTGGTCACTGATGGCACTTCCTCTTGTGGCACGGTAAGTTCCTCTGATCCTTCTCATAGGTAGGGTGGTAATTGCTCAGGTTCCGATCCTTCAGATGGGGCTCAGGCATGCACAGGTCACCATGGTGTCCTCTCCTCTCCTCTAGAATCCGCATGGAAGTAGCGCATACTTCACTGAAGCCTGCTCTGGCATCCAAGATCACTAACTTCACTTTTCACATGGGTAATTACCCGATCAGCATGGCAGTAATGCAACCCTTCACAGAAGCCTTGTCTGGCATACAAGGTCGCTGTCTCTGCTTCACACATGAGCAATGGCCCAATCTGCACATCAGTAATGCAATCTTCAGGGCAGCCCTCACTGGCGTAGGGGTCACTGACTTTACCCTGCACATGGGCAACAACTCAATTGATGCAGCAGTGGCTAGCATCGTGGCAGACCCCTCTGACACACAGGGTCAATATCTTGAGACTGCACATGGGTGACAGCCCAATCGGTGCAGCAGCCACTTCACCACACCCTACTATGGTGATCCACTCACCAGGTTCCCCCACTGGACCTCGTTCCCTCCAAAGCTCACTACTTGTGCAGAGGGCACACTCTTAGCAAGCAGGCAGGTACTCATGACAGGTGGTCTGAGATTTCCCTGGGTGACCAGCAAACCATAACTACCAGTCCTAGTCACAGGCATAAGTCTTGGAGAGCTGCTCCTCCTTACACAGCCCGACTGGCTGCTTGGCAGTTGACAGTTTTGGGTGTCTCAAGATCCCCTTCTTATTCTTCCATTTCCAGACACAAATTGTGATTTAATGTTGGAGTCTTTGAAGTTTGTGTTCGGGGTTCTCTTTCCTCTTGAAGTGCAAACTCCTCTGCCCTGCCCTTACTCCAGAAAGCTGTTTGTACAATAGGAAGGAATCCAAATCTGAAAGCTCTATAACACAGGCAATGGGAGTGACTAGAGGATCATATCTGAATTCCAGTTACTGTGATATGCACATCAAAAGGTTACCCCCAGGGCATCAGCACTACTCTTTATGATTCTTTTATCAGTCTTATCTCCTCCTAAGATGTGCCCACGCCTCTTTCCAATGACCTCTCTCAGAATCAAAGAGCACCCTTTGAAGTGCCCCATGCCTGGCTTTTCCTTCCTTCAATATGTGTTGCACCGAGCTCTCAAGAATGCAACAATCCACAAATCTGTCTGGAGGAAATCATCTACCTTCTCATGCTCCTTCAGTCAGCCCTGGGCCTCCCAAAATGGAACCCAGAGTCCTCCATGTATTGTACCACTCATAGGCACAAATATACCCCGCACATGCATGCAACCACACACATGCTGCACATCGCTACACACTAACTTGATGTAGGCCAAGTGTGATTTAAGCACAGAGTAGCAGAACTTTACATGAGTAGACTTGTATTCCTCACTTCAGCCACACCTCCTTGAGGCAAACTAGCTCAAAGAAGTACATACCGCTACTTTGCATTACTTTAGTGCACATTTTGAGTGCAAATCTGATTTGCACAGGATAATAAATAGTTTATCAAGACTTTGCACCAGTTTGCATCACTTTTTGGGACCTCATAAATCTGGACCTATGTGTCATCAGAGGCGTAGCTGCGCTGTCAAAATCTGCATCTGTGGGTCTATCTAGGATGTGGAATAGTTCTGCTGTGAGTCTATATACTTTGGCATGGAATGGTCGGTCATTTAATGAATATTTTTCTGAGAGGAGTAGGACTTCCCTTGCCCCACACATACCATTCCTTGAATATCATGATCGCAAATCTCATTTGAAAGTCCTAGCATTGTTCCTGGACCACCCTGACAATGTAAATACAAGGGCCATTCCAGGCCCATCACACAAAAGCATAAGACAGGATGGTTTGAGGTAGAAAACGTACCTTATCACCTGACAAAAGACTGCTGATTCCCTGAGAGCTCGCAAATGAACAATTCTCTCAGCCTAATTAAGTTAGCAGCGATGTGCACTGTGAAATCTGGAAGTAGGCCAAGGTATATTTTTACATGAAAATAGAAAATTTGCATCTTGTACAAAAAAATACACATTATTTACTGCATTTTGTGCCAAAATGTATGGGGACATCAATCGTGGTAGCTGCAGTAAAAGGTGAAGATATTAATATTATCCTGATTATAATGCACTATAAGTCCCATGAGCATGTCCACAGCCTTCTCCCCAGCTCAGCTCTTTGCCTGTGTCTGGGCTAAAAAGACATATCGCCTTGAATGGATACAGCCCTTGGTTGCAGATTGCCACAGGAAATGTCTTTATTTAGGTGATTGGTGGACACATAAAATCATTTTGCCCATTTGGAATTGCCATGTCCAGTGGCGTAGCAAGGTCAGGTAGTACAAGGTGCGGAAAAGTTCTTGTCACCCCCGGCTTGGCAAAATTGCAAAAATATGTGTTTAAAACACATATTTTTGCTATTTTGTCACCCCCCTCAGTGATAACACCTGGGGCAGCCCGCACCCACCACACCCCTCTTCCTACGCCACTGGTCATCATCGTGACTAAGACAGCCTCTCCTCGTCTGCTCCCCACCTCCATACATCTATAGCATGGACTGTCCATGCCGCTTGCTCCACACCACAGCCACCGTGTTGTAGCATCGATCATAGATTTGGTTGGCTGCTGCCCTAGCAGACCTCTCTTTATCTGGCTCAAGTCACCTTATGCATTGGTTTGCTGTGCACTGATAATGGGGAGAAAATGCTTTGTTACTCCCTCATGCAGTCTCAAGGGGGAACTCTGCTTGGCCGTCTCTGCACAAGCACTGGCTGGTGGCAGCCCACTGTAGTTTTTTGGGTTTATGTAATCTGAGGGGATCACCTCTCGCCCTTCTCATGTAAATCTAAGTCCAGAGGCTTGTGACAGTCAAGGTGCCCGCATTTCTATTGAGTGAATATAGTGTAGTGAACATTATGCACTAGTTTTGCTCACATAAGTTATTAATATTATTATTATTAATATTAAATTACATTTGTAATGCGCGTAGCTACCCAAAAAGTGTTTCCCGGCGCCTAGCAAATCGCTAGAGGGAGAGTGAACAGGGTAGCATTTACTGCAAAAAGAGACAAGTCTTAAGGTTTCTTCGGAAGCTAAGATACGAAGAGTCGTTCTTCAGAGAAACAGGAAGGGAGTTCCAGATCTTAGGACCAAGGAATGAAAAGGAACGGCCACCCATTCTTACAAGTTTGAATCTAGGGATCAAAAAGTCCCCATGAGCTGTGGAACACAGGAGACGAGATGGAATATAAGGATGGAAGAGCTCTTGAAGATACGATGGTGCGACGCCTTGTTTGATTTTAAAAATATAACAAAGAGTTTTGAATTTGATTTTTTGATCAATGCGGAGCCAGTGAAGATCGCGAAGGAAAGGCGAGATTTAGGCTTGTCTAGGGACTTGGCAAGGAAGGCGTGCTGCAGAGTTCTGCACTACCTATAGCTTTCTCAAGACTGTCTGACACCCCCCAAGGTAGAGAACGTTGCCGTAGTCCAGGCTGGAGCTGATGAGTGCCTGGACTACCGTTCATTGGGTTGAGACAGGGAGCATCCAGATGATCTTGCGGAGCCATCTCAAGATCGTAAAACAGATGGCAGCAACATTCACCACCTGTTGCCCCACGGAGAGGTTGTCATCGATAATAAAGCCCAAATTATGGACATGAGTGACCGGTCGGGGAAAGGGGCCCATTTCCTGAGGCCAGTGGTGAGGGCCCCATAGGTCCTTGTGCTTGCCCAGGATGACAACCTCGGTCTTGTCCCCATTCAACTTCAGAAAGTTGAGGTGCATCCACTCTGTCACTTGCTGTAAACCACACTGAAGGGCAGATGTTTTGACATCCTTAGTGGTGGATAATAAAAAAATTATCTGTGTATCGTCAGCATACAAATAGAGGGATAGCCCCGCGTCCTCCACGATGTTTGCCAGGGGTCTAACATAAATGTTGAAGAGCAAGGGGCTCAGGATAGACCCCTGTGGGACTCCGTGTGAAAGGTGAAAGGTACGACCACAGAGGAATGAAGCAAGCCAGGATAGGGCGTAGCCTTCCACCCCAAGGGACCTAAGGGAGTTAAGCAAGATGTTATGTGACAGAGTGTCGAATGCAGCACTCAGATCTAATAAAATGAGTGTGGCAGTTTCCCCTTGGTCCAGATGTTGACGCAACTTCTCAGTGACGCTAAGCAAAGCAGTCTCTGTTGAAAAGTTGCCTCTGAACCCAGATTGAGAGTGATGAAGAAAACCAACTTTTTCAACATAATCTGTCAATTGGGTGTTAATGTGCTTTTCCAGGGCCTTAGAGAAGGCGGGGTGCAGGGATATGGGCCTAATATTGGACAGTACGGAGGGATCCGCTTCAGCCTTTTTCAATAAAGGAACGACCATGGCCTGCTTCCACTCAGGGGGGACCAGTGCCTCCCGCAGAGAAGCGTTAAGAAGTTCTATAAGAACGCCTTTAGATGTTAAAGAAAGCTGACGTAAAATGTTAATGGGCAGTGGGTCAAGTGGAGAGCCAGACTTGACACTACTTAAGCAGTCATGGAAGGACTTCTCATCGAATGGGAGCCAAGAGTGGAGCTTGGCTGTCTGATTATAGTTACTGTAGCACGTGGGGTGGGGCAAGGAAACTGCACTACACACGGATGAAGGAGCAGAAAGTGACCCATAAATAAGTTCAACCTTCTGGATGAAAAAGTCAGCAATGTTATTGCATTCAATCTCATCAAGGACAGGGGGGGGTGGCGTCAGAGCCAGCCAGCTTCTTCACTACAGAAAATAGGGCCCGAGGGTGATTCGATGCCTGAGTGATTGTCAGGCCCGGACTGGCCGTTGAGGGCACCGGGCAATTCCCCGGTGGGCTGCATGGTTGGGGGCCGTTTTTGGGTCCCTGGGGCCGTTTTTGTTACTGGGCCGTTATGCTGCAAAAACGGCCCTGTAACAAAAACGGCCGAAAACCGGCCCTGTCACAGAGCGCGGTCGCACCTCTCCCCCCTCCCCTCTCCTCCCGGAGGGGGGAGGCAGGCCGGCCGAGCACTTTGCCAGGGCCGGTTCTGGTTCCGAGTCCGGCCCTGGTGATTGTGTTTGCAACGTAGGAAGTTCTTGCAGCTTTACACGCTGCATGGTAACTTTTAAGGGCAGCTTTGTAATCACCTTTACGAGTAGGGGAGTACGATCTCCTCCAACTTCTTTCTAAGGCTTTGCACTTGGACTTGGTGATTTTAATATCGTTGGTAAACCACGGGGCAGGGGGGTAATGCGTACAACTGCGTTTAGGCAAGGGGGGCAGACAGATATCTACAGCCGTAGTTAACCAGTCCGAAACAGCAGTGTTTAATGAAAGCAAGGGTAAATTAATATCAGGTATGTTAGTTGACAGAAGAGTATTAAAAGAATCAATGTTCAGCTTACCCCAGAGTCTGAGACTGCCTGAGCTAGTTAGGAGGCCATTGTCCTCGGAGTGAAATTCTACAGATTAAATGGGGTTGCAAAATGATCAGACCAATCTAACCGAAGAGCGGGGATACTACAGTCATAGCAGAGGTTTGACAGAATTAGATCGAGAAGATGTCCCGCCATGTGAGTAGGGCCCTGGTTGCATAGCTGTAGATTTAAGGCCTCCAGATCAGATAAGAAGGCATGGCAGGTACTATTCTGATTGTCCTCAAGGTGAAGATTCAGGTCACCTAGAATTGTAAAATTCGTTGCCTTCAGTATGAAGGGAGCGATGAAATCTGAGAAGATGGAAACCGAGGACCCTGGGTTCCCCGGAAGACGATAAATTAAGATGCCAGATAAGGACAACTGAGGGGATACGGAGAGTTTGAACAAGGAGTCTTCATACTCTGTAACTGAGAGGGCTTCAAACTTGCAGGAATATAAAGATTTCAAAATTATGGCAATCCCCCACCTTTGCCTGTGTCTCGGTCTCTCCTGACAATGACATATCCAGGAGGAAGGGCTGTGGCGATGTCTGGGCCTGAGCTGGCGTGGAGCCATGTTTTGGTTACAAATAGTGTATCAGTCAATTCGGTGCTAAGAAGGTAAAGCATATGATGCTTATTTTTGGCCAAGGAGCGGCAATTGATGCTCCAGAAAAGGAGATTCTGGCAGCGGCCTATAATAGCAGAAGCAGGGCTGCGACGAGCCTGAGGACCAATTCTGGGGGTAATTTTTATGGAACGCATTGCGCCCAGTGTAAAGTTGCATTGGGTGCAGTTGAAGCCATGATGTGGAAAGACGCAAACAGCGCATTTGGGGGAGATGAGCTTACTTAATTCAATAAATCGTGCGGCAGTGTATATAATTCTGTTGGTAAAATTTAAAAGTATTTGAGATCCTTGTAAAGATTGTTTCAGCAAATGACTTTGCAGACTTTATATGCTGCCTGTGTGTTTGTGTGACCTGCAACTGTTTCTAAACACTGGCTTTAGTATATGAAGGGAGTTTGCAAGCTAGAGTATGAGGCTGCCCAGAGAATACAACCCCTGGAGCACTTCTTCTTCTCCTGTACTACTGCATGACGGGTCTTTTAAAAAGTGCTATGCCAGAGGGCGCCTTGAAGGGGGAAAATCTGTCTCGAGTTCATTGGAGGATCCTTTGAAAATGTGAGATGCGCCTCATACTAATGTGCAGGGAACATCTACCCATCTTCTCAATTGTGAGGTCATGAACTGTAGCTGCGATGCAGATTAATGAACATCCTTTGGATTTGGTCCTGTAGGGAGCTCGTGGTATCCATGGTTTATAACTGCTGCCGTCCACTTCCTTCTGTCTGGTGCAAAGCTTCTAAGCACTGCTGAAGATCTGCTGGACTGCCCTCCTGCTGTTGATGCTTGGTGCCCATGTAAACCATCTGACAACTGAAGAGCATACAACCGACATGGAACCTTGAAGCCAGCTCTGCCCCCACCACAGCAACAGGACACAATGTTGAGCCCCTCGACAACTGGAGCCGGATACCTGGAAGATGAACTGCTACAAGGGGTACTCCTGCCTGGCATTAACCCCCCATTCCACCCGCCCCAGCACTTCCTTTTGATTGTTCATTCTCTTTTTGCTGCTTTCTAGATCTACCAAGCATGGCAGTCAGCAGCCACATGAATGCAGAGTTGCTGGCTCGTCTCTTTGCAGGTGCCATCAACACTGCAGTTGTCATTTGGTCTGTTTTCTTTTTCACATCTTAGATATTCACAAACCTCAATCAGTATAGAAATTACAAACTAGCACATTTTGATGGGATGATTTCAATCATCCTTTTTGGCTACACTGTCTATTTAAAATAAAGCTTTGTGGACATTACATATTTGGGAATCTTGTGTTTACATACCCATATGAACTGGCCACTCTCTCCCAGACTAAGGAAGTAATCCTGGCCTGTAAATCAGGTTCCCCTCTGGGTGCTTGTCCACTGATGCTCCTACATCATATAGTCGACATCGTCAGCCCGTGATTAATGAGATTGTGAATTCCTCCTTAGCCACAGGGACAGTCCCAGACGAATGGATATTCGCTATAGTAAAACCCTTAAAGAAGAAATCAAACGTCGACTCCTCAGATCTTGCAAATGATAGACCTATATTTCTGCTACCCACTGTCAGTCTTGCTACTGGCTTTTTGCTTGTTTTCAAATGAGTCCTAATTTTGAAATACTTGTGTAGTTTCAGCTTTCTTACGAAACTAAACAGCTCAATCCTGGTCTGAGTATATTCCAGGCGCAAATCAGGGCAGAAAGTGAGGCCCAAACTTAGTACTTTATTCTGCGCATCGGTCAGTGGTTTAGTTGTCAGGTTTACCACTGTAAGATTTGTTGGTCCCATTATCTTCTGTTGTTCCGTCTGCGGTTGGTCCAAGTCGCGCCTTTTGGCTTTCCTGCCACCAACGGATCTTCTTGTCTTCCTGCGTTTACATTTGCTTCTGGGGGCTTGTTCTTTCCTCCCCGAAGCCATGACTGTCTGATTACTTGAAATTCGGTCTGAAAAGGGGTCTGTTTGTCTGATCCACTCGCCACCAGTGTGGCTTGATCATCGCTGGATTCATTACCCATTACTACAATGATTTATTACAATTGCAAGTTCTTTCTGGTTGTGCTCCATGTGGTACTGTCTACTTGGGCGCTATATGTTCTTGGTTCACTATAAAACTAATAAGATAGATTATCAAAAAAACAAATGTTGCCAAAAAGCTCTTCTTATATATACATACGTATATATATATTCACTGAAAAAACCATAGGTTATAGACCATATATAGTTAGGAATTAGCATTTACAAAACCTTGAAAATTCAATGAAAAAACCATAGGTTATAGACCATATATAGTTAGGCATTAGCATTTACAAAACCTTAAAAATTCACGGAAAAAACCATACATTATAGACCATATATAGTTAGGGATTAGCATTTACAAAACCTTATTTTACTCACACAAAACCATTGAAATTTGCATATATAGTTAGTTGCACTAACTATATATCGCGCACCCGCAATCCACTGCTGATGATGTCACATATTACATCATTCATGACATGGTCAGTGACATCACTGATTACATCACTGATGACATCTCAAATGACATCACTGATGACATCTCAAATGACATCACTGATGACATCACTGATGACATCTCATTTGACATTACTGATCACATCACTGATGATATCATTTATGTGATAATACGATGAACCTCTTCAGACTCTAATATAACCTTAGATACAATCAGTGTAAACAGACACTCACAAACTGTCACTCATCCATGGAGTGACTCACACACCTAGTCAGTCATGCAAAGAATCAATCACACCTCCATTTCCTCTTTTATACAGTTATACACACCGTACTTATTCAAACATATACTAACACATATTTACTCTCTTATACAATCCCTGATACAAGTTCACAATGATCCATACAGCCACTCACACATTCACTGGCTCTTATGCACAGTTATTTATATATGTCAACTCTCACATGTACTGTGTTTTACATATGTACTTACTTTGACATGTAGCACTGAGATATCCATTCACTCACCAATACACTCATGCACACAGTCAACCGCCCATACAGCTGTTTCCACATGCACTTTTGAACCCATACATCTAGTGAATCAACTGCTCACACATCTATGCACAGAGTCATACACCTCCCAGCCACCCCCACACACACTCAGTCTCCCATACAAATACTTCGGCAACCAATCAATAACCCATATAGTTACTCATATAGCTACTGATCAACACATGCAGCAGTTTACAGAACAACAGACATAATGATGCACAAATTAAGACAGTTTAGTCACTAACCCATGCACTCAGTGAGACACATTTAATCACTCACTCATACAGTCAGCCATGCACCTACTAAATCCTTCATCCAGACACTTATACATCCACTCATTCTTCAATATGTAAGACATATTTTAACTTTACAGAAACATACAGTCACTGGATGTTTTCATCAGTGATGTCATCAGTGATGTCATTTGAGATGTCATCAGTGATGTCATCAGTGATGTCACTGACCATGTCATGAATGATGTAATATGTGACATCATCAGCAGTGGATTGCGGGTGCGCGATATATAGTTAGTGCAACTAACTATATATGCAAATTTCAATGGTTTTGTGTGAGTAAAATAAGGTTTTGTAAATGCTAATCCCTAACTATATATGGTCTATAATCTATGGTTTTTTCAGTGAATTTTTAAGGTTTTGTAAATGCTAATCCCTAACTATATATGGTCTATAACCTATGGTTTTTTCATTGAATTTTCAAGGTTTTGTAAATGCTAATTCCTAACTATATATGGTCTATAACCTATGTTTTTTTCAGTGAATTTCAATGTTTTTTTATAGCAAATATCAAAAGCTGTAAAATGTAATATTCTTTTAAAGGAAAAATATATTTGATATGTTTTTAATATAATTTTTTTATGCATCTGCCAAACCCTGACCTCTTAATAGTGCACTGTGGTGGAAATGATTTTGGGACTATGACTGGGGTTGGTCTGGAAATGCTTTTAAAGGACACCTTTCATCAATTGATGACACTTTTTCCCCAAACTGCCATAGTATATTCCAATATATGCCAAAGACAGAAATGGAAGTGGTCCAACCAATTTTTTCCACAATTTGAGAAAGCACGGAAACATGTGAATAAATCTGTTTCTGCTTACATGAGAGACTTTAGAATGGGTTTAATATACAACAATTACTTTGCATTACAACATGCAAGACATCTACAGAAGAGATGGTGTGCACTTCTCCGATGAGGGGAATAGAATATTCCTCCTTTATTTAAAACTGTGCATTGGAACCTACTTGTAGGTACCTAAATTAGCCACAGAACCCAATAGCTCTTTTCAGAGCTACCCTACCTCTGATCATTCAAAACGTTTATCTTTTTCTAACTTTTTTTTTTCACCAAAGTACGCTCCCCGGTTTGCTTACCGGTGCGCGTACCGGGCGCTCCCCCGTGAAATTTTCCAGTTTTATTTTTTTTATTTTTGCATATATCAGCGTCCTAAGCCCCCCTCAGAAAACCTAGAGGGTCACAAAGTGTCTACCATGCCCCCTTCTACCCATTCCGAACATTGTTTGTCCTCCATCTTGTGTCTCAATTCTACCGATACACAAAATGGAGGACTCCCGTAACGCTGCCGGTTCGCGTACCGGGGAGCGCACCGGTGAGCGCTCGATAAAAAAAGGTGGGAAAGTAATTTACAGAAAAACCACTAGAGACACTTTCATCAAATATAGAATAGGCCCTACTACATAGCAGTCCCTACCATTTACCCAAATTTGATGGAATTCCATTGCGAAAATTATGCTGTAAGCCTGACTAAATATCCTGAGGTAAATTACCTAACAAAAACACTTATGAAGTGTTAGAATTGACAACCAATTAAAATGCTACTTTCATTATCTTCTATTATTTCATGACATTTGATTGGTTATGTACCTGAATATATATAAAGAAAGAGAGAGAAAGACCGCCATTTTGACTACTACCTCCTGAAGTACATATCAAGTGCATTTCAACTGAGAACTTAAACTTCTTTTTGAAAGGTAAGATGTTATTTTAAAAACTGAAGTATGTTCTGCACTTTAAGTTAATTAGGAAAACATTTTCTTGATAGTTATATACTATCCCTCTGTAATAGTTATAGAATAAGATAGACTTCTCTGTTTTAGTTATGGATGGAGTTAGGCTTGTCTTGTATAATTATGAATTTACTTAGGCTTTATCACATACATTTTTTTATATTTCTACTTCCAGTCTGATACCATACACTGCCCAAAGATAAAATTACTGTTTAAAAAACCAAACTACCTGTCTGTACTTAAACCCAACAGTGCCCTATCTGTACTGATATATTTTTTTTTAATTCAATTTACAGCACAAAAATGGAAGGAGAGCAAAAAAATACCATCGAAATTGTTCTGGAAAGCAACAAAGATACAGAAATTGAACCCAATGACTCTGAATTCTTTGATGAATCACGGGACTTTGAACTTCTTCAATGTGTAGAATCAGTAGATTACCTGATTGCAAATGAGAACATTTCTGACAATCAATTATTAGAAGTTCTTTTACATTTTGAAAACGAATCAGAGAAATACATTTATATTTAATAATTCAAAAATTGTTTGAGACATTATTCATTTTTATATGTATTTTTTAAACTAGTACCAAATTGAGTATAATGTAAAATCAGACTTTAAATATACTGTGCAACTTTTTTGTGTAACATAGTAAGTTTGCTCATAGTTACTTCCTTTCTCCCACTATATTATCTCCAATGTGTATTTAACATCTCTTTATCATCTCCTGCCTCCATGGTGTTTCTGCTTTCCTGACAGACTAGGCTATGAATTACATATACCACAATAACTTCTGAAACAACATGCAAGATATCTACAAAGGAAACAGTGTATTTTTATTTTTAGACTCTGCATTGGTACCTACATGTTGGTACTTAAATAAAAAAATTTTTTAAAAATACAACAAAAAGAACAATCAATATACATACATTATTTGAACATTCTTTCATTCTTTTTTCCCTATATTACGCTTCCCGGACCGCTTCCCGGTGCGCGTACCGAGCGCTCCCCCCGCAATAAAAACGATAATAAAAATTATTATTTTTTTCCCCCGCGGGGCCCTTTTAAAGCCCCCTCATCAAACCTAGGGGGTCAGGGAGGATGTACTCTGCCCCCTTATGCTCATTTCCCCCTTTGTTTTTTCCACATCTTGTGTCTCGATCCTACCGAGACACAAGATGGCGGCCGCTCCGGACTGTTTAGAATGTTCACAGTCACCGGGGAGCCAATCCGCTTCTCCTAGCGAAGTTCCGTTACGCGTCAGGTACGCGAACCGGGGCGCTAACCGGGACGCTGTCACAGATATATCTGTTTTTTAAATCGTTAAGTTCTCAAAATCCACTGGAGCACATATTTTAAGACATAGCAAAGGCACGTCGGGAAAACCATATCTACAATTTTGCCAAGTTTCGTGTAAATCCATTCAGCCGTTCGAGCTAAAAGTGATTCCAACCACCCTATGGAAAAATGAATGGGAAAAATGCGTTTTGGGACCCCCTTTTTTCTCGGTCCCCCCTTGACGAAACCCCCCCAGATTTTCAAGGGCTGCTCAAAAATAAAATGTGCCATTTTCCTAATAATTTCAGCCAATTCCGTCCACAAACGCTAAAGTTATTCGACATAGAATTTTCAGAAATCCCATAGGAAAAAAATCCTAACTATATATACCTACTGGCAACCGCCAGTAGGTAACATATATATATATATATATATATATCAAGCTCCTGGTTGACACATGCAGTTTGGAAGGCACACGAGCAGCTGCGTAAGGCTCAACCTGTTCCTTGAATCACTGGTACGGGCAGCATCCGCCTGCAAGCAGAAAACCAGGAGCTCGATATATATATATATATATATATATATATATATATATATATATATATATATATATATATATATATATATATATATATATATATATATAGATAGATATATATATATATATATATATATCTATATATATATATATATATATATATATACTCTCTCTCTCTCTCTCACTCTCTATCTCTCTATATATAAAATTTGTTTGTTCCACCTGAGCGCGTTATGTGAGCAAGCTCCCTTGAGGAGTGAAACTCGTCGTCGGTTGGACATTTGTCCCTTTATTTTTATAAAATAAAATACTCTACTCTGCTACCTATTTGAGGAGTTCGACTTTCTTCTTTGAGAACGAATTACGCTGCAAATGATGAGATTAGATTGAGGTCTGCACCTGGATTGATTCCGCCCTCCATTGGCGGAACAGGACTGTTGGTTCCATATATATATACATATATATATATATATATGTATATATATTACCTACTGGCGGACGCCAGTAGGTAGTTATAGTTAAGACCTAGTTTCCATAGGAAATCCACAACATTCTTTTTGGAATGACTTTGCCGCCGGTGGACGAATCTCCGTGAATTTCTCCAAGAAAATGGCCTGCTCCACTTCGCTCCTTCCCTGAGAGTTTGGGGGTGATTCGTGAAGCAGGGGCCGAGAAAAAAGGGGGTCTCAAAACGTGTTTTTCCCATGCAATTTTCCATAGGACCTTTAGCCGGTTTGCAGATCACGCTTTTTGTTATATAGTGTAAATCCGTTCACTAGTTCCTGAAAAAATCATAAGTAAAATCATAAGTATATCTATAGGCGCTTACCGTATGCGTACCGTACGCGTACAGGTCCGCGTACCGTATGCATGCGTACGCCTACCTTTCTGAGCACGAGCTGCATGCTGATTGGATGTCAACTGTCTGTCAAACCGGAAAGTGTTGGCAGCCATCTTAGCCTCAGTACACCTCTCTGCAACGCAGCCCCCTGGCGCATACTGGAGGTTCCTGGTGGGCTAATTGGCCCCCAGGGACCCCCAGTATGCAAGGGGAATTAGTTCCCCTCTACAAACGTGCCCATGGGCTGCGTTGCAGAGAGGTGTAAAAAGGGGCATGGCCTCATTCTATTTTTGAATGTGTGTATCAAGGGTTATATTACGCTGAGAGGAGGTCTGCCACTCCTTCACAAGGATGATGTCATCAGTGAGGTCATCAGTGATGTCATTTGAGATGTCATCAGTGATGTCATGAGTGATGTCACTGACCATGTCATGAGTGATGTAATATGTGACGTCATCCGCAGTACATTGCAGGCGCGCGAGTTATAATTAGCTGAACTAACTATAACAGGAGAATTTCAATGGTTTTGTATGAGTGAAATGTCCAGCTAACTATAACATGTGTGAAACCTATGATTTTTTTGTGAATTTCTAAGGTTTTTTAA
Source organism: Lissotriton vulgaris (assembly GCF_964263255.1). NCBI lineage: Eukaryota > Metazoa > Chordata > Amphibia > Caudata > Salamandridae > Lissotriton > Lissotriton vulgaris. Next base: position 858,677,708 of record NC_141695.1, read on the forward strand.
ATGCTAATTCTTAACTATAACGTATGTGAAACCTATGGTTTTTTTCAGTGAATATATATATATATATATATATATATATATATATATATATATATATATATATATATATATATATATATATATATATATATATATATATATATATATATATATTTATATAAATATATATATATATATTTATATATATACATTTTTTAAATGTTGCACCCATGATGAGAAGCATTCATCGTTCCTGATGAGGGTGCTGAGAGGGAGTTTTTACGAGCCCTGAACCTTTCTGGTCACAAGCAAACTCAAGAAAGAAGCTGCCCAGTGCTGACTTCCTGACTGCCCCGTTGATACATGTGTGGCACCTCATCAATGCCAGAGACAGCACTCCAGCTATGGTTTACAAAGGATTACAGCATTTCATATCACAGTGTAACTTCCATGTATCAATTAATAATGAAAAAACAGATGAATAGAATTTGGGGTGAAAGAATGAATAAAATTAATCAGTAGAGCGCACAAACGGGCCAAATGCAACCTGGCACAGGAGGGAGGGGAAATGAGAATCCTGGGAATGGACAGAAGGTAGGCCACCTGGAGCAGCTAGGTTTAAGGATTGTTTTTTTAAAGAGGTGAGAGAAGGAGCGGCTCTGATCTCAAGGAGAAGAGAGTTCCTCGGTCTTGGCCACAAGAAGAGAGAAGGAAATTCCACCCAGCTGAGCTCTGCTGATCCTAGGGATTTGAAGCACGAGGGTGGAAGAGTAGCATAGAAATCAAGAAGGGAAGGGGCCAGATGTATGACCCATTTTGCACTCGCAAACAGGAGATGGGCCCTTTTGAGACTGCAAAAAGGGACATGGCACGTACAAACGCTATTTTGTGAGTCACTGACTCGCAAAATTGCGTTTTTGACTCTCGCTATGAGGAAGGGGCGTCCCTTCCTAATAACTAGACTCCCTACAATGTACTCTTGTTTTGCAAATGCATTTGTGGCCGCAAAACACTCGCAGTTTACCACCTACTTCAAGTAGGTGGTAAACTACTCGCAAACGGGAAGGGGTCCCCATGGGACCGCTTCCCCTTTGTGAGTGTGTGAGAAAATATTTTTTAAGAGCAGGCAGTGGGCCCAGGGAACACTGCCTGCCTATAAAAAATGAAACTGAAAGGTTTTATTTTTCTTTTTTAAATGCATCCTGTTTTCCTTTAAGGAAAACGGGCTACATAAAAAACTGCTCTATTTAAAAAGCAGCTCCAGACATGGTGGTCTGCTGACCCTAGCAAGCCACCATCCCTGGGAGTGTTAGCCATTCCCAATGGGGTCGCAAATTGATGAATATTAATGAGGCATGCAATTTGCTACCCTATTGGGAATCGCAAACAGTGTCAGAAACACTGTTGTACATTCACTTTTGCGAGTCGCAAATTATGTGCCACAATTCAACGGAATTTATGACTCGCAAAAGTTATTGTTCGTACATCCAACCCAAGATGCTTCAATTTTGCGTTCAAACAAATAGAGCCAAGAAGGTTGTAGGTCCTATAGTTTAGACACAGAACCTTGAAAGTAATCCATTGTCTGATGGGGAGCCGATGAAGTTCCATAATCAATGAATATGTAGGCAGGCCTGATAAAATTTTCAGGATCACTGCCTTTGAATGACATGGAGATGTTAGAGAAGGTAATAGGGCAAGTCCAGGTAGAGGGGGTTACTGTAATCCAGTCTGAAGGGTATGAGTCCTTGGACCACAGATTTGTGCGTGAAATCAGGGAGATAAGAAAGGGTCTTCCTGAGAATTCTGAGCAGCAGGAACACCACTATGATTGACTTGATTTTTAAGAGAGAAGTCGGAATTGATAATGACTTCCACGTTTTGAAAATACAGAGGTAGCAGGAAGGGGATCTGCACTTGGCCCATAGGTTACCAAAAAGAAGATCAGACGAGCCTTTGAGATCCAAAAAACATGATCTCAGTTTTGTCACCAAGCAATTAGTCCTCATCCCGGAGGGCTCCTCCTTAAAGGCAGAGGAGCGTCGCCCCACTTGTCAAAGTCAGTCAGCGAAAAATAAAATGATAATAAAACAATATTAGCATTTTATTTTCTGATGACATATTGAACCGATGCCAGCGTAGGGCGGGGCAGGGCTGAACCACGGCGGGTGATGGAGTGATGGGCACTGTAAAGTCTTAGGCCAGTCAAATAGACATGCACACTTAGGTTTCTCCAACCCAGCTGTGTTGCACTGCCAGATTAGAGAAACAGCACAGACTCCCAGAAACCGTCTAAGCGGCAAACCAGGCTGCTCAAACCAATCCTGCTGCTGCTCTCATGCTATGTATAGCATCAGAGCAGCACCGGGATTGGGTGGAGAGCCTGTGCCCCAGTGCCTGCTGGGAGGAGAGTCTAAAAAGAACACAAAGGCGGCAGGCGTTGACGGGTAAGATTGTTTTATTATTTACTATTCCCCTAATCCACCATCCCCCCGCCCCCACCCCACTTTAGCTATGTGGCAGCAGCCACTGTCCTCATCAAGGAGGTGAGAGATGTCATACAAATTGAGAAATGTTCTTGCGTGTCCAAGATGTTATTAGTGATGGATATAGTTATTTGGGAATCCTCCTAGTAGGACATTAAATCAAATCCAAACAAGTGAATGACAGAAGCCTGGGGGGGAGGGTACCATAAATATTAAAAGGGTAGAGCTAACTGAGGAGGCCTGCGAGACACCACAAGGAAGTAGTTTATAGGAAGGCAGGGGCAGTGAAATGGCTTGTTGAGAAATGTGGCTCACTGGTTAGAGGAGGCAGACCTGGAAGCAGAGGTCAGCCCGGGACCAGGGTTCAATTCCCGGCTCAGCGGGGTCTTGAGTCCTAAAATGTCCATGGACTCAACAATTCTCGCTCCGGTGCCTACTCGATTCACGGGTTCACACTCTGCGACTCTGGGCAATAGCTTGCTTAATCTCCACAATGGCCCCTCGTGGCGGGATGCCTGGCTTTCACCTTGCGGATACCCTGCCGGGGTTATCTCACAGGGGATTACCAGGACGGGTTCCCTAAGCAAGCGCTTAGAAACTGCTTGGTGATTTGCGCTATATAAATTCCTGTACATTTACATTTACATTGTTATCTGTTGAAACAGGAATGAGGCACCCCACTTAAATGTTATGTTATGCAGATTAGTAGAGTCACTGTCACCTAGGAGGATATTCTGAGCAGGTATGAGTTCAGCCAAAGCTAAGGCCTAGTCGGACTACTCAAAAAGCAAAGCTTCAGCTTCTTGCAGAGTTCAAGAAGTGAGTAGGAGGTGCTTATTTGTAGTGGCAGATCATTTCACGCTTTAGGAGCGATGTAAGAGAAAGCTCGACCACTGAATCCGGTTTTCCGTATGCTTGGGTAGTGTGCAAGAGTCCAATGTGGGTGAGGGGTTTGAATTGTGCTCATTTGTGTATGGGGAGCCAGTGAAGCTCCTTCAGGTGTGATGTTATGGGAGTGCGGTGTGTGAGATTAAGAGTGATTCTGGCTGACAAGTTCTGAATGGACTGCAGCCTTCTGGTGAGTTTATTGTTGATCCCAGCATAGTGAGCGTTCCCACAGTTTTCCCGCAGTGCCACTTGCTTGTGACCCAGGCATCCGTGACAGCATGTGGAAGCCTGACGCAGAACAATAAGTTCTGGTCCACAGAAATAAGTGCAGGTGGCCCCCACAGGCAAACCACCAGTTTAAATTAAGCACTAGCTGGACTTCAGACATTCGAGTAATGTTTCCTTTATTTATTTGTTTTTTTAATTTTAGGAATGCAACAAGCTATTTGACTAATTTGTAGAGCAAAAATGAAAATATATCTACACATGTACACATACATTTTTCGTTATATCTTCATGCTGCACCAATACGTATCCCTGAATCTTCAGAAATAAATAGTTTGTATGGTGCATAAAGAGACAAAGTAGGGATCTTTGTTTCAACAGCCAATCATAGTTTTTTTGTTGTTGCTATATTCTCCTTACACAGTGGTATGCAAATATACCAGAAGTGAAAAGTGTATTGTATACGAGTTTTTATCATTTATTTTATGACACACAACCATAGCTGAACAGCCATACTGTATTTCAGCTGTGATAATTGTGATGTATTAAGCTTAGTCTTGTCTAATACATTTCCATTGAGTTAAGCCTTATCTGCTCGACCACACCTACCAAAAGAGTCAAGGATGGGTAGATGAGCCCCCGTTTTGTTGCAGACTTTTGGGTTCCATTATAGGAAGCTTCCACTTTCTCTCTCTAGGACTGCTGAGTGACCGGTGTGGTCACCCTGAGCAAATCTCGCACTCCGTAAATGAGGCTACGCTTCAACTTATGAAAGTTTGCTCCCAATGAGAGGGGCTGTGCACCGATGCATAAGGCTCACACCCAGTAAGAGAGACTTGGTATCAATGTGGGCGACTCAAGCACAAGGAGTGTGCACCCAGGCATAAGGCTTACACCCAGGAACGTACACTGTCCTTCAATGTAGGGGACTCGCACCCCAATGAGTGAGACTGTGAATCCAGGCATAATGCTCACACCCAATCATAGAGACTTTGCCTCAATGTGGAGGACTCAAACCCAATGAGTGAGATTGTGCATCTAGGAGTAATGCTCACACCCAGTAGTAGAGACTTTGCATCAATGTAGGGGACTCTAACCCAATGAATGAGACAACGGAGAAACAGCTGCCCTCATCCTACTTGACCTCTCTGCAGCCTTCGACACAGTCTGTCATAGTACCCTTATACAACGCCTCAGCAACTTCGGAATACAAGGAAAAGCATTGGACTGGATCATCTCGTTCCTCGCCGGAAGAACCCAGAGAGTCCGCCTCCCCCCTTCTAGATCAGAGGCCACCGAAGTCATCTGTGGCGTACCACAAGGATCATCACTCAGTCCCACCCTCTTCAACGTTTACATGAGTCCCCTCGCATCCATCGCGCGACAACACAACCTCAACATCATCTCCTACGCAGACGACACCCAACTGATCCTCTCCCTCACCAAAGACCCAAACAACGCCAAAACCAACCTACACGAAGGGATGAAAGAAGTAGCCGAGTGGATGAAGAACAGCCGTTTAAAACTGAACTCGGACAAAACGGAAGTCCTCATCTTAGGTTCATCCCCCTCCACCTGGGACGACTCATGGTGGCCACCGGCCCTGGGAAACGCACCCATACCTACGGACCACGCACGTAACCTGGGCTTCATCCTGGACTTCTCCCTCTCGATGACCAGACAAGTCAACGCCGTCTCATCATCATGCTTCAACATCCTACGCATGCTCAAAAAAATCTTCTGTTGGATCTCCACCGAAACAAGAAAGACGGTCACCCACGCACTGGTCACAAGCCGACTGGACTACGGAAACACCCTTTACGCCGGAACCACAGCCAAACTACAGAAAAAACTCCAACGCATCCAAAACGCCTCAGCCAGACTCCTACTAGACATCCCCTGCCGCAATTCCTGGCATCCATAGATCCACCATGGGGTGAAGATCCTTCTCCTACTTAGCGGCCAAAACCTGGAAGTCTCTCCTCACCCACCCCTCGCCTTACACAGAACCACCTCTCCTTCAGAAAACAACTAAAAACTTGGATATTCGATAAGTAAAGTACCCCCTCCCTCCCTCAAGCCCCTTGAGACCCTCTGGGTGAGCAGTGCGCTATACAAATGTTAAACTTGAACTTGAACTTGCATCCAATAGTAAGGCTCACACCCAGTAATTGAGACTTTGCATCAATGTGGGGTACTCAAATTCAATGAGCGAGACTGTGCATCCAATGGTAAGGCTCACACCCAGTAATAGAGACTTTGCATCAATGTGGGGGACTCAAACCCAATGAGTGAGACTGTGCACCAAGGTTTGGGACTAAAACTAAATTGGAGAGACTGTGCACCAAGGTGCGACTCATACATTAAATGAGTGACACTGTGCTCGAACATTTGAGACTCACAATTAGTGATACATGTGCCAAACAATGAGTGGAAATACACCCCAAGTAATGCAGCACGCACTCAGTGAGTGAGGTGGTACTTCGAGGCATGAGACACTCAATGAGATAAACTGTGGAACAGGGAGAGAGGTGCAGCTGACAGCGAGACTGAACTTAATGCCATTAGCAGTCTGTCTGTCCTGTGTAACCCCAACATGCCTACCCATCTCACAGCCTACATGATCTACTTTAGTGTGTGCTGTTTTTCAAGGAAATGGCACACCACGGTGCCTCAAGCAATTTTGCTGCATCGAGCTGCTTTATTTTCGAAGTATAGGAATGTGCCGGATAAACAATATTATGGCACATTTGTATACTCATCCCTGCACCAGTGCAAAAAAGGAGCATAGTGCAAGGGTGCCTGCCTTTCAGGGATGATAGTTTTAGTGCAACAATCACCAATGGTGTTTTGCTCACACCATTGCAGCACACATAGAAAGAGCAAAAAACGAGGAGAAATACAAGTATTTCTCCTCGTTGTGCCAGTCTTACACCTCCGCTGGGGAAACATTTGTTTTTGAGGTTACCTCAGATTTACAGATCCTTGTAAATCTGGAGCAGTGTCAAAAAGCAATGGGTGTTGCAAACCCCTTTTCCTCAAAAAATGGAGTCAAGGAGGACTTCATTTACTAGGCAGCATTAAGCCATGCAAAGTGACTAAGCACCACTTGTAAATATGGAGCACGGTACAGCTCCACCGGTGCATCGCAAAAAGTGGTGCTCCGGTGGCGCAATGCTCTTGTAAATATGCCCCTTAGTGTTTAATCCAGTCTGCGAGCTCCTGTCGATCTAATTTAGCTTCTGCCTTAGGCAGCAGCGGCTCCTCCTCTACGACGGAAGAGCGTCGCCCCTCCTGCCAACACTTTCAAAAATGTGAAAAATTAAACGATAATAAAACGGGGTTGAATCCCATTTTATTATCGTTTTGTTTTTTTCTTGTGCCAAGTCTTGGGGGTGAGGCCGGGTGGTACAGGCTGGAGGCGGAGTGATGGGCACTGTCTTCACTGTGCATGTAGGTTTGGCCAGCCAGTGAGGCTCTCCAACCTCAGCTGCATTGCAGGGTTGGAGCATTGATGCAGCCTTAGCTCCGATTTTGGGATCACATTGCTGCATAATGTGCTGAGGTGATGCATGTGGTGTCAAGACTTTCACCAGTGACGTTTCTTTTTAGTGCACATTACAAGAGAGTGTCTTTATGGGGTAGTTAGTTTAGCAATCCTCCCATCAAGTTAAGCACCAACAATAGGTCGGCCATCAAACCAGCATTACCAAGCAACATTTGCTCTTCTGTATTCAGCTTTGTAGAGTGCTGTAGGTCGCCTTTCGGTTATTCAAGAACTCTTCTCGGTGGAAAATTGTTCAATTGTAGTGAACCCAGTATACACGTGGCTGGGCTGTGCCCTCAAACTTGTGGTCAGTGATTTCCGCAGTTTAGGGCTGTGAATCCCAAGGCTTTGCTTTCATGTTTGGTTTTCTTGAATGCCAGTTTGATGATTTGATGCATAGATGCAGATGACAGAGGTCTACTGTGTGTAGTGGGATGTCAGTTTGTGGGGGGCTATCTTCCTGATTTACCCCCCTGGCCATGTGGATGGTGCAGAGTTCCTGGCACCTACTGAGAGCCAGGGTGAGCTTTCAAGGCTGGTGTAGTAAATAGCTGGAGACCACAGATGTACCACAAGAGGTTTATTGCAGGAGAACAGCGTAAAGCAACCTCAACACAAGCTGGCCAGGCACAAACTGTCACCACCTAGAACACTAGGAGGAGGCAGAGCCATCTACATTCTGGAATGAGTGACACAGGTAAGAACTATGGTAGAGCATGGAAATAGAGGAAAGATAAATATACAACACATCTCCTCTCGTAGAATAAAAGAAAACATAAGATGAAAGAAAACTTAACACAAAAAGGTAAAAATGTAATGGAAAGAAAACTTAACTCAAGACTAAAGAAGATTAGCGGAAATAATGATAAAAGTTGCAAACATCAGTTGTAATAAATAAAATTAGGCGTTGAAAGGGACACACGTCACCCCTCTAAAAGACCTAATCGCAACAGAAATCATTCAAATAAGAAGGAGGTCTATGGCACCTCTGAGGTCTGGAGGCAGGCAAAGAGGAACTGGGATCAGCAATTGGGTTGGGAACAGTAACAACGGGATCAGGAGCATCCCCTCCACCATCGCCCCTCACCAAGGCATTTACAGGAGCAGGCACCACAAGAGCCGGATCCGGATCCTGAGAGGGAATAAACATGAACCCAGAAGAGGAGAGATCCTGGGCAGGGACGGACGGAGGGGAAGCAGGACCAGGACAGACACCAGCTTTCAGATAGAGAGCAACCCTCCTTAAATTCCATTTTTCCCCATTTGAGAGGACAACATAGTGAGGATAGACCATTTTTACAAGAAAAGGACCACGGAATTTGGACAAACCACCTGAAACACGACCAGACTTTACCTTGACAAGGTCACCTTTTGCGAGTTTACAAGAAACAACTTTTGCAGAAGACTTATCGCCTACAACAGGTTTGCGTGAAAGACCCTTAGAGGGCAGACTCACAGAACTCTTACTTGAAGCACACTTAGCAGGCAAAGCCACAGGACTCTTACAAGGAGACTTAGGGACCACTCTGGACACATCACCCAAGAGAGACTGACAGACCAAGTCCTTGAGCCAAGAGGGAATGAGTTTGGTGCTGGGAACCCTACCCCTCATCATCTCAAAAGGGGATCTGAGGTGAGAGCCGTGAAGGGTGGTACAATACGCATAGACCATTTCACTAACAAGGGAAGAGACAGAAGAACCACTGGAGAGGGCCATTTGAACGGTACCTTTCACCAATCTATTAAGGCGTTCACAAAGACCATTCCCCTGGGGGTTGTAGAGGGAAGTCCTATGGTGAGAAATACCACAATCAGACAAAAAGGCTTGCATTTCATGCGAGACCAACTGTGTACCATTGTCAGTTATAAGAACGCTAGGAAAACCTTCCCTAAAAAACACAGAACTAAGATGTTTAATAGTAGTGACCGTAGTGATATCCTTAAGAAACTCCACAGACAACCACTTGGAATGGCAATCCACAATGACGACAGCAAACCTCTGGGAAAGAGGTAGCTCAGCCATGGGACCTATGAAATCTAAACAGATGGTGTGCCACGGAATTTCAGGGAACTGCAGCACACCCATCTCAGATCCCACAGAAACCTTAAGTCTCTTCTCACCCACCTTGCAAGTATAACAGTCCTCAACCCAAGAGGAAACCATGGAGTCCATACCGGGCCACCAGAAGTTCAACTTGAGACGCTGTTGCATCAGGGTTTGGCCAAGATGACCCTCATGGGCTAAAGAAATGAGTTTGGGTCTCAAATCAACAGGAGGCACAAATTTGTCGCCACGCATTATAACGTTGTCATTGCAAACAGACAAATCATCAATGACCTTAAGGAAAGGGCGAACAGAAACATGGAGACAACTCTCCCTGCGAGAACCCAACTTTATCAACTGGATGACTTCCTGTAAGACGTTGTCCCTGGACATAGCTTCGACCCACTCAGACCGAGAAAAAGAGCCCTCAGTTAGTAGAAGAACACCATCAATCCAGGCAACATTCTCATCAAAACCCTCTAGACTGAATCCAACATCAGCACCAGACGGAACAGGCAACCTAGACAGGCAGTCAGCCTGGAAATTTCTCCACCCAGAGATGTGGGAAATGTCAAAATGGTATTCCTGGAGTTTGGAGGCCAACCTTGCCAACCTTGGAGAACCAAATGCCCCACCCCCGGGTGAAAGAATGCGGATAAGGGGTTTGTGGTCAGTCCTAAGATTGAATTGAATGCCCCATAGATAAGGTCGAAAGTGGTGAGCACCCCACGCAGCAGCCAAAGCCTCTTTCTCGATAACAGAATAATTCTGTTCACATTTGGAAAGAGTGCGTGAGGCTAAAGCAACCGGCCTGTCGCCGTCCTTGTGAGACTGAAGCAAAACTGCACCAAGACCATGGGCACTGGCATCTACCAACAGAGTGGAGGATTTGGCAGTATCAAAGAGTGCCAGCACCTTAGCATTGCAGATGGCTTCCTTGATCCCATTGAAACACACTTCCAGTTCAGGGCCCCAGGAAAATTTGCAACCCTTCTTCAACAAAGCCCTCAAAGGCAAGGTCTTCTCTGAGAATTTCTCCACAAACTTGGAGTAGTATTCGATTAAGCCCATGAATGACCGCAACTGGTCCTTGTCAGACGGGCAAGGGGCTAGGCGTATTGCATCAAGAAGATTCTTCTTTGGTCTGACTCCATTGACTGAGATTTCATGTCCCAAGTACTCAATGTTCTCCACAAGAAAAGAACACTTCTCCTTACGTAATGTAAGGCCAGTGTCCCAGATTCTGTGTAAGACATTCCTAAGAACGAGGTTATGATCTGCCACGGAGTCTCCAAAGACCAAGATGTCATCTTGAAAGAACACCACGTTTTTGAGCCCCTTGAAAATTTCGCTGACCAACCTTTGGAAGACACTCGCTGCCGAAACCAACCCAAAGGGGAGACGAGTAAATTGGAAAATCCCCTCCGGGGTGATAAAGGCCGTAAGATGCTTCGAGGATTCATGGAGCTTAACCTGATGGTAGGCACTCTTCAGGTCGAGTTTGGAAAAATATCTCGCCCCCTGAAGAGTGGAAACCATCTCCGTAATGTTGGGTAAGGGAAAGGTGTCTGCAACGACACACTTGTTTAGGGACCTGAGGTCCACACAGAATCTCAATTTTCCGTCTGATTTTTTAGAAATCACGACGGGCGAAACCCATGCTGATGCTTCTGTGGGTTCAATTACCCCGGATTGGAGCATCTCTTCAATTAGGAGTTTCACCTCATTGCGGATAGAAATGGGAATGCTCCTTACACGATGTTGCACAGGCAAACTATCTTTCTTCAATTTTATAAGATGGGCATACCCCCGAAGCTCACCCAACTCCTCCCTGAACACAGACCCAAAAATAACGTCGCCAAAATTGTAGTAAATAGCTGGAGACCACAGATGTACCACAAGAGGTTTATTGCAGGAGAACAGCGTAAAGCAACCTCAACACAAGCTGGCCAGGCACAAACTGTCACCACCTAGAACACTAGGAGGAGGCAGAGCCATCTACATTCTGGAATGAGTGACACAGGTAAGGACTATGGTAGAGCATGGAAATAGAGGAAAGATAAATATACAACAGCTGGCTTTATGTGATCACACCACTTCAGGTGCCGGCAGAGTGTTGCAGCCTGGCTTGGAACCTTTGAATCCTCACGCTGGGTTTTGGGAGAGTTTAGTGTGTACTATGATCCAATAGTCTAGCTTTACCATCCCTGTGACTCTAGTCAACTATATCTGATGCAGTATAGAGAGCAAAGCTTAAACGGCAGACTAATAGTTCTGCACCTCACACCAATTTGCCAAATTTAAAGTTCCTACCACTGAAACCCTGGCACCGGCTGATACGTGATGCCTCTGTGTTCCAGATCATGAAAGATGCAGCTGCAAGTGGGTATGCGCCCGGCAAAGAAGTCCAAGATACTCTTGTAAAATGTGAAAAGTCTTTATTCTTAATACATGGTTTCTTTTTTTCAAAGTGCTAATAACACATTAAGCTCAGCCAGCGCGTTTCGTTCTCTCACCGAGAACTTCATCAGGGCTTAAGTCACAACACGCAGTAGGTCAGTAAAAACAAGTTGATGTGATCCAGTGTGGGTGTTCCAATATGATAAGCTGAAAAAACCAGGAGAATTCCCAGGGCAAGGTAATGCCCGACAGGGCAATCCGAATCGCAGACCCAAGTTCGGCAGTCCATGTATCTGATGCAGTGGCCTAAGGAAACTTGTGGGCCCCCCCCCCCAAAAAAAAATCAATCAGGAGCTCTCAGGTCAGGGCACTGTGCTGAGGTGGCCCCCTGCAGCTCGGGGCTGTGTGCCGCAGGGGCTGCGGGGGCTTATGTTACGCCACTGATCAATGAGAAGAGTTGGAGGATTCTTTGAAAATGGGAGGACTTCAAGTTTATTCCCTTGGCCGTCATATTAGTGTGGTGAGAAAGGGAAATTCTTCATCAAATATTAATATAATATTCTTGACATTCACTGCAGAGTTAAGCGGTGCACGAAAACTGGGAAGCCATCCAATGGCTGGAGCCCTAATTTTTGTTATACTCAACAATAAAATATCAGTATCTCTTCCATTCAGACAAATGAAGCTCTCCTATATTCAGTAAATTTGTGATCCAACCACAAGGGGATGCTGACCTGGTTCCTAGACTTGTTTTCTACCTGTGAAAGGTTTCCAAAATGGTTGACATACATTTACAGTTTCATCCGATACTGCTCTAGAAGTTGAACAAAGGAGTGCAAGAAAATGGCGGAGATGAGGCTGAAAATTGCCTTGTGATACTCCCAGGATACTGAGTGGAATTATTTCAGTGGCCCTATTCAAACCTGCCACTGGAGTAAATGAATCTAATCCGTACAGAGTGGGAATGGACGCCCTTAAGTGTTTCTAGCAAGATGTTGTGGTCCATGGAGTTGTAGGTAGCTGGAAGGTCGGCATATGTGATGGCTATCTTCTTATTTTCATCGAGGGACAGCAGGAGGTCCTCACAAATGTGAGCTAAGACAGATTCAATTCCCCTTAAAGGACTGAACCCTGATTGGTGGTTGTGCAATAATAAATTATAACAATGGATGTTTTGTAAAGCACAATATTCACCCTAAGAGTGGTGTCATACTGCTGAGAACTATATTCAAACAGTAAGATGAAACGTTGATTATAAAACTAGCACCAAGAGAAGGTACTAGACAAGTAGCATAAAGGCACATATTTAAGGACTTCCTACATTTGCATACATCTGCCATCTGCATGAGATGCAGAGACAAAGAGTTTCACTTAATAGCTGCAGCTACTGAGAAGGCATGTCCATCAACATTTTAAATTCAAATCTGATGACCTTCAAAAGGAGTTTATCCTTCACTCATTAGGCATGGAGGCTGGTATACACTAAAGTGAGCACCAGGAGCAGACAGTGCAAGAGGGAGAAAAGATGGTTTTGTGTTGAGGGCACAATGACCTAAATAACATACGAGCTTTCACAGGAAGCCAATGTAATGAAGCCAAAGCTGGAGATATGAACACTCAATTTAAATCTTACCACTAGTCCATCTGTGCCTTGTGAGAAAAGATACAAAATGCATTTCAAAGCACATAGATGAAAGTAACAGGTCTTCACAAAGGGTTGACTTGGTCCACCAGACACAGGACCAAACTGATTTTTACTCCCAGGTTTTTCACACACGTAGACAGAGCTGTTTTAGGGCCTAGTGAAGATGACCAAAAAAGTAAGACTCAAAAAATAGTAGGTCTAACAGGACACAGGATCTCTGACTTATCACCATTCAATTTAAAGTGGTTGACACTCATCCAATACTAAACTTTAGTGAGGCAGTCAAGTAGGGAACATCCATTACAACGCAGTCATTACATCGCACTGCTTTTGCAATACAGCTGTTACAACGCAACTGCCTTTACATTGCATGCCATTACAACACATGCCATTACAACACATGTGACTACAAAGCATGCCATTACAATGCATACCATTACATCACATGCCATTACAACGCATTATAAGGTAATAGGGTTTTTTTGTTTTATGGTGGGTATGGGTTTGGGGGTAGATGAGAATAGTAATTTTTACCCTTGCACTATCCAACACTTACACTACTGTTGCACTCACTGGAGTTGGAATAGTACTTTTTACCCCTCTGCTATCCAACACTTACCCTACTGTTGCCCTAAAAGTATTATGAGATGTAATGGTATGTGTTGTAATGGTATGCATTGTAATGGAATGCATTGTAATGCGTTTTTAAAATCAAGTGATGTAATGGTAGTTGCAATGTAAAAACCGTGTTGTAAAAGCATGTGTTGTAATTGTTTGCGTTGTAACATTATATATCCAGTCAAGTAACGATCTAGCATCGGCAATGACATCTCCCGCAATCTTCAGAATGATCTGTGTGTTACCCCCGCATAGAACTAAGTCACAGCAACTGGGGTGGATATGAGGGGCCAGAAGACTGCAAAATTTGAATAATGACAGAGATAAAATAGAGCCCTGTGCAGTCCAGGGTTCTGACTGCAAATGTGAAATTAAGACCTGAAATGCTCTGCTAGATGAAAAAGCTGAAGAACCAGGAGAGAGCAGGGCCATTGACCCCTATTGCCAGGAGGAGTCTGTTCAGAAGGATGTGGTGGTTGACTGTATCAAAGGTCACAGATAGGTCGAAAAAGCCAACGTGGCGTGGTGGGCCAATTACAATCAGTGCCGTAGTATAATTCATCCAGGGCCAACATTACATCCTGCTCGATGTTGAATCCAGAATGAAAATCTAGTTGTGAGAGGTGTAAAACAGAGTGTGGTGACAAAGTCCTGAGGCTGTTGAAAGATTAGATGCTCTTATAGTTTGATCAGATATAGAAGCTGAGATTTGGATAAATAATTTGCCATAATGTCACTGTCCAGTGAAGGTTTCTTTCAAAATTGGGGTGACAAGCGCATGCCTGAGAGAACATGGAACAATTAACGTTAGGCATGGCTAACGGTAAGGAATGTTTGAGCAATAATAAATCCTTATGGAACTTCACAAGGAAGGGGTCAGTCGGTGAGCCTGAGGGTTCGATGCTTTGACCAATAGACTGAAAGACCTCACTGTCAAGAGATGACCAGGTAGTCAGCACATTTGTGTACGTAACACAATGAGAGGATCAGCTGAGGGTACCAATGGTTCTCAAACAGTCATGTATGGACAGTAAAATGGTTGACATTCGCCTTTGGCTTGGTCCTAGATAGAAACTGTGGGGTGGATTGGGGGAGCAGGGGATGCCCCATTAAATTTTTGGCATTCTAATTAGATTTCACAAGGCACTTATATCCAGGTTAGATGAGGCCCTAATGGAGAACAGACGAGGAATATTCCTCTTGAAAGAAGGGTTCATCAGGGTTGCGTCCTGGCCCCCACCCTGTTTTTATTATTTATTAATGCTTGTGTAGGTTTTTTATTTTAGCTGGAACTAAGGTCCCTACGTTGTTGTTTGCTGACGACACCCTTTTGCTGTCAAAGACTACCAGGTGGTTGTCAACCTTGTTGCAGAGATCTTTTCTATTTTGTGATCAACGTTGCCTTGAGTTGAACACAGCTAAGACCAAGTGCATGTTCTTTATTCCACGCAAAAACTTTAGGGGGAGCTTATCACTGCATGGTGTCCCCCTCAATAGACTGAGGGGTTTCGATGACCTTCGCATTTGGATAGTAGACTCCAGAGCCGGCTTTAGCGCTGGTGGCACCCAGAGTAACTATGTTTGTTGGCGCCCCCACATGACCTCCTTCTCCATGAATTCACTCACTGCCACCTTTTAATACTGACCCTCAACTCCCATAACCAGTCAATCTCTCTCACATGTTTTTCTTTTGTTTTACAGCACTACTCCTACTAGTGTAGGGAATCAAAGTAGTTTACTTCACACACACGTTGAATAGAGACAATGAATCAAACATATGCAAATCAGTGTATAGAAAAATGTTACAGAAGAAAGAGGACTACAAAGTATAGTAGTCAGATGTCATCTATACTGGTAAGCATTATAGTTTGATTGCATTATCTGAATTTCGACTGTACCACCATGGTTGGCGGTTGACTTAACTACTAAGAACTGATTTCTACCTACATGAACCTTTTTGTAACATAAGGATGATGATACACTGGGATAAAATCATAACGTTCAAACCTATACCTTGCAGTTTCCATGCAGCTCTTTGATGAAAAGTTAATAGCTCACTGTTCTATATTGGGATTTTAATTTATAAATTGTAAGTAACAAAAGGATCTCTCTGACAATAGCAGTAACCCACTTAACTATTTACATTGTATGCGCTTCGGTGATCTGCATGGCACCCGTGCTTTGCAGCAGGTACATTAACCCTCTGGGCTATTTTATGATGAGTCGAAACTTGCACTAGACAAAACTCGATCGCTCCCAAAAGGTCCATTAACCACCAGATTTATCTTGACATTTTTGTTGTTGCTTAAAAATTGCTGGATGCAAGGAACCCTGTCGTAGGTGCTTTTAAATCCACTATATATTTGACAACACAGCGACCCCAGAAGTCGGCGTCCCGTGCAGTGGCACCGATTGCAACGCCCTAGAGCCGCCCTACAGAAGGCTCCAATTCATAGAAAGACCAGACACAAACGAGTGTTGCTATATTAAAACACTGGGCTGAGGCCTTTTTAGATTTCCGCAACCTGCCAAGTCTTACCCCATTAACACTCCCCTGCAAATATATAGGGCACGGGCTCTAACTGCAGCACTGGTAGTGAATTATGGGCCTATTCTGATTTGACGAAACTGGGATTCAAGGAAAATAAGTGTGCATGGTCATAACTATTACTCATATAGCACATGTCTTACAAATCCCACAGGGCAGGATTACAAGCTGCGGTGCCAGCCTCGTGGAACTGAAACACCTGCATAGATTCCAACAATTGACCAAATTAAGGCCTATTACCACCTGTCCATAACAGGCATTACATACAACATGTAGCCCCAACAGGATGAACGAATCCACTCACCTTAAATAGCACATACACAGCCCCTCAACATTTGAGATGGCTGGATCCTTTGGTCCTGAAGAAAGCCATCCGACCCGTTTGGCGACACAGCTTGATACATGTAGACTGACCACTCACAGGCTTTGGACCTATAATTATCCAACTAAGCACCGCCACTTTTTTAATCTTATCTCTCCCCTGTGAAAATAAAAAGAAACTACACAGGAGAAAATATATTTTTAATATTTTTTTATCATTCTAACCAATCCAATCCAATCCAAAAATTCTTTATTTCGGTTATCCAGGCCATAAAAGATACAATAAAACATTAAACATTTAAAACATTCAACATTTAAAAAGAACATTCCCTATTATAAACAACATTACAATTCCTTGGAAATCTGTTCATGAGATTTAGTACTTTACAGTCCATATCAGTGGTCAGGCTTTTAAAAGTTTGTTTCTTATCTGCCACATGGCCAGTTTGTATTTGGCAACTGCAAAGACTATGTGAGGCAAAGTGCTGGTTTTCAGTATTCTGTAAGAATGCAAATGGCTCCGTATGCCCAAATTCCTACATAATGGCACAAGCCAATATTTCCTAGGTCTAATGTAGACTGGGCAGAAGAACAGAACATGAATTTCCTCCTCATCATGATCAGCACACCCCGGACAGATTTTATCATCACTCTTTGACCATTTACAGGTAAAAGTTTTGATAGGCAGGGTGCCTAACCTCCATTGGATGAACAGTTTCCGTGCTAAAATGGGGAAAATGATGTCCATAAAACCTTCAAAATTATAGGAATTTTTGGAGTTTAAGAAACGATCTGTTAAGGTGCCGTTATTGGGTGCAGTTACCTGAGTAGATAAACTTTTTTCCTTATGCATCTCCACCAGTCTTTTACGAGAGACCCTTTGGCAGCCTAGTTCAGGAACATCCCATAATTCCTGGAGTCTCAAGCGATACAGTTCTTTCTTAACAAAAACCAACCAAGGAATTCTGTCACGCTTATTCAAGTTCATTACATGTATGAGATCTTGCGTGTAATGAGCAAGCTCGCTAGTGGTCCAGAGCCTGTGCCAGAATCTCAAAGGTTTTAATTCAAGATCCTCAGCTATAGAGGGAAGACCCACATCAAGTCTCAAGGGGAGGAGGGGTGTGCCACGGGGGAGGGCCAAGAGGCGTCTAAGAAAATAGTTTTCTACACTCAGAAGCTCTGCCCCAGCTTTGTACCCCCATAACTCGCTACCATAAGAAGCGGCCGCTTTGGCTTGAGTTTTGTGCATTTCTATTGCTGGGCTAATAGGTTTATAGGTAGAAGTATTTGCAACCTTCAAAATTGCACCGGACAATTGACTAAGCTTGAGCCGGGATCTTGCTATTTGTGGCTCCCAGGAAAGGTTCTCATGTAGGGTTACACCCAGATACTGGAAGGTTTTTACCCTTTCCAGTTTCACTGAGCCCAGGGATGGATTAGGTATGGTTTTAGGGGAGGGATTAAATATCATGAATTTGGTCTTCTCTGTATTGATCTCTAGACCATATTGTCTACAGAAAAGACCAAAACCATCTAGGATCCGCTGGATCCCCATCGGTGATTTGGAAAGCAGGAGGGTATCATCGGCAAACATAATAGCCGGTACCCTCCTGCCTGCCAGAAAGGGAGCGTCGTTGTCCCTAACACTGTCGAGATGGGATATGGCACTGTTAACGTAGAGGCAGAACAGGGTCAGCGCCAAGACGCAACCCTGTCTTACCCCTCTATGGACTGGGAACCTGGATGACAACGCTCCATCCCTCCCGCACCTGACCTGTGCAAAATTGTTAGTGTGAAGCCTGACTATGGCATGTAGTAAATGGGCGGGAACACCCAACTCCTTTAGGACCTCCCAGAGCTTCTTGCGAGGGACCAAGTCAAAGGCTGACCTCAGGTCCACGAACACCATGTACAGCCTCCCCCCCTTGATCCTCACAGTTTTCCAATAGAGGAGTACGAGGCGGAAAATCTGATCCATGGTGGACGTGTTTTTCCTGAAGCCAGCCTGGAGGGGACTCAGAATTTCATTTTCCTCCATCCAGTGCAGGAGCTGGTCTAGGAGAAGGCGGGAAAATAGTTTTTGGGGGACATCTATGAGGCTGATCGGCCTGTAGTTGGCTGGGAGGAGAGGAGAGCCATTTTTAAAGATGGGCACTATCTCTGCCCCCAGCCAAGTACTAGGGATCTCCATACCTCCCACGATAGAATTAAACAAAATGAGGAAGTATGAGCCCCATATCTCTGGATGATGTCTAAATAGGTCACCAGGCAATCTGTCTAATCCCGGGGCCTTTCCCTTCGCCAATCTCTCTATTGCACTAACCACCTCGCCGAGGGTAAATTCTAGTCCAGCTGGAGGATTGGATATAACATCCAGGTCCACATCATTGGCAAATTCAGTGGTATCTTGATACAATTTGCCAAAGTGGTCTTCCCAGACGGAAGATGCAATGTTCGGCTCCACTGCAGCCTTTGGTTCTCCTGTCCTATATTTACTAGGGACCAGAATTTTCTTGAGTGTCTTGCTTCTAGCGCTAGGGAGACCTCCTTCCACCTGTTCCAATCCCATTCCGACCTTGACTCTGCCATGGCTACCCTATAGTTCCACCTAAGCACAGCGACCTTGCCCTTATTAGAACCTGCTTTCAATGTGGCTATTAACTCTGACTTAATCTTTCTGCAGGAAGAATTATACCAGTTAGAGGTTCGAGTCTTTTGCTTCCGTGGGACTACCACTGGATAGAAAACCTCACCAAGATCCCCCACTAGGTCTACATGAATTTGGGCTACTTTCTCATTAAAGTTCGGTGGTCTGGGCTGATTAATTAGTGCGTCCAGATCATTGAACTTAGGGAGAGCTAATTCATAAATTTTGGTTATGCTCTCTTCTGAATTAACCAATTTCCCCCATTTTACCCTACGCCTGTTAGAGCTGAGAATCAGATTCCCTGGATCATCTCTAGGATTTTCGGGTGATGATACACCAACAGGTACAGGATGCACCATGTCTAATAGAAGTGCGTTGTGGTCGCTGTCTGTTCTTATGATTACCTTAAAGTCTTGGACCTTAGACCACAGACCAATATCCACAAGGATGTAGTCCAACCTCGATTCATGGTCCTTCCTATTGAAGGTACACAATGAGGGGATGTCGAATGGGGTACGTCCATTACAAGCCCTTACTGCAAAATTTAGTGTTATGGATATAAGTTGCACTGCAAGCGGGGACCAAGATTTTGGGTAAGGGGATTGACATGACGGGACGCCCCAAAAGTCATCTTCAGCAGTAAGAGCACCCTCGCTTAGACCTTCCAGTGGTTCAAAGTGGCAGTTAAAATCTCCGCCCATCACTATCTTGTAATCACTAGGAAGTTGACCCATGAAAGATGATAGTTCTTCTAAGGTTGGTGATTCCGCAGTCACACTAACTGGGCGAGAGTAGACATTAATAATTGCCAGATTTAGCACATTAGGCCACCTGAGTAGAACACACTGTATGTCTTGTGAAGATGTCGGAACATTCTCTGCATTACACCCAATGTGACTGGCTACCCAAATCGCCAAACCACCCGAGGGCCTCCCTTTGCCACTCCATCTGGCTTTAATTTCAAAACCTGCATACCCTACTCTACACAGGGGTTCCCTGGCCCATGTCTCTTGGAAGAGACAAATATCACTACTGCCAACTAAAGAATCCCAGTCATTTGTGTGTAATTTATTGGCAATACCCGCCACATTCCAAGAGAGGACTTTTAGGGTTTTGGTTGTAGGTTTTATTCCCATCCCCCCAATTTTCTCTGATTCAATATCTGGTAAAGGAACTGTCAAGTCAAGTCAAGTCAAGAAATTTGTATAGCGCACTACATACCCAGAGGGTTTCAAGGCGCTTAGGAAGGGGAGGAAGATTATTTGTCAAATATCCATGTTTTGAGCTGCTTTCTGAACGCTAGGTGGTTCTGGGTGAGGCGAAGGTAAGCGGGGAGTGAGTTCCATGTTTTAGCAGCTAGGTAAGAAAAGGATCTGCCTCCCATGGTGGTCTTGTTGATGCGAGGTACAGTGGCGAGGGCTTGGCTGGAAGAACGTAGTTGGCGGGAGGGGGTGTAGAAGGATAGTCGGGAGTTGAGGCAATCTGGTCCGATGTCGTAGAGTGATTTGTGTGCTTGGGTAAGCAGTCGGAAAGTGATCCTTTTATTGACGGGTAGCCAGTGGAGGTCTTTAAGGTGACCAGAAATGTGTTCGTTGCGTGGGATGTCTCATATGAGCCTGGCTGAGGCGTTTTGGATTCGTTGGAGTTTCTTCTGGAGTTTAGCGGTGGTACCTGCGTAGAGGGTGTTTCCGTAGTCCAGTCGGCTCGTGACCAGAGCGTGGGTGACTGTTTTCCTTGTTTCGGAGGGGATCCAGCGAAATGTTTTTCTGAGCATGCGAAGAATGTTGAAGCAGGAAGAGGATACGGCGCTGACTTGTCTGTTCATTGAGAGTGAAGAATCCAGGATGACGCCAAGGTTCCGTGCGTGGTCTGTCGGGGTGGGTGCTTTTCCGAGGGCTTCCGGCCACCAGGAGTCGTCCCAAGCAGAGGGGGATGTTCCTAAGATGAGGACTTCTGTTTTATCTGAGTTCAGTTTCAGACGGCTGTTTTTCATCCATTCGGCTACTTCTTTCATTCCTTCGTGTAGGTTAGTTTTGGCGGTGCTGGGGTCATTGGTGAGAGAAAGGATCAGTTGAGTGTCGTCTGCGTAAGAGATGATGTTGAGGTTGTGTTGGCGTGCGATGGCCGCGAGGGGGCTCATGTATACGTTGAAAAGGGTGGGGCTGAGTGAGGATCCTTGAGGTACTCCGCAGATGAGTTCAGAGGCTTCAGACTTGAATGGAGGAAGGCGGACTCTCTGGGTTCTTCCGGTGAGGAACGAGGTGATCCATTCTAGTGCTTTTCCTTGGATTCCGATGTTATTGAGTCGGTGTAGAAGGGTGCTGTGGCAGACTGTATCGAATGCTGCAGAGAGGTCGAGGAGGATGAGGGCGACTGTGTCTCCATTGTCCAATAGAGTTCGAATATCGTCTGTTGCTGCGATGAGGGCGGTCTCAGTGCTGTGTTTTGCTCGGAATCCAGATTGTGAGGGGTCGAGGGATTTGTTGGCTTCGAGGAAGGCGGCGAGCTGGATATTGACGGCTTTCTCGATGACTTTGGCCGGGAATGGAAGAAGCGAGATGGGGCGGTAATTTTTGAGTTCGGTGGGGTCCGCTGTGGGTTTTTTCAGAAGGGCGGTGAGTTCGGCGTGTTTCCAGTCTTCTGGGAAGGTAGCGGAGTTGAAGGAACAGTTGATGACGTCTCTGAGGTGCGGTGCTATGACGGAGTCTGCTTTGTTGAAGATGTGGTGAGGGCATGGGTCTGTGGGGGATCCTGAGTGGATGGAGTTCATCAGGCGGATGGTGTCCTCAGTGGAGATTGGGTTCCAGTCGTTAAGGGTGTTCACGGGGGGAAGATGGTCAGCAGAAGGTAGGGTGGGGTGGTATCCGGGTTGGTTGTCAAAGCTGTTGTGGATGTCTGCAATCTTGTTGTGGAAGAATGAGGCTAGGGAGTCGCAGAGGGTTTGAGAGGGGGTGATGTCGTTGGAGTTGGCTGAGGGATTGGAAAATTCCTTGACGATTTTGAAAAGTTCCTTGCTGTTGTGGGCGTTGTTGTCAAGTCGGTCCTTGAATGCTGTTTTCTTGGCTTTTCGGATCAGTTGGTGGTGAGTGCGGGTGGCGCTTTTGAAGGCGTCCTTGGTGCTGGTGGTTGGGTCTTTTTTCCAGGCCTTTTCAAGGGAGCGGCAGAGTTTCTTGGACTTCTTGAGATCAACGTTGAACCATGAGGCTTTCTTGCTGCTATGTTTGCTTTGACGTTTTTTCAGTGGGGCTAATGAGTCGGCGGTGTTGGATAGCCATAGGGTGAGGTTGGCGGCGGCTTCGTTGGCGTCAGAAGAGAGGGCTGGGGAGTTTCGAAGGAGCGATGCGGAGATTTGGTCCGTGGTGATTTTGTTCCAGTTTCTTTGTAGGGTAGGTTGGGAGTGGTTGATGGGTTTCGGCTTGTTGTAGGTGAAGTGAACGCAGCTGTGGTCAGTCCATAGGAGATCCGTGGTGTGGCTAAAGGAGACATGATTGCTGGAGGTGAAGATGGGGTCGAGTGTGTGACCTGCGATGTGGGTGGGGGAAGTGACCAGTTGTTTAAGTCCGAGGTTGGCGAGGTTGTCCACGAGGGTGGCGGTGTTGTGGTCGTTTATCTTTTCAAGGTGAAAGTTGAGGTCTCCTATAAGAATGTATTCTTTGGAGGGGAGCGCGTGTGGAGAGATGAAGTCCGTGATGTCTTCACTGAATTTTGCGCGAGGTCCTGGTGGTCTGTAGAGGAGAGTGCCTCTGAGTGTTGTTTTGGGGTCGATGTGGATCTGGAAGTGAAGGTGTTCCGAGTTGGCGAGGTTGGCGTCAGAGCTAGTAGAGATGCGGATAGATTTCTTATGGACGATAGCGATTCCTCCTCCTGTGTGGCTGGTACGGTCTTTGCGGGTGATCTTATAGTCTTCAGGGATGGCAATGGTGATGTCTGGGGCGGAGGAAGCGTTCATCCATGTTTCTGTTAGGAAGGCGACGTCTGGAGAGAGGGAGTCTAGTAGGTTCCATAGGTCAATGGCGTGCCTGTGCACCGATCGGGTGTTGAGAAGGATGCATTGTATGTGGTTGGGGTCGGGAATCTGTGGTGTGGTCGTAGCGGAGATGTTGCCGGTGCCGGTGAATTTGCAGGAGTAGCAGGAGAAAGGTCCATGGGTGTGTCCAGGAGCGGCTTGGACGCAGGTGGGGGAGCGGCCGGGGTTGAGGGCTAGGAGGGAGGCGGCATCATAGGTAATGCGGGAGGGCTGGGGAGCGCGAGGGGCAGGGGGTCTGGCGCTGGGCGCGGTCCAGGCGCGGACGGGCGTAGACGGGCTTACCTTTGGCGCACCTTCGGCGCGGGTTGGGCGCGGACGCTGCGCGTAAACGCTGCGCGCGGGAACTACTGTCATATGTGGATAGTGGAGGGGGAGGGCGTCACAGCTGGGAGGCGGGGCGGGCACACGAGGACAACAACAAACAAAATGGAGGCGGAGGGGGGGGCACAGCGTAGCGCTACAGTCAAACGCGCTAACAGGACAGAAAGCGGTGTGGAAACAACTAATTAAGCGCTCGCGAGGCAAAGCGGCAATAAGCAACACAGCAGATGAAGATAATACAATTAAAGCAGTTCAGGCAAGGCAGCGCTATAAATACAGCAGGCGGAATGTAACAGATCAATTCAAACAAGGCAGCGCTAACAAATAATTAATGCAGCAGGCGATATGAAGCCAAATGAGAGACGCTTTCAAATCAATGTTCTGGCAATGCAGCGCGGTAAAACCAGATGCCTGCAACAGACACTGGGAGCGACCACTCAGCTTGTAGGCGAGGAGCGAGTCACGGCGCATGTAGGGAGTGGAGCACTTTTTCTATTCTGTGGGAGGGCGTCACAGCTGGGAGGCGGGGCGGGCACACGAGGACGGGCCCTTGTAGTGATGTTTCTAATAGGGGTAGAGCAGCAGGTGGTATGTTTAGGCCAGACGGGGCTAGACATGGTCGACTATGTCCAGGTACATTACCCAGTAGGTTAATTGCACGGCCCCGGAAGCAGGAAGGAGTTAGGTTTACCTGAGGGGTTGGGTCAATTTCTCGAATAATGACATTAGTATCGCCTTCAGAGACACTGGCGATATTTCGGGTACATCTTATGGGTACATCCTTTCGGAGTCAATCAACCTGATCAAGGCAACCGAATCTGTTCGGGTGTAGTTGGTGCCATGGGCAGGTATGACATTACGGACGGGCCTATATCTTGACCCGTCGACATTAAACCCAACCCTTGTCCAACTATCATTCTTCCTCCCGGTCAGATCACGTACATTCGGGTAGAAGTATGACAGCGGGACCAATTCTATAGAGGTATTTCCTGAATCCCCTAACAAATTACATATATAAGTTGCAACTTGAGGGCTCTTGAAACTTACTTATGCAGTCCCCCACACTTTTCTTGGCGGTGTACCCAACCCACGGGACCCTTCTAACCAGAAGAACCTCTCCTCTGAGATTAGGTGGTAAGGGCCTTTGGATATTTAACCAGCTGATAACCTTATTGCGTAGAGAATCATATGATTCTACCGCATCATTGGTAAGTTCTGGGACCCCTATCAGGATCACAGTATAGGCTGCGCCTACGGTGGTAGGTTAACTGCTTTGCGCCGATTATTAGAACTAGCTGGCCGAAGTGGGCAGCTAGCTGTTTCATTCGTTGGTCTCTCCTGGCCGAGTGAACTGGCCGGAGCAGGTAGCTTCGACCGCCTTGCAGTTGGTACAGGAGGCAGTTGCCTGGGAAGGGGTACAGGGACAGACTGTGGGACCGGGTATGTACTCCTATTTTCACTAGTGGTAGCTATTGTTGGAGTAGGGGCCGTAATAGTTGAAACAATAGGGGAATGGGAAGTCCCAGCATTATGCACATGTGTTCCCTGTGAGCTTACTCTTGGCCCTATCTGGTCGCCACCACTGCCACCTAGTCTTTCTATAGCTGAAAGTCTGGCCTCTATAGAGTCTAGTTTAAGAAAGAGAGGGTCTAGGAGACTTTTGAGGATACCAGTGAGTGTGCCTATAATGTGCTCTGAGGTATTGGGAACTACCCCGCCAAAGACAAAAGGGCCAGTATGAGTGGTAATAGGTGTGGGGGGAGGGCAGCGACGGCCCGTGGAGGGAGTTACGGTGGGGCAGGAGGGCGGGGAGGGGGAGGGGCAGGGCGGAGGTTGCTAAAAACCGGCATATGGATAATTGCAGGTAAGTAAACAATTTAATTAATAAAACGAATTTCGTAGTGCGCCTTGCATCGCAAAATGCAATGCAGTGCGAGCTACGAAATTCGTTTTATTAATTAAATTGTTTACTTACCTGCAATTATCCATATGCCGGTTTTTAGCAACCTCCACCCTGCCCCTCCCCCTCCCCACCCTCCTGCCCCACCGTAACTCCCTCCACAGGCCGTCGCTGGGGGAGGGGTGCTTGCCGTTTCCAAATCGTTGCCCGTAACGGATGTTCCAGGGCAAACTAGGCTGTCCTCTACGGTATTCACTAGCGGATCAACTTTAGCCCTTTTAGCGCCATTGGACTTTCTAGAACTTTTTCTTTTCGGGGCTGCGTCCTTTCTATTATCCATACGTTCAGTTAACGTGAGACCATCCCCCTGAGCCCTAGATGGAACTAACTCCACAATAGGGGAAGATTCCACCTCGTCAGTGTTACGTGGTGAATCTCGATCCCTATGGGCGTTAGATAGTGTCCTTAGCTGTTGTAGGACTGTCTCTATGGTTTGGTCAATGCTATCCATAAGTGATAAATGCGTAGCGTTAAGTGATAAAGATGACCTAACATTAGATGATGAACCCGGTGAAGCCAAAGGTGATTGCTCTATACCCTCCGCAATTTGCTTCTCCAGCACAGTGAGACCCTTATTGACCACTTTGTTTGCCTTAGCTAAAAAGTTATCCAAAGTACCTGAGGCCATATTGTTGGCCTCACTTCTTGTTTCTCTGGTGGCCATTTTATAAGCTCCACATTCTCAGCAGACAGATGGGTCAGTCAATACACCAGGGAATCGGACGTTAGGGGGGTAGCTCGGTCCGGTCTCTACCGTTCTCTAACGGCCTCAAACGGCCCGCCCTTTGCCCGAGTTTAGCCCAGCTCGTGTCCCGCGGTACGCGTGTCTTACAGTGATCTTAAAGCCTATGGATGGGCGGGGCGCCCAGGATGGAGGCGGGGTCGAGAGGGAAGAGTCTCCAGGAGCGGCACAGAGACAAGCCGCTGGTGATCCTGGGACTCGCAGTCCCGCTGTTACTGCCGCCGCCCACAACGATGATCCTTCTGCTCCCTGGGACACAGCAACACTCCAAGGGTCAGTAGTCCACACACACAACTCGAACGGCCCCCGCAAAGCGGGGGCCGCGAGTCGTGAATTTAAGCGCCCAGGATGGAGGCGGGGTCGAGAGGGAAAAGTCTCCAGGTGCGGCACAGAGACAAGCCGCTGGTGATCCTGGGACTCGCAGTCCCGCTGTTACTGCCGCCGCCCACAACGATGATCCTTCTGCTCCCTGGGACCCAGCAACACTCCAAGGGTCAGTAGTCCGCACACACAACTCGAGCGGCTCCCGCTGAGCGGGGGCGGCGAGTTGTGAATTTAAGCGCCGAGGAGGGAGGCAGGGTCGAGAGGGAAGAGTCTCCAGGTGCGGCACAGAGACAAGCCGCTGGTAATCCTGGGACTCGCCGTCCCGCTGTTACTGCCGCCGCCCACAACGATGATCCTTCTGCTCCCTGGGACACAGCAACACTCCAAGGGTCAGTAGTCTGCACACACAACTCGAGCGGCACCCATTCATATCATTCTAACACTCTTCCCACTCACGACTGTCGCACACCAGAGAGTCTCCCTCCTGGTGGAGTATGATGAACACCTGAGAACGGGACAGTCAGGTGCCAAGACCCTATGATGATTCATCCCACTTAATCAAATAAGCAGAGGACGAATATATGCTGCTGCCGTGACAGCGTGGCTGAGGGACCTCATCAAAACAAGCATTTGCAATGCGATAGGTCTCGCAATAGAAACGTTTGAGCTTTTGGTGTGTAAAATGTAAAAAAAAAAAAATGTGTTTATGTTTTTCAAAATATAAAAGTATTAATTTTGTTATTAGAAATGCCAATAGTTATAAAGTTAGCAAATGTTACATCTATAGCATTAGTAAAGGTACATGTTTAGTTTTCCCCTGTCTTACATGTATTGATCTGACAAATCACAATGTTTTAACAAGAACAGAAGTGAAAACATTTAACATCTTTTTATGACATTTGTAATAAAGCTTGAAACATTGACAGAAAATATTTGAACCAGTTGTTGTTGAATCGTTGCACAGATTGATGCTGTTGTAGCGCATAGTGATGTGGTGGTGCCCCTGAGTGATGCTGAAGTGGTGCTGAGTGGTGCTGTGGTGGTGCTGAGTGGTGCTGTGGTGGAAGTGTGCACTGCCGGCTGGTGGTGTGTGTGCCTGGTGGAAGCGTGCACTGACGGCTGGTGGTGTGTGTGCCTGGTGAAAGCGTGCACTGACGCTGGTGGTGTGTGCCTGGTGAAAGCGTGCACCGACGGCTGGTGGTGTGTGTGCCTGGTGAAAGCGTGCACTGACGCTGGTGGTGTGTGACTGGTGAAAGCGTGCACTGATGTGGTTGTGCGTGTGGTTGTATGTGTGGTAGTATGTTGTATGGCGGGCGTGAAACTTCAAGTGCGGCAGGCCGGCCGTAAAAAAATTATTAGGGGAGGAGAAGCCCTTTGATGTGGTGTCACAGCCTGGCGGCTGTGAAAAAATGCAATTAGGAGAGGGGAGAGTGGTGAGGAGAGCGGTGTTGAGAGGGGAGAGTGGTGGTGAGAGGGGAGAGGGGAGAGTGGTGAGAGAGGAGGAGAGAGTCAGGCCTGGAGAGAGTGAGGAGAGGGGTGAGTGAGGAGAGGGGAGAGAGGCGAGAGAGAGGTGAGTGAGGAGAGAGAGAGGGATTGGAGAGGGAGTCCTCAGAAGGATGAAAGGCTGAGTGGACCCACCAATATTTGAACCTGTGACCATGAGGTGAACACAGGCCGCTACAGTGGTTGCATTCGTCCACTGAACCAGAAGACTCAGCATAGCAGGGTCGAAAACCAGGTTATGGAGTAGCAGGCCAAAGCATGTCAAAAGGGACAGAACCCGTGAGACACGTGAGACAGGGGATGGCATATGAGAAAGTACAAGGAGATCAGCGAGAAAGACAGGAGCTGAGATAAAGGAGGAGAAGAGGGTTAAAGAATACCGCAAGAGATGACAGATACTCCAGCACAAGACCAAATGTTATGTAGGCAAGGGGGGCCTGGGGAGAGCGCAACGGGGGTGGGCATGAGAAGCAGATGCGAGTCACGGCCTGCGGCCGTGATGGCGAGGGAGGGGGTGCTGATTAGGGGGGAGGAGAAGGGAGGCCGGCCGAGCGCACGCTGGGGAAGCCTGTGGGAGGGATGGTTTGATGAACATCGATAAAATTCCTGCAAGCAGCCACAAGGAAGCAGCACAAGAGAAAGAGGAAAAGGGGAGGGGTGGGAGTGGGAGTGGGAGTGGAGACAGCGAGCAAGTAATGAAACAACCAAGTACAGGAAATGCAAGCGGCGGGGAGGGGGCGGGGAGCGGAGGGACAGAGAGGAAGAAAGGTGGGAGGGAGAGGAGAAATCAGAGTAAGGCTGTGTTCCTTCCTTGCTCGTTTGCAGCACTGGGTGATCGAGTGTCAGGATGCTTTCAAGCTAAGTAGTTCGGCTGATCTTCAGAGTTTCCCCGGGTCCAGACTATGTGTTCAGTCCGAAGTGCAGATGGTTCCCAGAAGCGAAGGTTCAGGGCATCCTGTCCGGTCAAGCAGTACACAGTGGCCTGCTGATCAGGGTGCACGCTCTGTCTTCTCGGGTGTGCTTGTTTTAAAGTTCTTTCTTAATTTTGGTGAGTGGGTGTGGGCACTTCATGTGTTTGGAGTTGGGCAGCAAAATGGAGAGGGTGCATGCCACCGTTTTACAGACTTGTATGAAATGTTTGGTAAAAAAAAAAGTAGTCTGTCTCCAGCCAAATCTGTAACAATCTGCAAAAGAACTTTTCACATTGACAGGTTTGAAACATGGTTATATCACAGGGAAGTGGCTGATGCTGAGTTTGGGCTCCAGCAGGGGGAGGGCCCAATAAAATGCTGGTGTTTATTGCTTCAGGAAGGGGCGTCCGGTGTCCGCCTGGCAGTGTGATTAGTCATGGCGAGGGGCTCCCGGCCTGTTTCTAGGGCCCACGGGATATACACGGCCTGGGGCAAAACTAGAGATATGGGGAGCGAGGGACGGAAGAAGGAAGGAAGATGTGCCGAAGTGGTGCCATGCCCCCACAGACAGTTTTCATAGTCTTGCATATATAAAGAGCGCATGCGCAGAACCCAAACAGTAAAAATGCCCAGATTAATGAGACAAGATGAATGATACTTTCACCTTCGAGTCTGAGACATAAAAGAGATGTAAGGGAGTTTGTATGAGAGTGGTATGTTATAAAGAACAAAACGAAACAGAGAGCGAACAGGGAAAATGAAGATGAAATGAAGAGGTAGTGAACCTCTGGATTGGAGGAGGAAAAACGAAAGAGGCGAATAAAGCGAGAAGGAGTGAGAAAGAGGAAAAGGGAAAGGGTGGGATTGGGAGTGGAGACAGCGAGCAAGTAATGAAACAAACAAGTACGGGAAATGCAAGCGGCGGGGGGCGGGGAGTGGAGGGACAGAGAGGAGGAAAGGTGGGCGGGAACACAGCCTGGGGAAAGCTGGCTGGGGAGGGGGAGGAGAAATCCGAGTAAGGCTGTGTGCGGGGAGAGAGAGGGGAGGTGCTGGAGCTGGGGAACAGATGGCCGTGAAGCAGGGGGCGGGGCAGCGGAACCCTTTGATGTGGCCTGGCGGCCGTGAAAGGAGAAAGGCTTCTGCCAGGGGGAAGGCTTGTGCATGAGAGCAGGTCACGTGATTGTGATTCACGTGAACTGTCCAAAATCCGCTGGAGGAGAGCCCTTGGCCTGAAGTAGTGGTTCAGCTGCATTAGACTCGCAATTCAGTCCTTGCGGAATAGAATAGGTGAGACCTAAAAATTCCAAGAGACTCTGGAAAACGACCTAAATGCCTTCTGTGAATACCAAAAGTCCTAAAATTAGGATTTTTCTCGATTTAGTAGTAGTAAAGTTAGGACTCCTAACTTTACTACTACTAAATTGAGAAAAATCCTAATTTTAAGATTTTCAGCATTCACAGAAGGCATTTAGGCGGCCTAAAGTTAGTAGTCCTAACTTTACTACTACTAAATTGAGAAAAATCGCAATTTTAGGATTTTCGGTATTCACAGAAGGCATTTAGGAGTCCTAAAGTTAGGAGTGCTAACTTTACTACTACTAAATTGAGAAAAATCCTAATTTTAAGACTTTCGGTATTCACAGAAGGCATTTAGGAGTCCTAAAGTTAGGAGTCCTAACTTCTGTGAATACCAAAATGAGTAAGTTCATTCTGTGAATACCAAAAGTAGTAAGTGCATTCTGTGAATGCCAAAAGTAGTAAGTTCATTCTGTGAATTCCAAAAGTAGTAAGTGCAATCTGTGAATACCAAAACAGTAGTAAGTTTAGGATTGAGTCTTAAATTCATTCTGTGAATCAGGCCCTCTGTTCGTCCCATTGGTCT